>NC_142010.1:45210578-45543078 GCF_049901735.1 Notechis scutatus
AATGTCAACTTGAAGAATCAAATTCCTGGCTCTTCCTAGGTGGGTATTACAGGGCTCTCTCCCTGTATATTTAATATCTGGATATTTGACATTGCTGGGATATCTTCTGTTAGTTTAAGGTCATCAATAAATAAGTGATGCATATTTCTTATCCTGACCTGTGCTGAATATATTTTTTTACTCACTAACTAGATCAGGGCTGTCAAACTCTTGGCCCACGGGCCAGATGCATCATGTGCTGGCTACACCCATGCCTGGTTTAGCAAAGGGGGGGAAAGTTCCAATATGTCATATGAAGATGCCATGATGACGTGAGTTTGACACCCCTGATCCAGACTGTTAGGGAATGGATGGGATGAAAGAAGCTTAGACTGATTTCCATTAAAATATGAGTTACTGTTTGACCAGAAACCATCTGGCTCATTATCAGGTTTGCTCCAGAGGAAGGAACACATCCTCTGAAGGAACAGATCTATGATCTGGGAATTATGTCTTCATGGCTTCTGCTTGTTCAGCAGATAAGACACCATGATCAGGGATGCCTTGACCCCACTCTGTCTTGGTGTTTTTTGAACAGAGATCCCTGATCACATAAGTCTTGCCCTTGTTACTTCCAGGCTGGATTCCTGCAATAACCTCCAAGGGTGATTGCCATTGAAGATAACTTGGAACTTCAGCTAGTATAAAATAGGATAGCTAATGACTGCAAGAGGTGGGAGCTATTTTAACAAAATTACACCCAGTATTGTGGGGCACTGCATTGGTAGCTTATTTTTTCCAGGTTTATTTCAAACCTTTGGTTATGACCTACAAATGCCTGCAGGGACTGGTACAAGCTACCTTTGGGACAGTCTGTTCTGAGAAGAATTCATGCTTTTATGATCTTCCATGATCCAATAAGAATGACGTGCCTCACATTCCTCCCCCTGAAGAAGTTACAATATGAGAGTGAAGGAGAAGAAAAGTCTGTTCAATGGCTGCTATAGTGTTATGCAATGGCTTGAACCCTGTGGCTAACTTCTAGCCTTTACAAAACAATGGATATTATAATTCTTAACTACATCTTTCCAGTGTAATGTTTTTGTGGATGCTAATAATTTAACAATTTCATGTTGTTGTAATTTTTAAAGTTATTTTTGTTGCTTCCACTATAATAAGCAACCTAAAGTCTACTTGATTTATAGTGGACACAGTGTAATAAATCAATATGCATACTTCTTCCAGTTTAAACTTGACACTAACTGTGTTAAGTCAGCTGATAATTTTTCCAAGGTCTATGTATTCAGGTTGTTTTGCCTGTAGCCAGAAAAGAATGGGGAAGAGAGATAATTGCATCCAAATAAGAATAAAGTGTTGGTTGTTTTTTTTTTTACCGTCCCATTACTCCTCCAAATCCATAGTCTGAAATATGATCTGTTGGAGACTGTATGTCATTCTTTGATGAGGCTTTATCATCCAACAGAGGTCCACTGCTTGCTTCACTATCTGCCTTCTGACTAAGGCTGTCGGAAAAGGCATCATCCCTATGAATAACAAAAATTTCTGTTAGGCTGAGCTTCATACTTAATGAGGGAAAAACTTGTTCATTAATTTGTGCCAACGGGTGGGTAAAATAGCAATGGATTTGCTGCGGTTAACCTGTATGATAAACAGTTAAAGGAACTAGGTTATGTCTAGCCTAATGAAGAGAAGGACTAGGGGTGACATGACAGCTGTCTTTCAATACTTGAAGGGCTGTGACAGAGAACAGGGGATCAACTTATTTTCCAAAGCAACAGAAGCTAGGACAAAAAGGAATGGGTGGATCTTGTTAAAAAGCGAGACCCAACCTGGAACTAAGAAGAAATTTCCTGACAGTGAAAACAATTAATCAATGGACAGCTTGCCTCCCAAAGTTGTGAGTGCTCCATCGCTGGAGGTTTTCAAGAAATCATTGGACACCCATTGTACAGGATGGTATAAGGTCTCCTGCCTTGGGTAGTGGGGGTGGACTAGAAGGCTCCCAAGGTCTCTTCCAGTTCTATGATTCTAGTTGATTATTTAGGGGTACTGAACTTCCAACACTGGAAGTTTTTAAGAAGTTGGATAACCATTTATCTGAAATGGTATAGGGATTCCTGCCTAAGCAGGGGGTTGGACTAGAAGACCTCCAAGGTCCCTTCCAACTCTGTTATTCTATTCTGTTCTGTTCTATTCTATTCTAGATATCAGAAAAGCTTAGGTTTCTACCTTGTTGCCTGCTCATATCTGAAAACTATACATAAATCCTCTGTACACAATATACAGGCCTAAACATACTTTCTTTTTCATCTCATGCATAAGTCTTCTCTTTTCTTATGGCTGGATGCCAATAAAGTTTACACACTGTGTCCTATAGGATTGGAGCATATAAATGCAGAGCTACCTGACTTATTCTTGTTGGAAGTTTTATCCCCCTCCTAGAAAAAATGAAATACTTTAGGATATATTAAAAAGGCAGAATATTTCCCCTAAAAGAAAAGTAGAAACTCAGTAGCAGAAACTCACCTCAGAAGCAGAAGCTCACCCCACTTTTGTTAATGGGTGGGCCATTAAGGCCTGGGCCAGAATATTCTACATAACAAAGCCCTCTACCCATCTCACCACAGGGCCTGAGAAGATTGCATCAGCCAGCACTCAGGTGAAGTCATGTGGTCCAAAGCCTACAAAGTTAGCTAAGACCCCCCACCCTTGGGAGTCTGACAGCCAATGGGATACATTTCTTTCACAGGAACAGGAAATACTAAGGTGTGGCCCAATAGAGGGTATAAAACTAAGGGTCTCTCTGCATCTTGCCCCTTTTTCTTTTACCCAACATCTTGAAGCATGTCATCTCCTTTTCACTTTGGAGCTCCAAGCCATATGGTCCTGTCCACCATTAAACCATCTTTCCAAGCAGTCACCATGTTTCCAGTGTCTTTCTTCCCCACTTGGAACTGAACCCAGAAGGATATTTCTTCCACCACTCTAATTTTACAACTGTTTATTGTAAAGTTTGATGTAATGGTTTTATCAGGCTAAGAACCAGGAGACAGTGAGTTCTTGTTCTGCCTTAGGCATAAAATCAACTGGAGGACCTTGTATCATTCACTTTCTCTCAGTCCTAGAAAGGAGGCAGTGGCCAGCCACTTCTGAAAAACTATTCCAAAAAACCAACAAGCACTTGTCCAGACGGTCTCTGATAACTAGAGATGTTTGAACAACAACAACAAAAAAATAGCTGTAAAGCATTTGTAAACATTTGGTTGGTATAAATGCTATTTTTTTCTCACAGGGTAGCAGTCAATATTTAGCACACGTCCCTAACTTATTGAGAAGACTATCTTTTGATAGGTGAACAGTAGCAGCTACTACCAGAATCTAATGGATCGGATTTAGAAAAAGAAAAGTCTTGTTCAGCCTGCATTTTTAAGGGAATTTTTTTTCCTTAGCTCTTTCAAAGAAAAGGCTTCCACCGCTGTCATTACACATATATTTTTCATATTTCAGTGAATGTTGCTTTTTCTTTAAAAAAGAAACTCAATTGGCTGCATCACACCAACAACACTGTTTCAAATGACAACATGGTTAGTTGTCAACAATGGAATTAGTTGTCAACAATGTGTCCACAGAGATCATCTGTTAACACAATCATTTGTTTGGGGGGAGGTCTAATGGTCAGCAAGTGATGAAATAGAAGACGAAATGATGTTGCAATGACGCATGTAGGACATGCTGGGGGTTGTGTTCTGACATCCTAAAACAGAGTTTGTCATTTCTCATCTTCACAGTTATTATCTTCACAGAAATTCTGAAGAGTAGAGATTGTATTTTGTCCTGAAGGCATGTTATATTTTACAGATAGAACAGAAATTTCTATTCCTAACCTCATTTCATTACCACTTGAGTATGTGGTCCTCACTGGTTACTCTAGATAGCAGAATATATCGGATTTGATGGCACTGGACCACAGTAATAATCTAGAAAATCTAGAAAAGACCTGGGCTTTACATTAAGTTCTAATTCGGTCACTTGGGAATAACAATGTCCATGAAGAATTTGGAAATGAAAACTACCCATTGTGATGCAAATTAAAAGAAATCTAAACTGGGGGTCTAGAATTCTTTTCAGTTCTATTTTGAGTAAGACAATTTAACTCCAAGGTTGGTTTTAATTTTGAGAACCGCTTCCACATTTATTACATTATATTATATATATATGAAAAGGCAAGGAAAAGACTTAAAGCAATATGTTCATTTGGTGGGCACTCTTCTCTTTGTAGTATAATTCTCAGTGCTATTTTTTTTATAATAATTATCTGATCTTACAAATATACTGTTCATAGTGTTGATAATACATACATTTCTACTGATTAGCTGGATACATTAAAATAAATCAGTAAAACCTCCAGTGAGAATATTATCTCTACCTCTAATCTTTTTTTCTTTCTTTTTCTCTTTCCTTCCTTCCATTCATTCATTCATTCATTTTTTGGTGAAGGCTAAGGGCAAGAGGGATGCCTCCAGGTCTGCACTAGCTTAAGGCACCTATTTTACCCTTAAAAATATTTACCAAACATTTATAATACATTTCCTCAAACCTTAGCTCTAACCACTCCAGTTAGTCTCCCTTTCCTCCTTCTGTCTGTTAGAAAAAGCAGAAACAACGATATTTTCCTTTATTACCAGGGGCAGTTACAACAGTAAAAAAAGTACATATTAAAACATTAAAAATAAAGGAAAAATATTAATTTATTAATCTGTATAGCTGCCCAGTCTCACTTGTTAAGATGGGCAGTCATACAAAATGAATAAATACATGAAAGTTGGCTACATCCATTTACTTTTAGAATGCTGTTGAAAGAAACCTAAGCACACTCTTCAAGTTGAAAACATTCTCTAATTTTACCTCCAATGTCATTTTTTTTTAAAAGACAAAGGTACAGGAAAGTAACTGCCTTTAGGATGATGCAGGCCTTGCTACTACAAGGGAGAGTACTACCTATTCAGAGTAGATGGCATTTAAATGGAAAGTATCTAAAAATTAATTATATCATTTTAAAAAATATTGAAGCTACAAAACAGTCACGTGACATATTGAAACTTTTGTCCCTTTGCTAAACGGGGCATGGGCGTGGCCAGTGCATAATGCATCCAGCCTATGGACTGGGAGTTTGATAGCCCTACGGTAGGGTAATTGTTTTCTCTATATTTTGTTAAATTCTATTTTCTGAGTAGGTTGATTTGTACAGTAAACCACTTGAAGTACACTCATGTTGTCACTAATTACTTTTATAACTTGCATGTATATTTGTCCCACTGTGCTTGTTGTTTTTTTCCAGGTAAAGCTCTCTGTACATAACATCAAATCATTTTAAATCCTCTTTTAACAAAACGCAATGTAGTGTATAACTTTGTTGCTTCTGCTGCTAGTCCTAATCTTTTATATTTGCATATCTATATACTACTAAAATTCTCAGGTCTGTTTGACTGAAACCTTCAATTGGGTGAAACTGGAAAGTATAGGGCAATAGTTATTGAACCAAGGTAACTCAACATGCTAATTGATAAGACTCCTGTTGGAATGAAATTTGAGGGAGTTGTGGTCGCTTCAGCATACCATGCCTTCTGACTATACTTCTCAGAAACCTGGAGGCGTAAGGGGAGATAGGACAGCCAAATCCCCACTCTCTTTGCCACTTCCGTCTGGCATCTGCACTCAGTTGAGTGTGATTGACCGCTTTGGAAAGGAAGCCAAAATTTGAAATCTCTTAAAAGTGGTGGGTGAGTGAGGGAAGGACAAGGGAACTACTCAAATATCTGATAGCAAGATAGGGCTCACTGGGTGCATTGGTGGTCAACAGATTTCCCTTTTCTTCATTGGAGGAAAGGAGTCCTTAGGACACAGGGTTGGTGAGGGGGGGGGAAATTTTCCTTGTGGTCCACAGCTCTCTTTGTTCTTCCCCCCAGGAAACTGTCAGGCAGTTCTGCAGGTCAACCAAGGAGGAGGAAGAGTGATTCATGAGCTCTTTGCCAGTTTCTCACAAGCAATGCCAATGGGGAAGCTCACTCCTATTCCCACTGCTTTTTTTTGGCTCACCCATAGTAACTCTGCTTCTCTGTTTAGGTAAGGAAATATTTCTGAAAGAATTACCCAATGGGTCACACTAATAGTTCAAGAAGTGAGATAGTTCTTTGCCTGAAATGCAGCTTATAGCAAAGAAACATGTAAATGTTGGGAAGAAAAGTAAGGAAAGAAGAAAATCAACATAAATAACAGCAATACCTCAAAACTCAGGCAAAACTCATAAACAATATACTAATTTCCCATTTTCCTTAGAAGACTAAAACTGTACTTCGTATAGCTAAATGTCTATTTAGCCTCCTGAAAAAGCACCTTTGTACTATGTATAGTTTTATATTTTTAGTGATTACAAATACAAATTGCTGTGCAATAAAAAAAAATTACTTACATGTCTTGTACTACAATATATTGATGTGGTATGAGACCATCTACGCCATTATGGCGACCTTCCCACCAGTCTTCAGATGCCCGATGGTACAAGAGAAGGGAAGCTCCTTTTCTGAAGGATAATTCACGTGGGGATCGTCCTGTATAGTCAAACTTGGCAATAGCTTCAATCTGTTCCACTTCTATAAAGTTGGGTGAACAGCAGTAAAGAAAGATCAAATTACAGAGAATTGATTAAAACTCACTATAGTTTGTCTAATGCAGTAAGGTATTCCTGGAATGGCATGAATGTTTCTTATCTAAATATATTTCTGTGAAGGATATTTTTGCTACTTTTCCTAGGAAACAGAATATTGTCACCTTAATGTTAAGGTACTACCTCGTAATTGAAGTGCAAGTGGGAAAGAAGGGAGGGGTAGTAGCTGACAGCTGGTATAAGATTCCTTACATGTTGATAAATTGAAGGGGGACGGGATCTTAGAGTCCCAGGAAATATGAAGTTAGCTTAAATCCCTCAGTAGACAAAGTGGTCAGTTGACCTCCACTTGGTGGCACACAATCAAATCAATAATCACTTCTGATGTAGCAAAAATGGGAGAAGCATACATATCCTGAGCAAGAATTGTCTTTCAAACTATTTCTTTTTAAAAGCTATAACTATTTCCAGCCAAAAGTAGCTTAAAAATAAAAATACCCAGGTTTATGAGTTTAACTTTATTGATGCCATGAGACCTAGCATCCAAAATATATCTCTATGAGTCTGAAGAGATTTATACAGGACTATCTAATGCTAGCAATAAACCGTTCTGTGTACTATGAAGCATCATCTTTTTAATAAACTCCTGGCTATCTGCCATTCAAACCAGAATGTTGAATAACATGAACCTTAATCAGATCCAGCAGAACTTTAATGTTCTTTTTCTGCTTAAAGGCAGAAAACAGCAGACTTCTTATGAAACAGATTTCATATGTTATAATCTTGGTACAGCAATACTGAGAAACAGCCCTCAGTCTAAATTAGCTGGTCCTCTACATTTTTTGCTAAAATGCTCTTTAACATCAGCTAGACATTATATGGGAATTGTAACCCTGAATGTATGAAGAGCAGCATTTGGGAAAGGTTATCTTACACCATCTGCCTTTGTGTGGTTCAAATGAAGCAACTTTTAGTAGTAATACTGTATATCGTCTTAAGATGACTTCCAAAAATATCCACACAATCTAGATAAAATATCTAATTCCCCCCCAGTACACTGGACCAGATATATGGAATTAGACTCAGAGAGGTTATATAAATTCTTAAAATAAAACAGCTCTTCCTCTCCATGCTTGTGTTTTGGTTAATCACCCAGAAACTCCAATCAAAACTATAAACATAACCACTCAGGCATAAAATTGCCGAAATAGAAGCTTGCTTGCTTCAACTTTTTCAGTCAAGAAAGGCTATTTGTCACCCACACTGAAAAATGAAGGTTGACATCACCCTGCTCCTTTCAAACATTCATCTTCAATTAGCTGACTTATCCTTTTCTCCCCTCATGCCCTTAGTTCCAATAAACAATTATGTCAATTTTCCCATAACTTGTACTGGTAAGGTACTGGATTTGGATATTTGCATCACTAAAGAGAAAGAATTAATGGAACTAAAAGCCATAAAAACAAATGAAACACAGGCATGCTAAGTTCAGGTAAAATACAGGGTTCTATAATAAGGTTCCCTAAATGGTAAAATAAGTCAACGTTTGTTTCTAGGCATATTACTTTATACTGATGTCAAATATACTTGTGTGGGTGGGGGATGTGATCAAGTAGCTATATTATGTGTGCAGATACAAAAAAAATGTGTTCTGAAAGTTAACATTCAAAAGTAAATGGACATAAATAGATATAAATATAACATGGAATGAGGAAATAGAACTGTATTCCTCAGAGCTTCGTCATTTAATCCTGTATAGATTTTTCAATTTAAAATTATTTTTGTGAGACAGGGAAAGATGTGTCAAAAATATTTAACTGATATATTATTATTCCCCATTCTTTTCAATCATGCAAGGGGAGATGACCTTACCCAGCAGTTTTAAAAAGTATTAAAAAGGAGGAAAGAGAAGGTAGAACCTGAGGCAACCCACAAAGCAAGGACCTAAGGGCTTTGCTACTCCAGCACTAACTGGAATTTGCCTTGGAGTAAGGAGGAGAACCACCATAAAATGGTGCTCTCTACTCTCAACCCCCCTCAACTAGTCAATGGGTTTGAAGCAGAGGTGGTATTCAGCAGGTTCTGACCAGTTCTGGAGAACCAGTAGTGGAAATTTTGAGTAGTTTGGAGAACCAGCAAATACCACCTCTGACTGGAGATTTTACAGTATCCTTCCCCTGCCACACCCACCAAGCCACATCCACAGAACCGGTAGTAAAAAATTTTTGAATCCCACCGCTGGTTTGAAGGCCACATTAAGAAGAGCCAGGATGGATACACCAAACCTATTTCAGGGTTACCACGGATCATGAACAAGTGCAGCCAAAGCCACCTCAGTGCTGCATCCCAGTTTGAACTCTGAGTGAAAAGGGTTTGGAAAATCAGCATTTTCCAGGAACCTTATAAACCAACCACCTTCTCAACATCCTTTCCTAAAAGAAAGTTGGAGACTGTAGAACAGGGGTGTCAAACTCGCAGCCCACGGGCCAGACATGTCACATGCTGACCCACCCCCGCCCGGTTTATCAAAGGGGGAAAAAGTCCTGATACATCACGTGACGACGCATGTTTGACACCCCTGCTCTAGAACAAATTATCCTGAACACTTGGATCCAAGGATGGATGAGCCAACTCCTCTTTCAAAGAGGTATTTACTACCACATGGACCTACCCAGATGTCCCCTCTCTCATAACTAACTGAGAGGGACATGAATCTAATGTACAGATGTCTCATCCCAACAATATATCCAATATGGCTGCCACGGTGGCCAAAAAGTTCTGTGCTATCTCTAACTCTGCCAATCTGATAAAGTTCCCCAAGACCGTAAGTCTGGGGAATGTCACCACCATGTTAGTATTATGCACACAACTCTTATGGTAATAATCTTCAATACCTTTATACAATCGTTCAAATAAATCCAGGAAACAAAGAAATAGACTGCACAATTAAGATATGTTTACCTTACCCTGTTTCTCCAACAATACGGCCTCCCCCAATAGGAAGTCCCAGCATGTTTTATAGGCATGAAATGAAATTAAGCCCCTCCCCCAAATTAAGGCCTATATTAAAACATGCAAAATGGGGGAATGGTGGGGGCTTGCCATTAGGAAGTACTTTTGTTGCACAGCCGATATGGTGCTGCCTGCGTTGACCCCGATACGAAGTGCCCCACCAACGCCGAGGTCAACATCCAAGCCATCGCTGCCCGCCCGCCCAAAGATGCAAGTGGGGGGATTGAGTCACCCCAAAAAGACAGCCTAGCCATTTTTTCGGGGCTCAAAAAAAAATAAGACCCGGCCTTATTATATGAGAAACACGGTAGTTAGTTTTCACTTGACCCAAAGTCAACCAAAAAATCTGACAAGGGTCATCAGTTTCAAAATGCAGTCAGTTATATCTTTCCCTACACTTAAAGGTTGCTTTTTATTCTTTTCCTCCTGGGAAACATATTATAAACTGGAAATATAAGTACAGGTTGTCCTTAACTTATGATCACAATTGAACCCCAAATTTATGCTGCTAAGTGAGAAATTTGTGACATGAATTTTACAATGTTTCTTGTCACATTTGTTAAGTGAATCACTGCAGTTGTTAAATTAGTACCACAGTTGTTAAGTTAATCTGGTTTCTCCGCTGACTTTGCTTGTCAGAAGGTTGCAAAAATTGATCACCTGACCCCAGGACACTGTAACCATCATAAATGTGAGTCAGTTCTCAAGCATCCAAATGAAAATCACGTGACCATGGAAATGCTGCAATGGTCATAAGTGTGAAAAATGGGCATAAGTTATTTTTTTCAGTGCCGTTGTAACTTTGAACAGTCACTAAATGAACTGTTGTAAATTGAGGACATACACACATTCATGTCCTTGATGCCCGAGACTTTTTTTTTCAAAGAACATTTTTCCATTTCCTTTTCTTACCATAAAACTGGAGCTAGGTAAAATAACAATCAAACACTTTCATGTCAAACAGAAAAATGGAATTTTAACTTATTAAGCAGGCTGTCAGAATAACTTCCATTTTGCCTTGGAATTCAATCATGACAACAGTGGGAATATCCCATCCCTACTTCAATCACACATATTTCAAGGAATTTTATTAATAGCTATTGGTAGTGTCAAACATAGAGAGACATCCTCTCCTGCAAATAGCCATATATGTTAATCTAGGGAAATTTGGTTAGTTATTAAATGCACGTTAAGCATTTCACAATGTAAATGTTGGTAGCTTTTTGTAGACACAATTACCCATGACTTGTTTCTACACTCACCATCATCGCTGGTGTGTGGCTCTGTGCCATTGTCATGATCTCCTTCCTCAATAGTGCCCGGTTCACTGTGTGGGCTGTCACTGGAATCAAAAGTGGAATAAATAAATGCACTGAGGTTTTTTTTAATGGGGATAAAAGGGAAAAGAGATATGGACTCCTTGCTAACAAGTAAATGCAGGAAACTTTACTTTCCTCTGAACAATTTCAGACTTTATTAAAAAAAAAAAACCTGCAATACCAGTCTGCATACCCATGAGAATGTTTTTATATATATATACTATACCATACATACATAGATACATACATACATATGTATAGTATTCAGCTTTGTTTGGGTATTTTCCCACGTCATTACACTACATTATATATTATACCCGAACAAAGCTGAATATCATACATATAAATACCCAAAACAAAAAAACAAACATATATATATATATATATATATATATATATATATATATATATATATATATATATATATATATATATATATATATATATATATATATATATATATATAACACACACACACACACACACACACACACACACACACACACACACACAGAGAGGGGGTGGGGTGGGGAGGGAGAGAGAGAGAGAGAGAGAGAGAGAGAGAGAGAGAGAGAGAGAGAGAGAATATTTTGGATGAATATGAATCCTACTAGGATTAGTTTGCAATACAATTTTATCTTCAGCAAATCTGCTACTACATTTCTGCTTCAACTGTATCTGCATTGTTGAATATCTTGCTGTTTACTGCTCCTCCTATCATTCTTTCTCCACATAGTAAGAGGAGCCCAATTAAGCAGTTTTCATTGTAACAACACAGCAACAACTTCAATGGCACTACCAGTAGCCAAATATAATGCCATCTTGCCCATTATGCCTCACTCGAAAAATGAAACAAACATTGGCATAGTTAGGTGAGTTCTGAAAATGCTAAACAGTCCTAAGCCACTGTTTGTGCTGTCATGACTTAGCTGCCATGGAAGGAAAATATTTTAAATTTTTCTCCCCAACTCTGGCAAGCTGAATGCCTTGTTGGAAAAATATATAGTTCTTTCTCAGAAATAAGCACATGCATGAAAGTTGAGTGATGTCTGACAGTAGTGGCACCTGATGGCAGCATCTATACAATGAAGTTTTGATCATGAAGAAAAGGGCTGTTGCAATGTTCAAAGTGATTGGTAAGAGCCCTTCATTAAACAGTTATGGATAGTAAAGGACAGGCATCCGTTTACTTGTTCTGCTCCAAGTGAATTAAAGAATTTCCCTCATCTTGTGGTAGAACTGGGCCTGGTTACCATGGAAAGGAACAAGTTGCCACGGCCATCCCATCATGGCCATCTCACCACAGCTATTTCACCACGGCCAAACCACCATGGCCATCTTGCCAAGGAACAATTCCATGTGGATAATTCAACACAATAAATGTTATCTGCCATTATTTCTTCAAGATTAATTCTATTGAAAAAAATGGAAATAATATCAAAACAAATAGTGGTGGACAGCATTTATCATGTTCAGTCATCCTGCATGAAATTGTCCAGGGTGAGTTGTCCCACGGTGAGTTAGCCAAGGCAAGTTGTCCCATGGCAAATTGGCTGTGACAAGATGACTGTGATGAGATGGCCACGGCAGGTTGGCTCTGGTGAAATGACCATGACAAGTTGGCCATTGCAAGTTGTCCTAGACCCTGATTTCTTATTGCCTTGTATTTTGTGCAGTGATTAAAAAGAGTTCTTTAAAAGTATAAGTACTAATTCAAACAAAAGTCTATATTAATTTTGGTGGAACTTGTTTATTCTTTGTTTATATATTTCTGTCTCATGGCAATAGGTCTAATGTATTTGTTCAAGGAATGAAAATTAGGATTGAAGGCATAATTCTACATTCTCCCATTATCCACAACTAAAGTACTAATTATGTAGCAGGAGACTGATTATCGATTAATGGGCCCATGCCAAGAAACTGACATAGTTATTGCCTGCTAGCCATATCCCCACCTTAGCGGATGGGAACATCTGTTTTGTGTTTGAGAAGAAATTTTAAGCTGACATAATAGGAAACACAGTCTTTGTGGACTTGTCCCATTTTATATAACAGATCTAATGGAAACAGACATACATTGATCTGTTCCTTAGATTTTAGTCTGTCACAAAAGCCTATTAAGAATGCATTGGTGCCTGGAAAGTAGGAGCTAGACAGCATGAGATGAACTGTCATTGCTATCATCACCATCTGCTCCTGCTGTTATTTGCTCCCATTCCTGCTAACAATTGTTTTAAGAAAAAACTACTTTGTGCTTTTTCACACAAAGTTTTACTACCATCCTAAGTGGCTTCTGTCACCAGTTAGGACTGCCTTTCTTTTCCAGATCAGCAGCTATCTTAAGTTCTCCGCTGCTGTACAAACCAGAAAAGAGGAGTCCAGGGTGGAAATCACCTTCTGGAGCGAAGTGTCCCAGATAGTTGCCCCAGATAGTGGGGCAAAGACCATGTAGAAGATTACATGAAAAACTGCTGGAAACCTATTGAACCTGAAACAATTGGCAGCTACATGTAGCTTCCTTCAAGTCATGGTCAACTCCTTATGACTTCATGGACAAATTTACACAGTTTTATTATCAACAATATAGAAGAGGTGTTGGTCTTAGCTTCACTGTGATTTAAAATAGTTTCAGTTCTTTTTCATTTTTTTCCATCAACATTGCTTCATTCATATAGATTTACCTGGGAGCAAATCCCACTGAAGTGAACTGGACTTAGTTCTGAGTAGATGTGTATAGGATTTAATTGTTAGCTTTGGGAATAATTATCAGTTTAGTGTAATTGCTAAGCCCATCAAGACAATGAACTGTTAAACAAAAGGGAACTGTAAAATAAACAAAATAAATGCTTTTAAGAACCTTCACTGTTTGCTCTAATGCAATGTCTTCATGATGTACCCAATAATTAAAATCTAACCCATCCCTTGGCAACCTGGTGCATTCTATAAGTTTCGGACTTCAACTCTCATGAACTGCAATCAGTAAGAGTTGTGGCAGCTATAATCAACAGAGACTAAAGAAAGACCTGATCTCACCTAAGGACAAAGTATCATATAGCCAGGAAACAATCTTTAAATAGTAACTTTTGTTCAGAATAATGTAAAGTTGATGGAAAAGATGACTCCAGTTACTGGATATAAGATTATGTTTATTCTATTCAAACTAGAGTTAGGAAACACATGGCTGACCTATTACTCCCAGCAACCCTACTGTGGTGTCCAAAGCCTCACCAGTGTGGACACAAGGAGAAAGTGTGGTTTTTATCCTGAAAAGTCTTGTCACTTTTGTCTAAACAAATCTTACTAATGTATCAAAACATGTCCCAAATTAATAAAATGTGTGCTAAAGATTACAACTCTTGATAGATGAATTTATTTATTTTATTTGTCAAGCGATTATAAGATAACAGGTATAAGTATAAACATAGTTATGAATACATGAAATGGATACATATAAGAAAAATAAAAAGAAACAATAGGGCAGGGACGGTAAGCACGTTGGTGCGCTTATGCATGCCCCCTTTATTTATTTTATATATATTGTGTGTGTGTGTGTGTGTGTGTGTGTGTGTGTGTATATATATATATATATATATATATATATATATATATGTTTATATTCGTCTCCAGAAGATTGGAATCAGCACGTGATGAAGTCTCATCTCATCTCAGGCTTGTCCAGCTCTGTGCTTCTCAGAGTGAAGCACAGAGCTGAAGACAGAAGCCTGAAGATGATGAATGAGACTTCATCGAAACGCTGCCTAGATACTTCCAATCTTACGGAGAAACCCAATAACCAAAGATCCACATACAAATACCCTGAGAACCTCAGAAAAAAATATATATATATATATATATATATATATATATATATATATATATATATATATATATATATATTGTATGTTTATATATTTGGATTACTGTATTTCTTCATGCTGAAATCAATATTACAAGTACTAAAAAGCAAAATCATTGAAACAAAAAAGGTGGCAAGAGATTGGTAGCTTCTTCAAAAATAAGACAGAACTCCACATTTGGAGAACATAAACTAATATCAATTGATTGTGAACAAAGGTAGTTAGGGGTTAATAGATCCAACCCATGCCCTGATTATGGGCTTTTAAAAAAGGAATTTGGGTTTCCCCTATGGAAAGAAGAATGTTGGATTGAGTGAAACTGGTTCCAAGCAATCTCTATTTATGTTCTCAAAAGACCTGAAAATGAATTAGGCTCTTAACTTCCATTGATTCCTACACTGCATTAGCACAACATTATTTGAAATCTTCCCGGGCAACTCAAGAGATTTAGAAACAAAAATAATTATTCCTTACAGTTCATATGTGCACAACAATCCATTCCAGTCTGGGCAGAGAAATAACCGTGCATCAACTTACTATTTAAATTAAGAACACCTGAAATAAGCATCCCACGCTTTAAAGAGAAGAAATTCCTAGCCTTCTTAAGATACTAAAGGCACATATTTCATTCCTAAGTTTCTTACCAGTACTCTTCCCCACCAGTCATGCATTTTTCATAAACAGGTCCTTCGAGTTCCCTGAGGGTAGGGAAGATGGCCTCATGATTGATTATGATGGTTTTGATGACCTCATTGACATGAGCCTGGCAGGACACTGGATCCTGCCCATCTGGAATATGCATCAAAGTTGGTCCGAAGCAGATGGCTAGATTGTAGGGATCCATCATGTTCTCATCACTGTATTGCGACAAGCTGCAAATATAAGTAACCCACAGCTACCACACCAAGCTTCAAGTATTACACATATAATGCTGTACAGGCATTTCCTCCAGCTGGGCAAAAGGCAATAATTACAAGTAATGATGGTCAAGGGACACGTCTCCCTTTTGCCCAGTGCTAGGTTTGAGGAAAAAGAGAACATTGAAAAAGGGAAGAATATTGACCAGGGAAGGCTATTTACAGCTGCATTCAAAGTAAATAGTTAAAAAAAATGCTCACTGGTTAAGGAAAGCAAAGAGGTATCTCATTACAATGATGACAGCTCGTGGCAAGGTGATAATGATTTGCTGGATCTGGTGCACTCTTTCGGCAGTGTTTTCAATTTCTGTAACATAAAAATGAAATGTGTTCAGATTCAACCTCTCATTTATTTATTTGTACATGCATCCCAACATTTGTCTATGTACCCTTAACTTGAAGCAGTTCACAGTAACAAAAACAATACCAGAACAAGTCAAACAGTTGACTGGGTTTCTTTCAGACACAATCAAAGACAAACAACTTGGAAGTCAACCTCCCAAAACAATCTGCTATTCTGTGGTATAGGCACTTTCTTCTCTTTGCACACCAAGTTGCCCTTTCTCAGACAAGTAGGAAATATCTGAAAACTGTCAAATAAAGACATAGTAATCCAAGAGCAAAACTGAGAAGAGATTCACCACACTATTACATATAGAATAAAGTATTGCAGGCTAATTCTGCCGATTGCCAGTAGTTCAGTAGTTCAGTAGTCTCACTGGCTCAAGGTTGACTGAATCTTCCATCCTTCCAAGGTTAATAAAATGAGAACCCAGATTGCTGGGGGCAATATACTGACTCTGTAAACCGCTTAGAGAGGGCTGTAAAGCACTATGAAATGGTATATAATATAAGTCTATTGCTATTTATATGTTACGACAAAATGGCATAAAAGCACCTGATCTAAGGGAATCATACCTGCCAGATACAAAATAAATTGGTTCAACAATTGTTGTTTACAACCAGCTTTTAGATTTTGGGGTTTTGTTGTACTTTAAAGCAGTGTTTCCCAATACTCTGCAATTATAAAGTGTGCGGACTTCACTCTCAAAATTCATCAGCCATTTTGTTTGAACAATACACTTATTGTCTCTTTAAAATTTATTTACTTGTTTGTAAACAAGGGTTGGGCATAGTGTACCATTTCTTCAAGATTTGTGTATAAATTCTCCTAATAGGACTTAGCAAGACAGGATGCAAAGTCTTGATAGCTCAGTCACCTATACACAGAACTTTTGGTGTTGTGTGTATGGAATTTTTAGAAACAGGAAAGGACCTTTTTTAAAATTTTACTTAATCAGTAGAACTGTGAAAATGGCCTGCAGCATAGAAATAAATCAAAGCATCTGCACAACTCAAAATGTATATTTGTGGAAGTAGAACCTTCAAATTTGGAATGAGGGTGAGTTGGTTTTCCTTCCCTTCCCAATTTTTGGAATATTTATTTTCCTTTGTAATATGCATGAATAAATCATAAGTATCTCCATAGGTAAGGAACTTGCAAAAATTTAGAAAGTATGACAGGAATTGTAATGAATAAAAGCCATCTAGTCATTTAATCACAGCAGATAGGTTTCACTGCTGCAAGTGATTGGTGAAATGACTTACGAGATTGCCTTGTGAGACAATGAATGTATACTGAAGTTTCAGTAGCCTTATTGTTAGCTTCTCCAGAGTATATCTAAAACTGAATGCAATAATAGCTGTCACGTCTTTATATACTGCTTATGTTCAGTGAAGCAGTATGCCACAAATAATTGCTAACTGCAGTAGGATAACAGTTGATCCATCATCTCTATTTAAATTATTTGTGTGCTTATAAATTTCTTTTGTCTCTCTAATATTTCTGCAGAAATTGCCTGTTGCATCTTGCCAGAAGGCTAATGTTCTCCAGGTTTATTTTATAGTATTGCCCTTGTGATTAGTGTATTTTTAAATCTAATATTGCTTTCAGGTTCTTTAATTCTGAACTGGATGGAATACCCAGCTGATCCAACACAACAATGAACATCTTAACCATAGAAAGGAGATCATTACTTCAATGCTGCATCGCACGACCATCCCCAACCAAAGGCATCTATTACATCACCACATAACATTGCTGACAAAGTAAATGATATAGTAGGTTAAAAAAAAAAATCAACACCTGTTTGACGATCTTCTAAGTAATGAATGCACTATACAATATACCAGGGGTCTCCAAACTTGGCAACTTTAAGACTTGTGGACTTCAACTCCCAGAATTCCTCAAAAGCTGGCTGAGGAATTCTGGGAGTTGAAATCCGCAAGTCTTAAAGTTGCCAAAGTTGGAGACCCCTACAATATACAACTGAAGGAAGGATTAAGAAGAGTATGCAAACCTTAAACCTCATGTGTAACCTTTATCATCACTAGATAAAAACAGTGCAAGATTAAGATTCAGAAAGTGAGCAAGAGAAATGTTCCTCTTTAATAAGGATGAATTCCCCAAACTACAACCAATGGAGTGTGCAAAATAAATTGCAAGTAGGAGGACAGTTAAATGAGATTGTAGATTAGTTCAAGTATGCTTTTTCCTAGAGGACTTACTGTTCATAAAAATTTTCTGTATTAATAAAAAGTCTAAACAAAAGAAAAAATAAATTTAATATGAGAAAGGTCAAGTTTCATTTTATTTGTAAACTTGTTTCCACAATATATATGAACAGAGCAATCGACAAGGTAATATAAATGAGATGTTACAAATATGACTTAAAAACAATATGGAACACTACAATGCAATTAAATTGGTCCTTGAATATTCATTTATGTTGCTGATATTGCTTATGAGAATGCAGTTTTTATAAAATCCCCATTTTTTTTTTTTACTATTGAAAGGATATTTTAGCTTCTTGCTTTTAACAAAGAAAACAGAAAGGGGAGCTGCATTCTCAACTACACAATACATTATAAATTACATAGCCATTACAGATATGCAAACACTCTGCAATATATATAACACAATATTCTGCCAAGTCATTCAGCTTAGATTAGTATTAAAATTGGTTTTTTGGTCATACCGCACATTACTCTTAGCCATGTTTATAACCACTTTTTATGCAATAAACTATAGAAGCTGGGTTGGCAATAATGCAAAGCTATAAATCATAAGCACCTTTACCACCCCATGACAATAATATGCAAAAATCAAGAAACTGAACTATTATCAATTACTTACTTATAGTAGATATCAAATCCTGAAACCTTTCCTTAGGAAAGAGTGGATTTTCCAGTCCCCGGAAATACAATTTTAAGACCCCAGCAACAGAATTAATATCACGTTCATTTTGATCATCAGCAAGGGGGTCTTCTCCTGAGATAAAAGGTTTATTTATAACATTAGATTTCAATTCTAGATTATACAGAAAACACAACACAGCATAGTAACAAAAAGTTGTTACAAAAATTAGGAAATCAGCTTCCCTGAATAACTCTTCCCTGTTGCTGTACTTGTCATCATATTATCATCATAATCCTGCCAAACTATAACGCTATAATGTAGGATAATAATATGTACATGCAAACACGTCACTCTATAGGCTTTCAGGGTACCTGTCAATGAATACTTCAGCTTCAACCATAACAATACAAGAGCACACAATAGATACAAACTCAAGGTTAACCGCACCAAACTTGATTGCAGGAAATACGACTTCAACAAGTGGTCAATGTCTGGAATACTCTACCTGACTCTGGTTTCTTCCCCAAACCCCAAAAAATTTAACCTTAGACTGTCTACTATTGACCTCACCCCTTTCCTAAGAGGTCTGTAGGGGGCGTGCATAAGCGCACCAATGTGCCTACCATCCCTGTCCTATTGTTTCTTTTATTTTTCTTATATGTATCCATGTATTCATAACTATGTTTTTACTTATACCTATTATCTTGTAAGCAATTGACAAATCAAATAAATAAATAAAAATAAAATATAGAAAGCACACATGAAAAAAGAAATCAGTACAAGTAAGAAATGGAAAAAAATCCCATAAACACCGTTTATTATACTTTTCTCCTCCAACCTTGCAAATCATCTATTTCTTCTGCATCCAGATACCAATGTATACACTGTCTTTTCTTCTTTAAACCTTTCACCATTTTTCTTTTTGAGAATTCATCAACTATGCTCAACCATGATTTTTTCAATCTTCCTCACTTTTTGTCATGTGTTTGCTCTGCAATTCCACCTTCATTCTTTGTCTTTATATGACTTAATCCCTTCAGTGTATTTCTCTCATACTGGTTGCTCACTCATTTTTGTGTTGACTCCATATTCATTCAGCACCCATTCATTCCTGACCTTATGTTTTCTCATTTCATTATGCACATAAGTATGCCATTCCACTGCATTCAATATAACCGTCTCTTACTTCTATGTGATAAAAGTGGTAAGAATCATGCCCTTCCAAACAAAAGTTCTCCCTTGTCATAGACTTCATTGCCCCTGAACTTTCTATCAACATTTGTATGTCTTAATATTCCTCCAAAGATTTTTCCATCTTTAATCAACTTGCTATCAAGGTACACAAATTTATTTATTTTTTGAATGTTTCTATTTTGATTTTGCTATATTAAACTTCAGATTCATACTCATGACTCATATAAGAAATCTAATATTAATTGCAAAGTATTTGAATTTTTAGCCAATGAGATTGCATCATCTGCATGCAACAATTCACAGTCAATCATATCTCCTAATATGATTTGTGATGTAATCCTGTGTTTAATAAAGAATGGTCAAAATATATATAATTCTTTAGTTTTATGAAGCAGTATAGCAAAATCTTGTAGCACATCCCAAATGATTATATATAAAACAATGCTAACTACACTCCAAGGTGCTTTTTCAAAAGACAACTGTTTTTTTTCCATGAAGATGTTTCGCTTCTCATCCAAGAAGTTCTTCTGAACTGAAAAAGTTTCTTGGATGAGAAGTGAAATGTCTTCAAAGAAAAACAAAGTGTAACTGTCCTTTGAAAAAGCACCTTTGGGCAACCATGATCTGGATGCATGATCTCCATAGACAATGATAACTATGGGATGGAGGAAGCTCAAAAGAAGTGGCTTATGTCTCTGATCACATATGGAGAAGGCAGAGACAGAATTCAGAAAGTATATGTATAAGTACATGTAAAATAAAACAACAGCAAATCACTTTATAAGAATGACCAACTAATTACATACCTCTTTCAAATGAGTTTTTGATATCATTGACTTCAACCTGAGATCCAGGAACTCTAAAAATACCCTGTTGTTGTAAACCTGAAGTGAACAAATATATATTTTCAAAAGAAAGCTTAGTAAACTATTTGGAATCAATTCCCAATCTTTTTAGTTACCTTCACATTTAGGTCTTCCTATATATATATTTACTATATTTTACCATTTTTACATGTAATCTTCTTGCTCATATACCTATAAATAAATCATTGAATTCCCTGTAATCCTACGTATGCAATTTGTTTTGATATGTTCAAGCAGATAAGATTAACTCAGATGATGGAGAAGGCTTAGGTGGTCAAATCTGATTTAGAATTCTCTTGCCTTGAAAGAAAGAAAACCAGAATGATTCTGCAAACTCTAGCATGGAAACAATTGACTATAACTCTGCCTATTCTGCTACAGTGGGGGTCTTCAAACTTGACAGCTTTAAGATCTGTGGCCTTCAACTCCCAGAATTCCTCCTCCAACCATGTTAGCAGAGGAATTCTGGGAGTTGAAGTCCACAACTCTTAAACTTGCCAAGTTTGAAGACCCTTGTACTACAGCTTCAATGCAACCTTTTGCTGATTTAGTTCCTGTTCATGGAGAGAAGGAGAGAAGAATTTATAGTAACAGATGAGACTTTAAGTAAGCCCAATATGGCCTAAAGCAGTGATGGTGAACTTATGACATGACTGTCACAAGTGACATGTTATATCATTTGTGGTGACACACTTAGAGGCTGCATTAGAGTTTTGTGTACACTTGTGTAGCTTCCAGACCACCTGGAAGTTGTACAAGAGGACTTTGCTCTCACGCAGCCTTTGGAGCCTCTGAAAATTGTGCAAGAATGTTCTTGTATGATTTTTTTGGAAGCTCCAGAGGCTGCACCGCATTCTTGTGCAGCTTCTCAAAAGGGTAAAAAATTATCATGGATTTTTGGAGGTTCCAAAGGCCATAACAAGAATATGATAGGCTCTCACACAGCCTCTGGAGCCTCCAAAGAGCACAAGAACAGGGCATGCTTTCCTGTTCTTATGTGGCGTGCATATTACTATCCAAAGTGATTCTTTGTTATGAATTGTTTATGTTTTGGGGGGGAGATGAAGACATGTCAATAGAGTGAAGTTAAGCTTTTTCTGAATTTTTGACACACCGAGTTTAAAAGATTCATCATTACTGACCTAAACCCTGTTACTGCCTAGCTCATACTAGAACAAAATGAAAAAAAAAAATCAGTCATCAGCAGTGGAGAGAGAAGGAATAGTTCACTGGATTTCAGTCAAAAGTGTCCAGGCAAATAATTTGGTCAATGAACATAATTCCATATCCAACTATTTGTCATTCAGAATGTATTTTGTTTTTTGGTTAAGACAAGCATTTGGTTAAGACAAGCATTTATTAAATATAACAATGGCTGAGTCCCATGTAATTAGTCAAATAAGCTGACATATCATTTTGCATTTTAGTGGAGACACATTCTTGTGCCGGAAACCTTAAAAGAAAATCTTGAGGCCAATGTGAAGGGGAGCAATTCAACTTACCATATAAATTAATATAACGAATGCAACTTTCAACCACAAGTGGAATGGCCTGTCCCGAATCCTTGGGAAAGAAATAGCATTTTTTTAAATAAATGAATATATTGATTTGGGTATATTGATCTGATGAGAACAGGGTTTCATGAATCACACTCAAGCAAAATTGCAGGTTGAAAAATAAGCTCTGTTAGTTCAGTCACCAAGTTAGCAAGAAATTAAAATACGTAAGCTTTCAAACAGTAATCTGCACATCCTTTATACTGTCCACTGTAAGAAAGTTAATTCAGCAATGTTCTCAAGAAACCTAATCTTAATTTTCAAATTGAGGTATCTGGATCAAAGCTATGAGCCAGAACAAACCTTGGCTAAGCTACACTAATGCTTCCCATTTAACAGACTAAATCTGCCAGCATTTTTATTTTTCCATAAAACCAGTTTTTAAGAGCTCTGCAGAACCTTGTATATTTATCTATATGTATGAGTGTGTTTGGGAAAGTTATCCTCTTGTGAATGTTGGCTTTTGTATTCATTCTTCTTTTTCCTTCAAAGAAGGGATCTTTTAAATAGGCCCTTGAATGATAACAAATTCTTACAATAAATAATACACATATTTTTCTAGATAGGGGGCCTCTAGTCAGTACCTGATTTCTTGTTCGAGCATTCCTTCTTCCTCTGATAAGCAAATAAAGCAGCAAAGTAGGGGAGAAAAGAAAAGGTTAAGCAAGAGTAAGAACAGTTAGGGTAAGCATATTTTCCAGAGGCTATGAAAGCTCAAATGCAATGGCAGCTTAGAAAGAACTACAGTAGTTCAGGCTCTGTCCAACACCCATAGAACTGCTTGGTATGCAATTACTCTGTTTTGGCAATAGACTCTCAGACTCTTCTTGCCATTTTCCATTTTCCCACATGGAGTTCTTTCCTACACTTCCATCGCCCAGTTGATTTTATTTACATAACTCTCTTGGTAAAACCCAAAATTCTTGTCCTTTGCATTCTGGGGAATACCTCAGTTCAATGGGCAGAGTTTGTTGCTTTAGTATTCTGCATTTCTTAAAATGCTTCCCCCCTTTTTTTTTTTTTGCTGGGCTGTCTTGACTTCCTTGCATGTGCAAATGTTTTTATTTTTTGGTTTTGATGTTAATTTCAATATTAAAAGTATTTAAAGTTGTAGTTTTACCTCTTTTACTTTATGGGCTGCAGGTTATTCACTTTTTTTGAAAGAAAAAGCTGGAGGTTGTCCAAATTATTTTGAGTACTATTTGCAGTTCCAAGACATATTCCCATTGTGGCACTTCTATTGGAAGCAAACCAGGCAATGCCATTGTGGCAAGACTGAGTTATGGTATTTAATCATCTGCTTTTTTAAAAAAACCCAAAAGATCAATCCCCCTTCATTTTGCTTGATTCTTTCTGTTCAACTTAGTGGCTACTGGTTGTAAGTAAATGGGTAAGATTGGACCTCTTCCTGAATTGTGCAGTATTCCTGAATTTTAGCATATCTAAGGAGACAATAAAGCAATCGAGACCAATAATCTCAGTTATTATGCTTTGAGAATTTGGATCCCTGTCAGGTTCCCTCTGAAGTATTGGAAGTTAAAAGTTAGCATTAATTTCACTATATTTTTCTAGCTTGCTAAATGAGATAAAAATTAGATGAAGGACCACTTCCGTAAAGGTTCCTGTGGCACCCCTTTCCCAGCACCAGATGAAGACTTAGTTGTTAATGTAGATCTTTAAAACAGTTTATATTTTATGATCTAATACTCATTTTATAGGTAAGTTTTAATTATCACGGTATTTCTTAACCAATTACTGTTGTAGTTTAAATTTTATATTTGCTTTAGGAGTTGCCTGGATAAGCTACGTGAAGAGCGGATATACAAATTTGGTTAAATACTGAATAAAACCCAAGAATTCATATAAACGCCACTTTTTATTTTAACTTTGATTTGCAGGAAATATTTTTCTAAGAGAGGAAATCATGCTACATTTAAATTTCAGGATGTCTGTATAAACCCCAAGCTTCGAAGAAACAGGATAGTCCAGCCTGTAGTAACAAAATATGATAGGCTACAAATTAGCCTGCTGGCAGGAACAAAGGATGCTACCCTAACATTTTGTTCCAGCAAAATCTTTCTTATTACCTCACCCCTTCCCTTTGCATAAACAAAAATAGAGAACTCCAAGAGTGAAGTGTGTCCCTTGCAAGTTCGAGTGTGGCACCAGCAGACTTGGTCCCTGAGAGAGAGAAAGAAAGAGATAGCATACCAACCATTTTCATGGTGTGATGTGCAGTGCATGGGAAAGGCCAGGTCCAAGGAAAGGAAACAGGTCAGTGGTTAGAAGAGGAAAATGCTACCATTACATCCACAGTGTTCACAGACTCTTACTGTTAAACAGTCAATACCTTAATGAATGTTTCCATATTGCCGTTAAAGAGTTTATGATTATAGACTGAGAGAGGCCTAGGTCTCCTCATTTTCTGTGGTTTAGGGGGAAGACAGGGGGGCCTGGGAAAATGGAACAAAAGAAATCATAAAACATCAGTGTGAATACAATGGCAGGGAAAGAGTTCCAAGACTGCAGAGACCCAGGGAAGCCTCTGTGAAGGTGAACCCATTGCTTCCATGAACCTTGATATCTTTTTCAAAAGTATGTCATTTAAATACCAAAGACATGAAGAGCAACCCTGAATCTTAAGGATACAACGCCCAGCTTCCTTACTTTGGCGGAAGAGGGTTGGGAAATTGCTTACATATTGATATTGGGAAACTTCTATTTACAATCTAGTTCACTTTAAGTGGGGAAAAAACAATATTTAAAATAAGCTGGGAGGTAAAGGCAAATCTTCTCTTCCCGGAAAAAATTCCAAGATCTTATACCACCAAGTTCCTAGCTGTTTAAATATTTACACAAACTTCATCTTTTCTCAATCCACTATTATCCTTCGCTACAAAGGACTGACCTAGTGCATTCTGACAAATTAAAACAGTTTATTTTAATTGCCTCTCAGAATTTAAAAAAATCCACATTCATACAATTAAAATGACTCTTTTTCTACAATTTGAACTGACCAACCCCTTCATAATCCTGAATTCTCATAGATTTAGAAAAATAATTCCACATTTGAAGGAAGCTGGTTTCTAAAAGCTAGCTATTCTACCATTATTAAAACAGTTTCAAATTTCTTTGCTAATCCTGCACAGTGCATTAAACAATGAAGTTTTACTGTTATTTTAAAATTTCTTTCTGGTTCTTTTGCTGCACTGGGCGTCAGACCTCACAATCTATTGTTCTTCCTTTTTCTTTATTATTGCAAACTGAGCTGGAAAGAAGAGTTACATTTATTTGGAAGTTTTGGAGCCATTTGCTTGTATCTTTCTTCCTTGGCAGAAAGCATACAGACCTTTGAATAAGTCTACAAGGCTGGGCCAGGATGACCAGCTCTGAATAGTCCTTCAAGGCATGTGCTGTGCATATTAAAGAGAAGGGGAAGCACGACAAACAATAACAAAGAAACTGATTTTACTATCCTCAAATCTTGGAGCAGGAGTGAATTTTTACAGCTTAAGAAATTGTTCAAAAAGAAACCAAGACAATAAGCAAGATTTTAAAGCTAGCTTATCCTTTTCTTGTAGCATGTTTTCATATAAGAGAGTACTAAGGAGCCTAGAGCATACTCAATTTCTTTGGGGGAAAAAAATCACACTGCACTTCAGGGTGCTCAGACACTGTAAATCTCTCTTTTGATCTAATTTGTGGCTCAGAAATTATTATTCTTTCTCTATGTTGATTTTATACCTCCTTTAAAGAATATAGTACTCAAGGCTCCCAAGAAAACACCAAATAAATGCTGTTTTTTTTCCTATTCCTCAGTATCTTCATGTAGCTGGTTGGCTCTGTATGCTGGTGCTCTGTATTTTGCTTAGGGATTAGGCTACCTTGACTTAACATTTTGATTTGGTTAGCATAAAAGCACATTAAGAAATGTGCAAACCACAGTCCAAGACCTGGCTCCACTTATAACAAGACATTAACTACCATGTTTCCTTTATTTTTCTTATATGTATTCATTTCATGTATTCATAACTATGTTTACTCTTATACCTATTATCTTGTAAGCAATTGACAAATCAAATTAAAATAAAAATATATATTCTCCATGAACACTTGGGTCTTCAGTAGAAATAGTCCTGGAGAAGGGAAGCATAGGGAAGCAGGGCTTATGAGAAACAACTCATAAGGACTGAAACAAACTAAGATGATTGGGGTTTTTTCTCCCATTATATCCAAATTATTTAATTGGATCCATTTGATCTTCTCAGCATCACGAGAAGAGGCTAGCTGGAGTGCGGCCTTTTTAGACAATAGAATTCCAGTTTAGGCAAAATGAGTTAGGTAAATTTGAATTCCCTTACATTCCAATCAAAATAATTGACGTACTTGGAGTACCTCCTGTATGTTTTCCGCATACAGGAAATTAAATATCTTGTTGTATTCATTATAAACTTAAGAGTCTGTACATGTTTCCTTGCACTTTCTTCTATATATATTTGGTTAACTATTATCCTCTCTCTCTTTTCTATTTTTCTCTGAGAAAATTTAGAATTAGTCCACCTGCTAGGTCTACGAACAGCTTTTCTCTACTTGAATGAATACTTCTTTATGCCCACGTATTATGTAGATCAAAGAAATTTGGAAATCTTTCCTTTAGCTGAAAATATAAATGATCATTTGAGCTAATGATTCCCCATTATTGGCATATTTGCATGAAAATGTAAGCTAATCAATCCCTAATTTAGCAGTAGCTATTACTACACAGCCATAAATGCATAAATCAGCTGTGGGTAGCTTACCTTCTATGAAACCCGTTCAATTCTTTCATAACTGCTTTTTTATCACTACAGCCGACTGCTTCTAAATTACCTTTCACTACTTAACTGAATCATAAGTTGCTGTCCTTCCAATTTCTGAGAGCAGCTCACTTTTGTATGCTGTTTTTTTCTTTCTAAATTTCTTCTCTCCCCCTCCCTTGCTCTTCTTTCTTGTGGGAATTCAAAACGTATTCTTATTCCTAATGCCTATTTTTCACCCTCTTTATTATTATAAAGAATGGTCCAGAAAGCATCATATATCATGATCTGGAAATTAATCCCATATCTGGGGATTTAAATGTATTTTTTAAATTGTATTTGTTAAATGTAATTTACACAGCCTCCTCACTCAGTGTAACTCCAGGCAGCTTTAGTAACTTGTCCCTGAGCATATATTAACAAAGAATTCCAGTTTGGCTAAATATGCTGGTCACTATTACAAGTAGCTGAATAAACGCTGATATACCCAAGAAGCCTCTGCAGTACTGTCTGCTGACAGAGCCTTGTGTGATTTCAGAGCCAGTCAGCTGGAAATTGCCACTGCAGCAAGTACACAAGGCTTTTTTGTTGTCCTTCTAATTAATCTATTTGAGTAATGCAGCCAGAAGTAAGCTACTCATGCAGGGGGAGAGTTGCCGTTTTCTCCCTCCTATAGCTCATGCTTGGAAGATTCTTATAAATTTGAAGCAGATGGATTTTAAATAGTTCAGCCCTCCTTATAGAACAGGGGTGTCAAACTCGCATCATCATGGTGGCGTCACATGATGTGTCATGACTTTCTCCCCCCCCCCTTCGCTAAATTAGGCATGGGCGTGGCCAGCACTTGACACATCCAACCCACAGGCCAGGAGTTTGACAGCCCTGTTATAGAAGGAGGAGCACCCAATCACCAGCATAAAATAAAAACATGAAGAGTTCCACTTACCTAGTTGTTCCACATTCAGCTCTTTCACCTGTGGAAGGTGGAAAGAAACCAAATGTTAATTGCAGCCTTACTATTTACTATTACTATTTTGCAGCCTTACTATAGGAGTACTTTGTTGGGGGAGGGGAATCAGTATTAATCCTATAGCCCAGTGTTTTTGAAACTTGGCAAGTTTAAGGTGTGTGCACTTCAACTCCCAGGATTCCCCAACCAGCATAGGAAAGCCACAAATTTTAAAGTTGGCAGGTTTGGGGGAAAAATAAAACAAAAGCTGCAGGAGTCCATAGAATCTGAAAAGATATTTCAATCAGCACTTTGCAGGATAAAAACTATGCCTAGATCAGATGTTTGAAGGTCTTTTAAAAAAAATCAATGGTATTTTAATTCTTGTATTTTCATTGCCTTGTTTTGTTAATGGTCTATTCAACTATTTTTTTATTCTTATATACTATTGTAATATCTTTCAAAAGAAAGAGTGTTCCCATCATTATCATTCACATATATTCCAAACAGCTTGAAATTTAAGAGCTTTGTAAGTTTCCCTCCCAACAGTTGATGTTATATGTTAATTCCACCCTCCCAATATTTCTTTCCAAGGTCAATTTTCATGCTATGCTAACAATATTGCAAACTGTTTTGCCTTCTCTTTATTTTATTTTTAAATAATGTCTAAGAAACAGGTGAGGTTTTTTTTTTTTGAGGAATTGCAGTGCATAGGCAAGAGACATTTATCCTTTAAATGTCACAGAGACTTCCATGGTTACCAACCAAAGAAAAGCGTTGCTAATAGAAACATTTTTCTGTTGCTTCAAACTGTGCAAAGGAGTTATTTTTCAGAAAGCTGGAACTGGGGACCAGGGACCCCCCTTCCCTGTGCACTCTAATTGTCTCCCCAATGCCTCCAGCATAAATAAATTAGAAGACAAACTTGTATTGTGCTGCATATCTACTATAGTATGTAATTTGGCCACCAAATAACAATTTCCTAAGAACAGATTGGGATGTTTCCTTCAGAAAACAAGCCTATTTGGTTTAGTACAGAATCCTCTAATGACACCATCAATTCTAGAAAGATTAAGTGGAGATGCCAGATACTAAATCTGGCCTCTTTAAAGGTAATCCTTAAATTATGACCAGAATTTCCATCACTAAGCCACATGGCGGTAAAGTGTGGTGCCACATGACTTCGTTGTTTATTAACAGGAATCCCAGCAGTCTTGGCTGCAGTTGTTAACCAAATGTCACTGGCCACTAGGTGAGGACCAATCCTTATCCAAGCCATTCCTAGCTTGGTCCCTCCCAGCCCTGAGCTTTGGTAAGGTTAAGACCTTTGCTTCCTCTTCAACTTCCCCTGTGCACCTGTCTCCTCCCCACTTCTCTGCCAATTGGCTGCCCTGTCTCAGCTGACTGCTCCCGCATCCAGGCCTCTGCTGCTGAGTAGTGCAACCTCAAGCCCCACCACCACCATCAATGTCAGTCATCCCATGACCTGAGTGCAAAGCTCTAGCCAGTCTTCCTGCCCTTCCTGCAGGCCTTTGGCATCTTGGATGTGCCACTGGCTGAGGTGCATCCAAGCCTGGCGTTATGCAAGGAGCTGCCACCAAGTCTCTTTCCCAAGGCCAATGGATGTTTCTCCAAAGCATGTGCTGCCTCCCTGTGATGCTTCAGAAAGCTTTTGCATCCTTCCAAAGCCTCCTGAAAACAGCATATACTATTTAGAGAATGGCATAAGCAGCCTCAAGAAGAAGGGCAGGCACAGCCAGCATCTGCCTCGCATGGGATCAAGCCAAGTACTAAACCACTGCAGGAAGAAGACAATAAAGGTTAGCAGAACCTGTGAAACACAGGGTGGCAGTGGCTTTGCATTGTGGCACTTGGGTCGCTGGCCATGATGCATGGCTTGTGGGGGCCCTCCCTGCAGCATTGGGGGCTGGCTGAGACTGCTAATGGCCCTAGACCTCTACTTCAGTCCCAGTGCTCTTGCTGCTGTGCAAAGTGGCCAAAAGGGTAGAAGGAGGGGGGTGGAGATATTGTAGGCAAGTGGGGGGAATTCCCAACAAAACCATTATTCAAAATAAACCTTTTCAAATCACAACACTTTGAAGTGTTACAGGATCCAATCTGGGTTGGTCACTGGGATCAGAGACTTTGTCTTCCGAGCTTTTGCACTCATCCTGGAGCCCATCTTCAGGGAACTTCTCTCTAGCCCAGAACTTGTGCTCCTGGAGCCCATATTCTCTCTCTAGCCTAGAGACAAGTTCCCTGAAGATGGGCTCCAGGAGCACAAGTCTGAAAGCTCGGAAGACAAAACCTTCCAGTCACCGACCCAGATTGGATCCTGCAACATTATCCTGGGACATGTATATTCGCCTTCATTTGTGAGTTTGAAGTGTGTTTGTTCCATTCACATCTCTGCTTTTTTTCCCCCCAAGAAACTCAGCATGGCATATATCCTCATACCACTAAGATAGTTTACATTGAAAGCAAGTGAATTGGTTCAAAATCACCCAATGATCATCATGGCACTTTGAAGCTTATCTTTTTTTGTTCCGCTGAAGTTATGAGCAACTTTCATTAGATGGAGAGTTGCAATTTGCTTCCCAACTAGCTCTCAGATTCCAGCCCTTCTTCTAGTGGAACAATGGGAAAATACTCAGTTCAGTGGCACTGTTTTGGTTGTTGTTAATTTGGAGAAACATATGTGTAAAGATGGGAGATATTCACCATTTCAAACCTCCTGCTCCCATTCTTACCTTTAAACTTCCCACAAACAGTCTGAGAAATGGCCTCAAATACAGCTAGTTTATTATTAAATATTGAGACACTTTTTAACTATTTTCAGTGTTGGGACTAAAGTAAAGATTGTCTACAAGAGGCCTCTTGCTCCCTTTTCCACCCTTAATTTGTGTGTGTGTGTGGGGGGGGGGAGAGACCATGACATTAAGTTTCAACTATTCTGAGTAAAAAATCACAAAATGACCTTAACTGATGATGGACTATATATGGGTGCCATAGACGTATTGTATGCATTTCATAGGGTGCTACTTCTAGTCTTAATCACTACATTGCACCGCACTTAATCTTAATTACACTACACTTAAACACTTAAACACACCACACTTCACTACACATCATCATTATACCTTAATCATTATACTTGCAATGGTTCTGTCCCACATTATGTAAAAGAATGTGATCTGATATTAGGAAGAAAGCAATGAAGTATTAAGGGAGGAGAAAAGAGTTCCAATAAAGTGGAAAGTGTGAGAAAGAAACTCAAAATAACCCTGCCTTGATGTTATTTCTGATAGGATTTCATCATTCTTACTGAAGAAGCTATCTCTAGCTCAGGGCTGGATTGTGAAGTTTTAGGTACTCAGACAATGCCAAGAACTCCATACTTCAAGATTCTGTTACTTAACCTTGCCTATCTTGAACACAGCTGATGCACTAAATATTATTTATTTTCTGGATGCTGTCTCTTTAATTTACATATTATATTATATAAAATTTACACTTGCACTGGAAAAGCAAAGACATTTTGAGTAAATGATAGCCCGGGTGAAATGTTAAGGATTTACTTTAATGAGAAACTTTGTTCTGCAGAGACAACATGGTTTTTGTCAAGGCAAAATAGCACCATGAATTGTTTTAACAAGGTGCTTTGTCACTTTATATCCTCAACTGGCATTTCCATTAGGTGGAATGAGTTCTGTATTTTTGCAGCAGCCTCTGCTTCTGGAAATTCTGGGCAAGGCTGCAAGATGACATAAAGCAAATTTATCTCTGCTTTGATATGGTCTTTCAGCTAAAAATCTCACCAAATCAAATTATCCAATCGAAGTTTTCCACAGCCTTATTAAATGAACATTTTAAAAAATAAAACAGATTAACATGAATTCAGAAACTAGAAGGAAATATTACAAATGTATTAATTAACTTAAACAATTACAAAGAAGAATAACTATTATTATACAAATATCTCATTGTTTAGACATTCATTTATTCAGTAGTTATGACTGTTAAAACCCAGGATATCTGTGTAATATAATAAATACAACTAGTCATTAAAGGGAATCCAAACTTGTCAAGAATGGCATTGAACAACTGTAAAACATAAATAAAACTCTATTGAAATATAATGAATACCACAATCTAATTCCTATTTACAACTTGATTCAAAAATAGATTTTTCTTTATCTTTATCTCCATCTTGTCATTAATGTAAACTTCTCAAGACAGCAATGGCCTGAAATACCCATCAAGTGGAGTCATTTCAGAAAGAAGTCAAATCCAGAATTACATCAAAGAGCTTCATAAAGAAAAAGGCAAAGGGTTTCGAAATAGATAGCAAGCAGAACACATGCTAAAGGATGGAACTGAAAATCAAAGCTTACAGTCAACTTTAAAGAGAAATGGGTAAAACCTTGGATGCTTTTTAGCAAAGGAATAAAACTTCAAAGAATGTAAATGTGTTTTTTTTTTTAAGAAACACATTAAACTGTTCGTGATGAGGAAATAAAGTAAAGAGAAACTACAGTAATTCAAGAGATTAATAGTCCACAATTGAATATTGGGCTAGTAGGAAGATCTTGATTCATGAGGATGTGAAAAGACAAGTGCTTGCAGTTTTAATTGACGCATCATGCTCTTAAGAACTGCTGTATCATGCATTAACTAGTATTGTAATCTTAGCAGGTTATCGGTCTTGTCTAAACTATGGGAGAAACCCACATAGGTCAAGATAAAACTAACTGTAGTCCTGCCTCTCATTTATCAAAAGCCTATCTTTACAGAAGGCCTCTCTCGGAATTCAAAGGCAATGTACTATGATTGATTATATCTAATGAAATCCTCACCACTGCTGCTATGAAACACAGGCTTAATCACATGAAGCTAGATATGCAAGTAGCAACCCTTGATCTCTTTAAAGCTGTACCTTTCTGGAAGATTACCAACTTCAAGGGCAAAGAATAAAATTTCAAAGACAGAGCTGAAAGCATAAACAAGTTGCTATTGTTACCCATATTTGACTCTTCAGGAAAAAAAATCCAAGTAACAACAATCAATAGAATGGAATGGAACAGAACAGAATAGAATACTTTATTGGCCAAGTGAGATTGGACACACAAGGAATTTGTCTTGGTGTAAATACTCTCAGTATACATAAAAGAAAAAAATACATTCGTTAAGAATCAAGAATCATAACGTACAACACTTAATGATAGTCATAGGGTACAATCAGCAATCAAATCATACTAGGAAACAGTCAATATAAATCATAAGGATACAAGCGACCAAGTTACAGTCCTACAATCACAAGTGGGAGGGGATGGGTGATAAGGAGTGATGAGAAGATGAACCGTAATAGTAGTGCAGACTTTGTAATAGTTGAACAGTGTTAAGGGAATTATTGGTTTAGCAGAGTAATGGAGTCATGATGCTGCTTGCAGTACAAGTAGCCAACGTATGAACACAATGAAGCCCAAAATGTTCATTGCTAAGCAAGACAGTTGTTAAGTGAGTTCCACCCCACTGGATGACCTATTTTGCCACAGCTGTTAAGTGAATCACTACAGTTGTTCAGTGAGCCTGGCTTCCCCATTGACGGAATTTCCAGATTACTGTTGTTTTGGTTGCATAAACTAATTTACATGACTCCTTAAAGCATGATGACCAGAACCAGACAAGGAACTGAATGTATTTCCAATCAATGAACAGAGTAAAATTATTATGCCCCTGATCTAAAAGCAATTGTTCTAAATTAGTTCTAAACTAATATTAAAGCTACATTCTGTTCATAATTTAAATTCAGCTAGAGATTAGCTTGGGAAAGCCAAGGGAAATAATCAAAACCATAAAAAATGAGTTAGAAAACATTCTGAATTCTTTTCTGTCTTCTAAGATGTTAACATCTTGTGTCAACTGCAATTTAATAAATATTCATTCATCCTATCTTCCAAATCCTTACTAAAATTTTGAGCTCAGGTTTGCTCTCCACAAGATTCCTCTCAAAACCTTCCCCAGTTTTATAGGGAACATTTGAGGAGCACCTGGATACAGTTCATCAGTAAAGAATGACCTGCTTGGTACACCTCAATATTATGCATGTGTGTATAATTGCAGTAAATACACCAGCACTCTAAACATAGCTCAGGCACAGATTCCATCCTGGCTGAAATCAGTCTGAAACTTCTCTCCCAAATTGATCTTGTTTTGCATTTCTCTATTTAAGTTTCTGTTCTTGTTATTGCAAACACATTTGGAGCTTATAACCAGGCTACACAATATAATATTATCCCTGGACTATTAAGATAATTAAAATATCATTATTAAATTGATATTGGAATTGATGATGATATGAGTACATAGATAGTTCTCAACTTATGATTGTTCGTTTAACAAAGGTTCAAAGTTACAATGTGTTCAGAAAATACAATGTATGACCCTTCCTCAAAGTTTTGACCCTCACACTTCCCCCAAGGTTCTATGGTCACAATTTGAGAGCTAGTCAATTTGCTCATATTTATGACTAAAGGTTTCTAGCCAGCATTACTGGCTTCTGCTAGCCAACTGGCTATACGGACTCAGCAGGCCCCGCCTTCCTGTTTCCAGTTGCTCCCTGGTTGGCTCCAGCAGGTACTTCTTTGGCTCAGCTCCAGCAAGTACTCTTCGAAACCGGTTGCTCCCTGGCTGGCTCCAACAAGTACTCTTCAGGCCTGGATGGCTTCTGAACTGACCGCAGCTGGCTTGCCTTCCTGGCAACTCTCCCGGCATGCGTCCCATCACCCATCACCCATCTGTGCTCCCACGCATCCCCCTTTCCCTGCATGTGTGTGGCTACTCCGAAATAACATGTTGTGGCAACTTTGAATGGCACGCTGTCTCGGACCTTGACAACAGCATTATAAGATCATGATCTGCAACCTTCCCAGCTGATTTCAAACAAGCAAAGTCAACGTGGGAAGCATGATTCATTCATGTAACAAATGGTTGTAAAATTGGACTTCATCACCTGATAACTCACTAAGCAACTCCAGTCCCAATCGGTGAAACAACTTGCCTCCAAAAGTTGTGTATGCTCCAACACTGGAAGTTTTTAAGAAGAGATTGGACAACCATTTGTCTGAAGTGGTATAGTTTCCTGCCTAAGCAGAGGGTTGGACTAGATAGAAGACCTCTAAGATCTCTCCTAACTCTGTTGTTCTGTTATTAACACTACTAAATGTCTGGTATTTAATAAAGCTTAATATCAACCACCCTTTATTTTTTTAAAGAACTCTTCCAACTCTGTTATTCTCTAACAGCTTATAATTTAGGCAAGCTTATAAAGAAGCAGCTTCTCTGTTTGGGGGAAGGTAGGCTTAGAACAATAAGAAATTAAAGAATGAAGGAAAAGAAATGGGGAAACAGCTGAAGGAATCGCTTACAAACACATATGCCATATAACATTAAGTCTAATTAATCCTTATTATTTGAATATTATTTGAAAACCAAAGCTACTGAATCCCCTCTCCGAATGATGAACCATTGATTTTTCTGTACAAATATATGCCTACAATTTGTCCTATAATCAAACATTCCCTCAAAAGCCAACTCCTGTGGGGAAAAAGTATAACTAGAGTGAAGCAAATTAGTTTTTCTGGAATATATGCAGAGATCAAGGTCATTGTAGTTTCATAGTCAGTTCCACCAACTTGTCTAAAGATTTTCCCTTCAACATAAATCTTCAGCGATGAAAGGGCCTCTGCATTAATTTTTCAATTCTCCTTGACAGCTTTCAAGCAGAGTGACAGAAGTAACCCACTTGCAAATAATATACCATTTTCAGTGCCAATGTACATTATAACACTATTAAAACACTGAAATAGTTCAAAATTCTATACTTAGTACTTCCATTTTAACTGCCCTTCATTTTTACTGCTTGACTCTGGAAAATAACTACTGCCTTAGACTACTCTTCCCATGCACCAGTATATTATCCCTCCCGGTGCTGCTGTTGACTATTATTTTCAAAACTTTAAAATTTCCTTCAGACTATTACTTTCAAAACTTTGAAATATCCTTCAAAGAACATTGATATACTTTTTAAACTCAGTGTTTGTATTTGACAAACTTTAATTCCATATAAAATGACTTATCACTAAGAACATAGTGAATGTGTTTTAAGAGAATGTATTAGCAGGGCTTGGGCTTTTCTATCAGACAAAACAAAAAATAATAACATTTATCACCTTGCCAAGCAAAAGCATAAATTACAGGGTCCCTCATGGATATAATGGGAGAAGGAAGAACAACATGTTTTGACCTTCTATAACAGTGGTCCCCAACCTTTCCAGCTTGGTGGTCCAGTAGGGGGAGGGAGGGAATATTCCATGTGGGTGGCAAGTACAAGTGTGTGCATAAGTGGTGGGTTTGCATGGGCCGGTTCTGCATGGGCCATGGGCTAGCAGTGGGCCACAGTCTGGGGATTGGGGACTCCTGTTTTATAAGGTTACTTATAGTTATTTGATAATATCCAGTTATCTAAATTAGGCAAGAACCAGTTTCAACATTCATTCTCGAATATAGCCTGTATTTCAAATATGCTGAAGTACTGGTACCAGCACAAGCATGTTTGGTGGGCAGGCACATTTAGACATGCATTTATATTATTAATAAGAATTTTATATTACTCCATTCTGGACTAGTATCATCCCAATCCCTGGCCCCATATTTAACTATCAAAACAGTCTTGTGGTACAAACGAAATGGACACAAGCTACTTTTGTGTTGTGGAAGAGACAGGAGAGAGTCCCAGACTGCCCCCTCCCTTCTTTCAATTCCCATTGTGTGTTTGGCTAGTGTTATTTTCACCCTGCCTTTACCTGGTACTCTGTTTCCCCAAAACCAAACCAACCCCAAATCTGGGATGCCCACCCTGAAAGGAATCCAGGCAAATGGCATCATGGGACAACTGGAATTGCTTTTAGTACCACATGTTGACCCCTGGAATTGGAAAAGGCTGGAATATTGGTGAAGTGCAGCATGAGGAACAAAGAAGCAAAATGGGCTGTTTTGCATTTAACAACAACCAGATAATACTTCTGGTTACAACAGCAGATACAAGAGAAAGAACCAAAGCAGATGACAATTAAGAAATCTATGGTTTAGCTTGAAACCTATGGTAGCAAGAAATGCAATGTAACTTACCTTCTCCTAGAGTCTGCTTCAGTAAGTCATGCTTAGCTTGCAGCTTAGTAATAAGGTTACTGCCATTCAAATACTCTTTAAATTTCTGAAGAAGAGAAAAAACAAATCCATACAACTATAAACAAGATGAGCAAAGAATTCGGATAGGACATACTTTGAGCTAAAGGTAGTCCTCAATTAACAACAACAATTGAGACCAGAGTTGCCATCATTAAGCAACATGGTTGTAAACCACGATATCACATAATCATGCTGCTTAGCATAGGCAATTCCAGTTGTCCCATTTGCCACTGTTAAGCAAACCATCACATTTCATTAAGCAAGGATGTCATATGCTTGTCATTTGCAACCCTCTTCAGGCTTCCCAATTGACTTTGTTTGTCAGAAGCTAGCAATAAAGGTTGCAAATGAAAAATACATGACCAGAGCGATGCTGTTATAGCCAGAGATCCAAAGACTGGTCATAAATACCACTCTTTCAGCACATCACAAGTTTGAATAGTTGCTGAATGAATGAGGACTCTCTCTCTCTCTCTCTTTCTCTTTCTCTCTCTCTCTCTCTCCTCTCCCTCTCCCTCTCCCTCTCCCTCCCTCCCTCCCTCCCCCTCTCTCTCTCTCCATGCATGCATGTATGCATGCATACATATTCATTTTCCTCTTGGTGTTCTCAGTATACTAAATAGGAAAGAAAAAGCAAATTTCTAAGTTGCAAGGAATCAGATTTTGGTTACCCACAGGAGTTCTTAACCAAGCTTTCCCTCTCTGTAAAAAGTAGGTAACAGTAACACTCCTGTTTATATTCTAAATTATATTTTGATTTAATTGTACGAGGTGCAATGACAATAAAGTAAACTTAAGTCAAAAACCTTTGTATTCACCCATATAATTCTACAGGTCTAGAAACAGAGGGAAAGCATGGGGTGTGGGAAGGAGAAACATGCATATTAGTTGAAGGTACAGAAATAAGAAGACTCAAAAATGAATACACACAGCACTAATTACAAAATACAAATTCCAGTAACCTCTCTCAATTAAGAAAATGATATTTGTTATGATGATATATTATGTGTTAGTGAAAATAATTCCATGGGTTGAACCTCACATTCTAATTAAGTCAATAGATGGCAGATAGATTTAAGTGCTCTCATTTCTAAGCTTTTTGCTGCAATATGTGGTGAACGACAAAATCCCAAAGTGCAAAGTTTGGCAAGATTTTTAGGTGAATAGCACGCATTTGCTAAGTATTATGAATTGTACTGTGTATATGTAGTTTCATCAGATACAACTAATGTAAGAACTAAAATAAACTCTGCTTGGATGTTATTAAAGTTAAAACACCCCTCCTCCACATTGCTCAAATTATAACTTCTTGCAGATAGTTGTACAATCTGCATGACTGTACATAAAAGCACTACTGCATACAGTTCTACTGTATACCCATTGTCTTCTTCTAAGTCAAAGCCTTCCATTCTTAGGATGATAAGGCACAAGGAGATCAACAAAACTATATGAGTTTCTAACTTAGATAGTTGCCTTAGAGCAAGAATGTTTGCAGAAAAATGAAGTTACTTGAGGAATATTGATGGAGGAGGATCTTAACAAGTTTCAATCAGACTTGTCACATTATGCTATGAGGCGAGGGAAAAGTTATCTATACTACTTAGCTGCCAAACTTTGTAGATATCTCCAGCTTTGCCTTCATAACCAGAGTAACAAGAATCAATATTACACAGTTTTTTTATTTTAAAAAGATTTCCAACAGTAAAAATCAACATATTATAAAAGGTTTCTAAAAAGACATGAATCTAAGAACTTCCAATTCTAACTAGGGCAAATCTAGTAATATGTGGCCAGCAGAATTTACAAAATTCTTCTCAGCTGACTTGAACAATGGAAGAAAAGTATTTTCAGGAATGTGGTAGAATATATGAATAGCCCCTAATTTAAAGGGATATGTTTAAGCAAAATCTGGACATTTAGAATTAAAGGTCCCAGATATCTTTACTTCAAAGCCTTGAGGACTATTGCTAAAAACCCTCCTTCAAACAAGGCACATGAAATTCTCATAACTATTGTACATTAAAAGAACATTTGTGCATACTTGAGAAGGGAAGAGTAATTTGATGTGCACATGCCATAAAAATATAATATGGGCATTTCGAACCTAATATGCAACTATAACTTTGTGGGATGAATATTTCACTAATGTGTTTTTAAAAGTACTGGACTCAAAATAGACAGAAATTGTTCCTCACAGTAAAGTAGAACATTTCAGTTTCTTGTTGGTTGGCTCTTCTCTTGGCAATGTTTATTTTACTCATGTAAGTCTCTGAAGCAGCTGATTTGATGGATTCAGTTGAGCGACTATGCTGGAAAGCATCTGAGACATCAAAATCTTCCACGGTCAGCATGTCTTGCAGTGTCTGCATTGTGGCATCCAATGTTTTTCGTACCTGTAGAAAATGGATATACAGAAAAGCAGAGTGAAAGATACAGTTTTGCACTATAAATGTATAACTTTTGTTACACTGGTGTCTTTTTTAACAAATGCTTTCCAAAATCAAGCTCTTAGTTTAACAGGATGTTCTCGCTTACAAATGAAAAATATTTATACATGATTCAGAGAGAAGTATGTTGCTGTATCTTCATACCATCATGCAATCATGAAAAAAAAATCAAACAGAACTCTTAAGAAATTATTTTAATCATAATGATTTAAAAGTGAACTAGAGAGATGCTGTCTTTAACTTTGTACCATGCAGAGGTTGTGTCAGCTTCTGTACACTTACAGAGTCACTGAAACATGAAATTTAATCAGAAGAACCTCATCTTTTGCATATAATTGTATACCACTGGATTTATAACCCTAGAGACAGCCAGTCATAAAGAACCCCTTACTTAATGTTCACATTACATCAAATGGAAAAGTTTCGTATCCATAAACTGTTTCCGACATTGTCTTTTGTTCTTGACATTTCTCGTCTGCTTCTTTTTTAGGATCAAATAAATTCCATTCAATCATATTTCTCTCTGTCTTCTTCTTCTAGATTCATTTATATATTTGTTTTGCAATACAATCTTCATTAATTCTCTTGAAAAATACCTCAATATATACAGTACATATTTCTTACTGGTGACTTTATTCTCGCAAATGTCCCTTGTCTTTCATCAATAGATTTGAAGGGGCACTTCATAAGACTATTTGAATCTTTCTAAATGTTTTACATAGTCCTAATGCCTATGACTAATTAGATTTGTAAAGCCTCTGAAGTCACAAGCAGAAATTTCTTGAGTAACTACAGCCTCAAAGTGATCCACAATTATTTCTAGTTCAAACAATTAATAAAAAACAACATGTGTAGCAATACAATTACCAGAACCTCTCGAAAACTATAGTAGATGAGTAATACTAAATTAATAGTAATGGAAATGGACATAACTCTAATGGTAAACAATATTCTACAATGCTCAGTCACAGAACACAATATTACACTGACAATATTGCATGGACAATATTGCACGGAATCCCCGTTCCCAATCTTCCTAAAATCAAGAGGGCATGAAGATGATTTTACAAGTATGAGTTAAATAGTAAGTTATGTAATTCAATGGTTCAATTATTACTCTTTTGATCTGATAAGATACAGTTTTGCCTCCTGGAATTTTAATTCAATTTTTTAAATCCAAGTAGGATATTCCTTTGCTTTGTACCATTTATATCCCCTTTAGTAAACTGGGAAGCTCAGATCTATTGTGAAGATACATCACCTTAACCATACAAGAAAAAAAAATAGTTTAGTAAAACATAGCTTAAAACTAATATTAAAATATATCAATGAAAAATAGATCCAAAGTGGTTCATGAGAGAGTCAGGTCTAAATAAACAAATGACCATTGGTGCAGATATTCCAAAATAGGAATAATGTGATAGTTGTGCTTTGCGCTCATCAGCAGATTAACTGTTGTGTTTTTTACAACTTCTTGACATTTTTGAAAAAAAGTGCCCTGTGATACATATTACAATAGTCACAGATTCTGGACTATTTCGATCAAGAAGGTATTAACTATCCAAATGACTTTCAAAATCACTTCAAACAGAAGCATTAGCATAACTTGTGTGAATGGTGTTTGTTTACTTACAGTTAAAAACAATTACAGCTCTCACCTCTTCATTCTCTATTTTGAGCGTGGTTAGTCTAGACTGTAGCTGATGATATCGCATGAGCAATTCCGTCTGAACCGGCTGCTGGGCGCTTACTTGACATACCTGTAGAAAGAAAATATAAGCCTCTGCAAATTCAAGCTAATGGAGAATATTGGCAGAAAAAAATGATCTTCCGTTAAAATGGTCTTTTTTTAACAAAATAATTTCTTTTAGAATCTGACAAGGTAGCTGAATCACATATAAAATAATGACAATAGTGACCATTTATGCCAGTATGCCAAATCAACTCTAATATTTCGAAATATTTCAAGATATTGGCTCATTCTAGCAGAGATTACATAACTAGTGTTCCAAAAGCAGCATCTGAATAAATCACCCTATAAAACATGGGTGTCAAACTCGATCGTGTCACATGACATATTGTGATGTATCGTGACATTTTTGCCTTTGTGGAGCCGGGGTGGACATGGCCTATGTGTGACACATCTGGCCCATAGGCCGTCAGTTTGACAGACTGCTGTAAAAGGTCTAAATATTAACCACTTTTTATGCCCAACATATAGCAAAAGCCATCTGTTTCTTAATTTATTTAAATGGTGAAAAGAATTCTCAACAAAGAAATGTCCAGTGAAGAATGAAAGTTCTAATATAATATGTGTCTAAAAAGTTCTAAGTGAAATGGAAAATAGCACTGGTCTAAGCCTACTGTGAAAATGTGGTCCTTGTTCTAAAATAGATGGGGAACAATGGCTCCCTTTATAACTTGTGGACTTCAACTCCCAGAATTCCTGCTGCAGAGCTGGCTCAGAAATTCAGGAGTTGAAGTCCATAAGTCATAAAACGGCCGTCATTCCTCAGCCCTATTCTAAAAGAAGAAGAAAAGAAAAAAGAATTCCACTAACTACAACATCATTTCAAAGCTAACAAATGAAACACAAATGACATTAAAGCTAAACTCATTCATTCTAATACACAAGAAGCATTACATTTGAAGGAAAATTGCATTATGAAGCAACACGAACCATTTCTAATTACGTACCTCATCCCCCATGTGAGGCTGATAGTCAAACTTCAGCGGAGGACAGAAGACCTGGTTGCACATGTCCATAACTGTATGCTTGTCACTTCGTGCATCCAGGTTGTCTACAGCATTTTCAATTATGTCCAACCCCTCATGGCGTGAGGTTTCTAGATTGTATTCAGCAGAAAGATATGTTCTGAATGTCCGTGCTAGACTAGCATGGAATCCCAAGTCACAGCACTAAGGAAGAAAAAACAAAGATTAAACAACAGCACATACAAATTATTTCTAGATAGAATAACAGGTTATTCACTTGAAGAAATACTAAGTAGCTATGTGTTATTTGTTTGCTTGTTTGTTTAAAAGAATATCCAATCTTTTAATTTAGGAGCTCAAAGCTCAACAAACTAGTGAGACAGGTTGGGCTGAGAGTGAGTAACTGGCCAAAAATCACTCAGGGAGCTGCTATGGCTAGGAGTAGAACTTAGCCATAGAACTTAGATTGACCTGAGGCCAAACCGATACCTTAACACTACACTATGCTGGCTTTTCACTCTACACTTCAAAGTATTTTATTGTACATTATCTATTTATCTATCTATCTATCTATCTATCCATCCATCCATCCATCTATCTATATCTATCTATTGTGTGTGTGTGTGTGTGTGTGTGTGTGTATGGTTGTAAGCTGAAAAAAGGACACTGACTTCAGACCTGTGTTATAAATAGGATTAAAGATAAAAACTAAGAAAGGAATGGTAAGAAATCTAAAGGTATCAGATCAACAATGCAATGCAATACTTCTGTGGATTAGAAATGAACAGGGCTAATGTCCACTTTTTCATCTGACTGAATCTTCAATAGAATAAATTCCAAAATTACTGCAGTAGAAATGAGAATTGATTTATCTGATCTTATGCTTCATTGTAACTCAAAAGTGCAAGAATTAGCATTTGAATAAGTATTTCTATCAGCCAGAATGATCTATTGCAAGTCTTCTGTAGCCAGCAATATCCAGAATTCCAGAGACTATGGTGGGAACTATGGTGGCCCTTGTAAAACACACAGTCATTCATAACTTTATTATATCTACATTCATACTTCCATTCATCCATCCATCCATCCATTCATTTTGCTCATAAGATAAGCAGCAGGAAGCATAACAGTGTGACAAGAACATCATTGCTCTAATGTAAAATGTTTCCTAGGCATTACATGACAGGGTCTTCTGATATTTTACTCTGGGAAGTAGAACAATTTTACAAACAAACAACAGGTAGTTTTATTGGAGAAATATAGTTAGAAATAAACACATCCAGATTTTTACAAACTTCTCCTGAGTTTAATAGATCTCTGGGCTTCAAATGACTTTTCATTTGCATTCACGGATTAGCCTTCACTCCCTCTTGTATGTTTTTAGAGGACCCAACCCTTCATTTCCACCAAATTTAGCCTGCATTACCACAGTTGAAACTAGCGATAGCACCGCTAACCACATACTTCCGATCTGAGAAGGCCTCAAGACCTGCAGTACCTAATTTAAAAGGTATCACTTTACAGCCAAGACCAAAGTAGACTAAACTCCCCACATCAAAAGAAACTTTTTCAGCCACACAAATGTCTGCCTTGAGTAATTTTCAAAGCCGCAAACTAAATGCCAAATTTTTCAAATGAACTTGGGAGACACAAACGTAGCTGTTTATAAAGTGAAGAAAGTAAGAGGTACATTTAGCTAGCAGTTGTCTTCTGAACCTTTAAATATTAAACACATGGCACAAAAAGCTGACACACACCCCATGTTTTGAGTTTAATTAAACTTGTCACAATTTTTATTACATACCAACACAGGACCAAGCTTGATAGTTTGCATCCATTGTTACTTTTATTTTATTTCAATTTTGTGTATTCATACAGGTAGTCCTCGACTTACAACAGTTTGTTTAGTGACCATTCAAAGTTAAAACAGCACTGAAAATAGTGATGTATGATCATTTTTCACACTTATGACCATTGCAGTATTCCCCATAGTCAAGTGATCAATATTCAGATGCTTGGCAACTGACTCATATTTATGATGATTGAACTGTCCTGGGGTTATGTGATCAACTTTTGCAACCTTTTGACAAGCAAAGTCAATGGGGAAGCCAGATTCACTTAACAACCATATTACTAATTTAAAAACTGCACTTAACAAATGGGACAAGAAAAGTCATAAAATGGGGCAAAACTCACTTAACAAATTTCTTATGTAGCATCATAAATTTTGGACTCAGTTGGGGTCATAAATTGAGGACTATCTGTAAGGACAGGATTCATGTTGTTTTCCCCATCAGCCTAAAATAGAACTGAATTATAACATGCTCCTCTGTTACATTCAAAAAAACATGTTGCTTTTTGAGACCTGCAACATTCAATCAACAGAAGGGAAAAAAAGAATAGGGACAACAATTTCCACTAGGAAGCATTTTTCCTCTTGGCTTCATGCACATGTACAATTCCTTTCGTCAGAAGTTCTGGAATGCACTGACTCTACAGAGAGAAAATAATTTCCCGTGAACTTAGCTATTTATTTATCCATCCATCCCTTACCAATCTAATCTGCCAGGCTTTGACTTTATCTAAGCATTCCTGAAAATGAAGGTGTCTTTAATAAACAATGTACAATACATTCTGTTGATGCACTGTTTCCATCTAGCATACAGGATTAGGAAAGACTTCTGTGTAGGCTATTGTCAGAGTAGGTATGTGCAGGCGGATTCATATTTTCAGTGGTGTATTGCTGGTTGTACCCCAAAAGTAATAGCAGGACCAAGAATAAATTAAAATCTAAGTGCCTTTCATATCAAGCTTTTGGATTCAGAGGCAAAAAGGGTACTTTGCAGTGTGTCCAAAGCTCACTTTGATTATGGGTATAGCATAAACTATAATTAAGCATGATGTCTGAATTGAGCAGATAAGTCACCTATCAAAACGTGTGGGAGAGAGAGAGATTTGTTTTGTTCACCAGTATTCCAAGCTCTGCTTTTAAAGCCTGTTGTAATGCTAATAGGAGATATGTCATACTGGCTATGGATTATGGGAATTAGAACCCAAGACATTAGGGCAGCAGCGGGTAGGGGAAAAGCCAATCTATATCTACCATTTCTAATTCAAAATATACACGCTATGAAATTACAAGTAACTCCTTGCCATTTAGGGGGGCAAGGAGAAACTGAGTATTGAAAGTTTACAGAGATTTCCCTTCTTATATTCATTGTGACTTCTGGATACATAGAGCATCTCTATTTTACACCCATTTGGTTTGTTTTTCTTATGATTCATGCAGATCTTTTTAGCTGAACCAGGTACTTTTGCTCATCATAGCCACTAAGACTATATTTATGTCTAATTTTACAAATGGAAAACAAACAATGGTGGGTGGGTTCTTTCTGTTTGCCTGACTAAACATCGTGTTTATGTTAGTAGAGAAGAACTCATGAAAAATCGTTTTCCTTATATATGTAAGAAAAGCTGACTTCTAAATCTCTACTCTGGTAGCAGTTTTAAACATTCGCAGTAGGAATGGGGCATAGTAATAGGTTCAAATGGATTATTATAACCCCATTGGTTTGTGAAGGTTCTGCATTTTAGAAGCAATATATTTTAATTCTTAATCTTTATAAAGAAATGTTCATGTGGGTAATTTTAAAAGATGACCCTCACCTGCTGTGTAAGACATTACTCTCAACTGCTATCTGAAATGATCAACGCAACTCATTCCACTGCAATATGCACAGTCAAAAATGCTGAGATACATAAGTTTGATAATATAAGTAGTAGAAGTTCTTATTGACTACCTAAGGCAGGGGTCCCCAACCCCCAGTCTGTGGACTGCCCCCAGTCAGTGGGATGCTAGAAACCAGGCTACATAAACCAGTGCCCATCCACGGGATGCAGGCAGCACATGAAACCATACCGCCTCCGGTCCATTGAAAAAACTCTGTCCACGGAACCAGTCCCTGATGCCCAAAAGGTTGAGCGCTGCTGACCTAAGGTATGAAATATTCCTTATAGTAACATATTTTGACACTGTATCATGTTGTTCTGACACAGATTGTTCCAAGGATCTTCAAACTTGGTAAGTTTAAGACTTGTGGACTTCAACTACCAGAATTCCTGAGCTAACATGACTTGAGGAGGAATTCTGAGAACTGAAGTCCACAAGTCTTAAAGCTGTCAACTTTGAAGACCCCTGCATTATTCATATGTGAAAAACGGGCCGAAGTGCCTTTTCTTCAAGAAAGCTGAAATAAACAGCAATAACACTTAAGAAGTATATACCACTTCACAATGCTTTACTAAGCCTTCTCTGAGAAGTTTACAGAGTCAGCATATTGCCCCCAACAATCTGGGTTCTCATTTTACTGACCTCGGAAGGATAGAAGGCTGATTAAGATAGATGTATGCAAGATACACAAACTTAATAACATTATTTTTGCAAGCAAACCACATATAATTAGTCAAATTTACTTATAGTGAATCAAGTATGGCTTGGGTTAGGCCCTTAAAGGAAATTTCCTGTACAGGCAAGAAAAGACTTCTGCTGGCTTCTGGACCCAGAATGTGAAAACCCAGCTCCTTTGAGAAATCCATAATATTGGGAAGGAAGGAAGGAAGGAAGGAAGGAAGGAAGGAAGGAAGGAAGGAAGGAAGGAAGGAAGGAAGGAAGGAAGGAAGGAAGGAAGGAAGGAAGGAAGGAAGGAAGGAAGGAAGGAAGGAAAGAGCAGTGGACCAGCAGTGAGGTGGACAGAGTTAATTAAAATGACAATTGGTACATTACTGAGAAACCTAAAGGTCTAGAGTGGGAACAGATCATCTTGGAAAATGTCAACGTATGTGGCTGATAAGAGTCATAAAAAACTTGGTGATGCATAACATTCAATGGTACACTTAATATGATTTAGAGGTATAATTAAAGGAAATTAATTTTCAGCCATTTAAAACACTGCAGATTTGAGATTAAAGATCATTGTTTGTATTACTTTTTAATGACCTGTGTTTATCTAGAGTCCAATTTGTATTTCACCAGCAAGATGATAACCCGTGTTGCAAACTATAATTGGATTCAGTGCATGTTTAAAGTAGGCGGAAATCTTATTTGAAATGCCTGATCAAGCCAAAGCATGAACGTGTATAGTGTTCTAATTCTGAGCTATCTGCAGACTCTCATTGACCTACAAAATAAAGAGTTTTAGATGCACAAAATCCACTCTCCAACAATCAGTGAAACAACTCATATCTTATTTTTCACTGTGGATTTTAAGAATTTTTTGGTAGTTTTGTGGGCAGTTCACAAACTAAAGTTTGATCTACAATAGGGGTATTAAACTCAAGGCCTGGGGGGGTCAGATCTGGCCCACGGGGCTGCCCTGGAAACAGCAAAGGACTGGCCCCTGGGGCCTCTGCCAGTGCAAATGGCCCTCCTGAGCTCCATTTTCACTGGCAGAGGGTTGCAGGACACCGCTGCAGCTAAAAACGGAGCTTGGGAGCCCACTTTTGCTGGCAGAGCACCTGGCCAACACCTGTGCCCCCGACATGAGTGACATCAAGCTTGCCATGTCCCCTGGCCACCACCTATCCTCTCCTCCCCCGAGGCCAAACACAACTCTGATGTGGCCCTCAATGAAATCAAGTTTGATACTCCTGATCTACAAAGTTGAGAAATAGTACCTGGCTATCTATCTTTCTTATCTCCTGTAAGCGTCTGTCTTATCAGCTCTATTTTAAAACTTCTACTCTTTTATCTTTCTTCCAATACATAACAGTTTTGTTTGGACATTATTATCACCACTCTCTATTCTTGCCTGACAGCATTTATATTTGCTGAACTCAATCTTCATCTGCCTTGACTTGTATTTTGCTCTCACTTCATTGCAATCATTTTTTTTTTGGGGGGGGGGGAATCATTGTTAGTATAACATATTTTAATATATAAAATGTATAAATGAACATAGAACTGTACAGTTCCAAGCATCTATGACTCCTTTAAATTCTTCAGTAGCTGAAAAACACTGCATGTCTGAATATCTTTCTACTTCCATTGCTTTTAAGAAATTACTGGGAGGGGAAAAGCATCAAGATATGAATCCATAGACAAATAGGTCTTGCATGCTGAATACATTAGCAATTGGTCATAAATTAAGACCGCATCCCTGCATGTCCACAGTCTAGAATGCAACAATTTTCATTAGAAAGGTGAATGACATTGCTATAAAAGAGAATCACTTTGGTACTCACATCAATTAAATCGGAAACATCATGGATGTAGTATTTACTGACTGCTGCATTTGTGGCTGCGAGGTTCAGCAGATAATCATTCCTAGCTTTAGTGCACTTGAGCTTGTTTTCAGAATATTTTGCTTGTCTCTGAAAAATGGAACACACAAGATTCAAACAAAATGTATTCAGTTTCCCAAACCTTGTATTTTTCCCCCAAATTCAGGCTCTTAGGACATAAAAATACCCCATTAGATCAGACTGCAGCATATCTAGTCTAGCATTCTGTGGCCAACCACAGGTCAGAGGGAAGCCGCCAATCAAGGCATGGGAATAACAACTCCTTTCTGCTGTGGTTTCTTGATGCCATGCCATCCCTGATCTTGGGGATATATATAGCCATAATGACTGGTAGCCATTGATAGTTTATGTTCTATGAATTTTTAAAGAGAAGCATTCTGTACTGATATGCTAGTTACAATTTAAAGGGTGGGGACACAATATAATTTACAACTGATAGTTTTCCTGAATATTTCCAGTAGAGTTAACCACCTGACAGGCAGGTTTCAATTTTTGTACAATGGATATAAAGTACTTGAACATTTGTTACCACATCAAGAAATACTTGGCAGCCCCCACCCACCAACCAAGTGGTAAGCGAGGGTTCAAATATAGTCAAGATTTTTTTTTTCTGCAGAATTAAGATACAGCATCCAGCATAGTAGACCACTGTGTGTATCATCTGCTTTTTTCTGAAAATATTTCAAACATTCAATGAATAAGGATCCATGTATGTGAATGGAAATTTATGTTAAATAGCCATATGGCAATGTAGGGTTTCTGCATTAGGTCCCTGGACCATAGCTCATAGCAAACATGACACATGGAAACCTACTCAGAGTATCTGAAAAACAGCCTTTGCATAGTGCATGGCAGAGTCATCAAACAACAGCTTTGCTAACAACCAAATGCTAACTTTGTTTAATTTGTGTTGCTGAAAGTTGAGAAAGAAATATTTGTTAATTAAACCTGCAATGAGCAGCAAATTTAACATTAACAATGTCTAAGAATTCAGAAGCAGACAGGTAGACACAAAGATAAAAATTCCTTACCCAAATGGGTAATAAGATGTTATTTGTGGAAATATCCTAAACATTTAATGCTTCCCAATAGTATGTCTGAGTTCACACCACATATTATATTATTGTTTGTTTTCAGGTAGTAAACCACTCAATTTGAAACCATGTTTTGCTACTGCTACTCCTAACTGCAACTATGGTTTAGCATGATGTAGGCATTAAAGTGAAAAGACAACCATCAAAATATATATATTAAAAAAATCATTATTAAGAATAAAATGAACAGGAAGAAAATAATTAATGCGGATTGGAAGTGAACATATAGATAAAGAAAGAGAATGTTTCAGCAGCCACTTTCCTTTCTGCTGAGACAGTAAGTTGTAAAAATGTGAATTGCGGCATGATTTCTGCTAAGAAATCAGATTTATCCCCCAGTAAAAGCCACGTAGTGCCAATCGATTGAGCATTTAAATCTCAGCTCCTGGGATCCAGTTCATCAGGATATGATTTTATTTCTGTAGCTGTGACATTTACATCCAAGAGATAGTAATTCCCATAATTAAAAAGTTGTACAACTATATTAATTTTAAATCATTATAGCACATTATTTCTGAAATGAGTACATCGATCAATGATGGTTTTATTTCCAGGAGGTTTGCAATCACTGATGTGAATGATGTTTTATATGATCTACCACTTATGTTTGGCCTCAAAAAATAAATTCTCCCAACCACTACCTTATGAAGGCCTCCTAGGCCTTCTAGAAACAGATAAAAATTCAATTGCTTGAAAAGGGTTTTAGACCCAATATCCCCTTATTGGTAAGTGTTAGTTCGCTTAAGTTAATACCAATACATTTGATTCCCATTGTTAAGCAATGCACGATGCTTTTCTTAATGCAGTAAACAAAGCAGAAGTTTCTGTTTAGGTAATTCTTAATATACATATGTCTTTAAAGAATGTTCTATAGCGCTATTAAAAGTTGATAACTGGATGAAAAAAGTTGCTGCAATCTATACATAATGTAAGTTCAAACATCAGATGCCATCTATGTGATGCCACTAAATGAGTGGTTGATCAGTGGCTCTTCTAAAAAGAACACATTCTATTCTTCTCATAAATTAGTTAGCACATAATTGATACCATAAAGCTGTTCATTAAATCAAATTTTATTGCCAGCAAGAATAACTTCAATTAAGAGAATAAAAGTCCTGGGTGGGGGGAGATAGTTTGCAATAGTGGTTACATCATCAGGCTAGAAATTGGAGGACCGTGAGTTCTAATCCCACTTTAGGCACAACGACTTGGCTCAGTCACTCTCTCTCTGCCCTAGGAAGGAGGCAAATCACTTTCAAAAAAAACTTGACAAGAAAATTGCAATACTAGACAGGCAGTTGCTAGACCTTCTATCACTGAAGAATTAACTAGTTTAATTCTCATTTGGGATATTTGAATAAATGATATAAAATGCAATATAAGAAGGATACTATTTCGTTCAAAATCATACTCACTATATAGACATTGTGATCGATTATAGATAATCATGTGTAGGAGAGACACTTTATTTGATTTTACTTAATTTTAAAAAATATTTTATTTTAAGAAGAAATGAAAATATTTTTGAATAACCAGCCTTCATATTTCTGTCCAGAATGACATTCATAGAGATAAAGGGATCTATATTGGAACAGTTAATTAGCAGGGCATATGATCTACTATTAGAGATAGAATCCTGAGGGAACATTATCATTTCAGATCATTTCAGGCAGGAATGATTCAGAGTAGGAGATAGAATAGAATATTATTTCTGTAATGCAATCTGCTTCTTGCAATGGTAGGTTTTTATTTGGGGGGTACTTACAGGAAATTTTAAGATAGGAAAACATTTACAAACATTATTCTGATTCAGGAATATGCAAAGCTATCTGATCAACAGTTCCCTAATCTCTTTATGGAAGACTAGGCAGACAGCTGTGAAAAAAAAGATCCCTTGCTCTGTGTATAGACGTAATCTTTTCACTGTGATTGGCCATTAGCAAGATGGCACCCCAGAGCTGCTTACCCTAATTTGATGTTTTCCAGATAAATTGGAATTGAATTCCAAATATCACAAGTCACTGGGGAGTTCTAACCGATTTTGTAGGCATCAATATGAGGAAGATTGCTACAAAGCAATATTCAGATCATGATACAGAACAAACTTAATTCAGAATCCCAACTTAGATTCTCACACATTGGCTCAAAAGCAGTTTTCTCCAACTAGTTGACGTCTGATCATGGTAGCACATTTACTGTAAGCAACTCTTACTGCTTTCATTATTAATCCACCTTGGAAGAGGTGGTGTTATGAGTTTGCTCTCTCTTGCAGTAAGGTGTTTGTTTAATGGTATTTTAATTATGATATAAATGTAGGTATTTATTTTTGTTATTAATGTAATTGTTACTCTGTTGCTTTAACTTTAATTACAGATATTGGATGTACAAGCTGTTCAGAGTCAATATCGGTTCCAGCAGCACATAAGCCTAGTAAAGTAAATATCAAAATTAAAAAGAAGGAAACAAGCTACATATACAAATTATTTATACTAAGCAAGGCTATTTTAAAATCCTGTTTTATTTTTCGGTGTGAAGATAGCGGTAATCCTTTAAAATAGTTTATGTAACACTAAGATTTTCCAAGGATATTTTTTTTATTGCTAATAAAACTGATGCAAAAGGGAAGGCATTGTGAATCATAACTTATTAGATATAATAGCGGATTACTATCAGCCTTAGATCATTATTTTGTCTACAATGTCATTGCCACAAAGTCATCTGATTTTTCTTTTCTTTTTACGATCCTGTAATCTCTTAATTTGGGGTACAGACAGGACAACTCAATGGAGCTGAGTGTTTACTGGCCAGATATATTCCTGATGTCTATGTGGAGTTTGCAGTAGATATTTTCTCTTTGCACTCTGAGAAAGAAACATCTGCCACTACCAGGATTGAACTCTTAACCTTCCAAATGTGAGGCTACTGTCTTCACCACTAGGCTACCATGCTGCTCTCAGAAAGACATCTGATAAGCTTTAAAAATGTCCCAAATTTATCTTTATGAAGACTGACTAAAATGTCTAGCCACTTCTTTGATGGTCACAATAAAGTAGTAGTTCAACCATGAAATTTCAACCTTCTTGATACTTTTGACACCATTTACATTAGGACAGTTCTGTAGACCTGTCTCTAATTTTAATTTCAAGGAATTATTATATTGAACAGAATATTGTGTTGACTATCCCACTTCTCCCACCATCTGAAGGGCTGAAGCTTTTACAGTATGTGGAGAGCAGGGAGAAACTTCATTAGAGATGGAAGATCCAAGAGAGAATCCAACCTTAGCAGAAAGTCCATAACTCCAAGAAAATATTCTAATTCATACTTAGAATACAGCATATTGCCATGCGTGCTCCACAACCCAGCACAAGTTTCTTCTTTTGCTCTTCAGTCTTGAAAGACAATCAGTGGCTCTCTCAAGATTAACTGTGTTTGGCAACATGGGAGGGAAAGTGCACATTAACATATGGTGTTTCCTATTCCTCTGGTTGGAGAAGTAGGGATATAATATTTATTTATTATTTGATTTATTTATTTGATTTGTCAATCGCTTACAAGATAATAGGTATAAGTATAAGTATAAGTATGAGTAAGAATACAGGAAATAGTTACAAATAAATGGGGACAATAGGACAGGGGTGGGAGGCACGATGGTGCACTTATGCACGCCCCTTACAGACCTCTTAGGAATGGGGTGAGGTCAAGAGTAGACAGTGTGAGGTTGAAGGAGTGGGGGTTAGAGGATGTAACAACAGAGTCAGGTAGTGCATTCCAGACATTGACCACTCTGTTGCTGAAGTCGTACTTTCTGCAATCAAGTTTGGAGTGGTTAACATTGAGTTTGTATCTGTTGTGTGCTCTTGTATTGTTGCGGTTGAAGTTGAAGTAGTCCTTGACTGGTAGAACATTGTAGCAGATAATTTTGTGTACTACACTTAAGTCCAATCGTAGGTGGCGTAGTTCAAGATTGTCCAAACCCAAAATTTCAAGCCTGGTGGTATAGGGTATTCTGTTGCGAGCAAAGGAGTGTAGTACTCTCATCGTGAAATACTTCTGGACTCGCTCAATTGTATTACTGACTATATAGAGTGCGGATTCCAGACAGATGAGCTGTATTCAAGTATTGGTCTAGCAAAGGTTTTGAATGCCCTAGTTAGCAATTCAATATTTCCAGAGGAGAAGCTTCGTAAGATTAGATGTACAACTCTTAATGCCTTTTTGGCAATGCTGTTACAGTGAGCTTTTGATATGAGTACTCCGAGGTCCTTGACAGAGTGAGGGTCATCAACGAGGTCATATCTGCCTAGTTTGTATTTGGTGAATTGATTTTTTTTACCAATGTATAGGACAGAGCATTTGTTGCTCGAGATTTGGAGTTGCCAAATGTTTGACCATTCAGACACATAATCAAGGTCACTTTGAAGAACAGTAGCATTGTCGGTGGTGTTGAATAGCTTTACATCATCCGCGAAGAGGACGCAGTTGCTAATAAGGTGATCACAAAGGTAATTTATATAGAGTATAAAGAGTGTGGGTCCTAAAACACTGCCTTGGGGGACACCACTGTTGACTGGAGCAGGGTTTGATATAGTGCTCCCTATTTTTACTATTTGTTGCCTGTTTGACAGGAATGACGTAATCCACTTATGAAGGGATCCAGAAATGCCATAAGAGTTTAGTTTTAACAGTAGTTTGTCATGTACCACTGAATCAAAGGCTTTGCAGAAGTCTATGTAAATTGCTTTACCCTGGTCGAGTAGAGTAGTCCATATGTTTTTGCAGTGTAGGAGTTGTAGGTTGCAGGACAATTTTTTTCCTGAAACCAAATTGTTTTGGGGAGAGTAGGTTGTTTGACTCTAAGTGGAGAGTTATGAATTGGTTAATGATTGATTCCATGATTTTGCACGTGACACAACACAGTGAGATTAGTCTGTAGTTTTCAACCAGGCTAGCTAAGGGGGGGAAAAGAGTTCCCAAACTGAGAATGTTCCTCAAGTCCAAGGCTCATGATTTTTTTTAAATAGTCAACTGCACATCTGTTACTCTCACTAAATCTGGATTGCTGGAATGCTGCCTGCCTGAATTCTTCTGTGCATTTTCACTTAAGATCTTGAGACTGCTATATATTAGCTGCTCTCTTTACTGCCTGTTAGCTGTGGAAAAGTGCCAGAAAGACAACACGTAGCAGGAGCTTTGAGTCAGGCAGGCACCATTCAACAGGAAGGAGAGCCTGGGGGCAAATTGTGGAGCACTTCCACAGAGAGGGGTACATTACCTCATCAAGGTCTGATGTGCTGAACTGTTAAGGAGAATTGAAAAGAACAACCTGTCAGGGAGAAAACCTTGAGAGAGAGAGATAAAAGCAAAAAAAAATTCCAACAGAAGCAAAATAGCTTTTAAGGTTTTTCTTAGGCCAAGGTCCCTAGAACCAACAATCATTTGTTATTATTATTTCTTAGATTTATATCCAAGCTTTCCTTGGAAACACAATATGACCCACACACCTACCTCTAATTTTATCTCCCCCAAACCCTATGAGATTAGTTAGGCTGACATAGAGGGAGAAAAAAAAAATAGCACAAAGCCACACAATACATGTTCATGACCAAAGGGAGACCTTAATTTGTCTTCCTGCAGTAGCAAGCTAACATCTTAACCACTATGTTATACTGGCTGTTCCGGACACTTTGCTGCCTGTGGTCAATTACATGCAATTTATGATAATAAACTGCATGTAGGGGGCGTGCATAAGCGCACCATCGTGCCTACCGTCCCTGTCCTATTGTTTCTCTTATTCTTTTATTTTTCTTATATGTACCCATTTCATGTATTCACAACTATGTATACACTTATACTTATTATCTTGTAAACAATTGGCAAATCAAATCAAATAAATAAATAAATAAATAAATAATCTGATTAATTACATTTATTTATTTTTCACACTTCTTAATCACCAATCTTCCTCAGAGCAGTGTGTACAATTTAATCAATAAAATTAAGGATTTACACAGATTGTTACATCTATTGTATTGTAGAACACTGTATTATATTTCCTCATTCACTGCTATATTGTTCACAATCCACTAGACACCATACTTTATTATTCTCCTTTAATCTATGAGTCTACAGGATATTTTCATCATCCAAGATCAATACTGAAATAGGTGAGATCAGAACTACAAATATTTGATACTCAGCTGCATCCTGACAATATATTCCTCTGTTCATTTTGCCAATAGCCAGCCACATGGAAAGCATGTCATCCTACTCACCTTCTCCTTCATCTTCTCAATCTTCTTAACAGAACTGCGGCGCTGAGGCCTATCTTCAAGCCGCAGCAGATTCACGCTGATGTCTCCTGCTTTGTTGAACTGCTTCTCTTCCTGCTTCTCCGCTTCCTTTAGCTTGCTCTCAGCACTGATGCTCTCAGCATGATACATGTGATAAGTCTTCATCACCTAAGATGAGGAAAGAACAACCGGTGGCACACATCTTTCATTCAAAAGTTAATGGAGGTGTATTAATTTTGGCTAGCTAATAAGTGCTCAGAATCTGTGGTGGTACAAGAAATAAGAGACCCTAGAATTTTTTTAAATACTATGATTAGGGTTTTAATAAATGCATTATGACCGTTAAAGGGACCCTATTTTTCCATATAGATTATGTAGATGTTTTTCGTGAGTATGTGTATGAAAAAGAGTGGGGGGGAGAACTTTTTTTTTAATTATATGGATGTTTTCAACTTCAGATGTGTATCAGATAAATATTGTTAAATATTTCAATCAAATTCTAAATCCTTATTAGTCTGGAATACCACTTAACCTGAACATAACTCTCATACATGAAAAATACTGCAAACTTTGACACTGTCAGGATTCCGGCAGTTACCCCAATTAAATCATGAGTCTCAAGCCAAACTTCCAAAACTTCAAAGGATTTATTGGGAGTTAACATATCCGGCACTGCCTGAGTATAGCCAACTCTGGGACACAAAATTCATTGTCACCCTTGACCCTGGTTTTCCCATATCCTCTGGGTGCATCATAATTCATATTCTCCAATGAGACACATCCATAATCAAGAGTCATCAATCATGTTCTCCAGTTAGATTTTTGCGTGGCAGAAACTTCAGTCACCTAGTTACTATCTCTGAAAAACTATGTATGGAATGCACTTTCAATTTCCAAGCTGCCGCACTGGTCTTTCAAACCCCTTTCCCCCCTCTCTTTCTGTTGGCAATTCTACAATGACCATAGAAATATTTTATGAGTTGACATACACTGGGTTTTAATTTGGTGGATGTGGTGAATTTTAAATCTTTCACAACAGAAACATGTTTTTTCTTCACTTTCACATCAAAGTAGTTCTTCACTGGATTTTTTTTTCTGCTATCTTGAGTATTACTTGGATGAATTAATAAATATAATATAGGCATTGCTCATCATTAACACATGTACCGTACAGTGTTTTGTGTGTGTGTGTGTGTAAATTATCAGTTACTATAAAAAACCAATCCCATTCTTTTATAAGTTATTTAAATATATTATTCATAAATGATTTTTTTTCTAAAATAGATAACAACTGGAAGACCATTTGTCCCTTTATAAATAGACATTCTGTGAATTGCTTACTTATTTGAATATATACAGCTAACTGCTTATGTTCGTGGGAAATAAATTCAGAAAATTAAACAAGAAATGTGGGCAAAATGTTAAGAAAATTTTGAGTACACATGCAAGACAAAGTACATCAGAATTATATGCCTTTATGAATATTAAACAGGAACCTAATTCTCTTTTATACTTGAAACAGAATAGCCATATAAAGCAAAGATTTAGCAAGTGAGATCAAAGACATGGTAAATTACTAACCATTATCTCTACTATTAAAGACATCAAGGATAAAGTATTTAACTCTTCTGACTCAATAAATCAGCTTTTGAAAAAATACCCATGATTTTATAATACTGAGTTCAATATAATTGAGTAAAATTAATCATTTTTATATAAAATAGCACTTCCTAAGATTTCATATGAACAAGTGGCTAAAAGAAATTATAGATACTGAAAAATCTATAAAAACAAGAAAAGTCCTGATCCAGATTCTTAGCCCATTTAGTAGTACAATAATGTTTCTCTGTCCCACTATTATTAAAGGTTTAGTATTATAATTTTTTTAAATAAAGTTTTTTCAGCCTTCTTCAGTGAAGCTTCCGTAACTGATTTTTTTTTAAGACAAATAAGGATAGATTGCTGCCTGTGCAATCTATCCTCCAATTTTTTTGTTAAATGCTAATTTGCAAATATTGATTGCAACCCTGACATGTAGACTGCAGAGATTATTATCTTCAGTCATTTATCTTGCAAAATCTGTTTTTATCAAAGGTCATCACCAAATATACTGACCCTTATTCACATGATAAACTTACATTCTCTGACAAGCTTAGTTTGAAACTGTAGGAGAATAATTTAGAAAGGTAGGTCATGGGCAAGGAGCAATATTAATACTTTAAATCAGTTTAGTGCCTTTCATCATTAATCTTTTTCTAAACTGTTTGTATATAAACAATTAAAAAGTATCATTAATGTGCCTTGTCACAGGTTCCATTTGAATTGTTCTCTCCCAAGCAGGACAGATGAATAGGTACAGGTTTCATCTTTTAAAAAATGCCATTATTGCTCCACAGATGAACAGGCAGTGCTTAAATCTCACAAATATGAAGACGTAATCCTATTTTTATATTTAATTTAATCTATACACCAGGTATCTCCCTATAAGCCTACTATCTTATTTACAGAGTTTTCAATGTTTCTCTCAGCTTGATGGACTGAGCTCAAATAATATGTAATCTCTGCTTTTATTTCCGATTCTCCTTTAATTCTGGGAAGTCTTTTAAAACTTTTCTCTCATTTTCACAGTACTCTTTACTAGCCTTAGCCTATCCATTCATGCTACAGAAGACCAATTTCTTTTGAACATTATATATGAGTGAGTCACTTGGAAGTATAGTTCACCTCAATTTATCTCAGACTGTAGACTGATTCTCCTTTCCTTGCTCTCAGCTGACTCTGCCTATTTGTGTCAGTCCCATAATAATTCAGCTCTTGTCCTTGCTGTCCAATGTTGTTTTCTTCTTGGACAAGTCTTCTTTAAACAAACTGATACATTTTATCTCCTTCTCTAACACGCCCCTCTTTCCAGCAGTGTCAGCAAGTCAGCAATACACATGCATACCCTCCAGCCTTCCTTGCCTCTGACTTAACAACTAAAAAGATGGAGAATATACAGGGTTTCCTGTTTTTGTCTAAATAGCTGTAAATGTATTATCTAGGAAGAACCTGTATCTTCTCAAGCTTTGGTACCTTTCAAATACATAACACAAATACAAAGGTTGCACTTTTCCAATCCATTATAGCTCCTCTCTGTACACATATGGGAAGAAGTTCACCATCTTCTATGCGGACTTTGTTCTACATGGATATTTGTTATTTTTAAGAACTCCGGAATAAAAAGTTATTAACAAACCCGTGGCTCACAGACTTAAAGAATATTATATTTATTTATTTTGCAGGTTTTGTGTGCCATGCCAGTCTTGGTGATGCATATTAAGTACAAATGAGAAAAGAAGATGTAAGGCTAGACTAGACATTCAGACTCTAGTAACATCCTCATTAGTCAACTGTGATACACTTTATGTGGAATTGCCTTGGTCAACCAGAATCTTCCCTTTAAAAAATGGCACTCATCAAGTTATTAACTGAGGCTGTATCGGCTATGTAATTTCACTATTATAGGGAACATGGCATCATCTTCCCTGGCTGCTATCCAAAGTCAGTTGAAAGTAATAGGTTTAATCTTTAAAGCCTCAGAAAAGCATTACATTATCCATGATCCTCAGAATACATATGATTCTTGAATCCATTATTTTGGGGTAAATGTAGGGAGTAAATCAATCTTCCCAAAATGTTTTTTCTCAAACTGAACTAGAAACTACAATAAATGGAGGCATAATTTCCTACTATTTTTTCAGCAGTTTGTAGGTTTGTAAGGCTCATTAGCCTTTTCGAATACTTCACAAGCTTTATTTTCAAAACAACATCAGGGATAGCAAGATGTCTTATTAAAGTATTCCATACAGTAGACAAGACAATTGGGTATACAATAAAATTAAAGAAAGAATACAAATGGTGAACATTTTAAAATAACTGCACAGAAATTTTGTAAGTGCGTTTTTGTTTTATGCTGCAGTAGATTATGACAGAATCCTTCACTAAAAAAAACAAAAACCCAGGACATCTTTGGCTTAGAGCACCTCATGTTATGTAACTATCTACTCACTTGTCAACTGGAATTCAATCAATGTTCTAAAAGGTTTGGCTGGATGTGCCTTAGCTGACATTTGGACTCTGCTCTGGGGTCTTTTCATTTTAGATTAGACCAGTGTTTCTGAATCTTGTCAACTTGAAAATGTATGGATTTCAACTTGCAGAACTTTCCAACCAGATAGAGATGGCTGGGAAATTCTGGGAGTTGATTACTCTGGGAAGTCCACACAATTTGAAGATTACTCTGGAAAGTCCACACATTTTCAAGTCCATACTGGATTAGAAAGTTGATTTGAATTATAATCTATTACATTATTGCAGTGTGATTTATATTTGGATGCTTGACAACTGACTCATATTTATGATGGTTGCAGTGTTCCGGAGTCATGTGATCATCTTTTGAGACCTTCTGACCAGCAAAGTCAGTGGGGAAACTAGATTCACTGAACAACCATGTTACTAATTTGACAACTACAGTGATTCACTTAACAAGTGTGGCAAAAAAAGTCATAAAATGGGGCAAAACTCATTTAACAAATTTCTCACTTAGCAACATAAAGTTTGGGCTTAATTCAGGAGTGAAATTCAACCATCTCAGCCCATCTCGGGAGAGGTGGTAGGGATGATTGCTATTACTATTATACCAAGCCACGCCCACAGAGCCGTTAGGGGAAAATTTTGAATTTCATTCCTGGCTTAATTGTGGTCATAAATTGAGGACTACCTGTATTACAAGCCACTCTGAGAAACCTAATTTTGAATAGCAACAAACTAGCACTGATAATAACTAACCAATATGGTTTGAGTAGGAGGAAGGATGTTTACAACTTTTTAAAATTAAGGACAGACAATGGTAGACCAAATTATAAACATGTCAGAAGAGCTATTTAAAAAAAAGAAAAATATTATTGTATTGTTACTAAGTGCCAGAACATCAGAAAAGCTATAATGGAAAAAAAAATTGGCCCAGAAAAATCTTCTGGAAAAATAAAGCCAAAAAAAAAAAAAGTCATCACTCCCCATCTTTTACTATAATAAATGATGCAATTTCACACTGATCTACAAATCATATTTAAGAAAATCTGTTTTAAGGATTGAAATTCAATTCTGGTATAAATAGCATCCTTTTCCCTGATGAATCCTAATTACTTGAAATACATCTGGAAATTTTCAAAAATGATCATACTAACTCTACATTAGTAGACCATACACACAACACACACACACACACACACACGTCATCATGTATATTTATTCCTAAATGTTAAGACACAAGTCCCAGGGTAAAATTACTCACAGTGTAGAGTTCATTTGTAACCTTCAAGAGTTCTTCATGCATCTGAAGACCAATTTCCTTACTCTGCAACACAAAATGAAAACACAAAGCTGAATATATAGTAAGTTTCCAAGATCTGCTGTAAAGAAAAAATCTGGATAAACATGTGCTTTCAACATTCCTGAAGCCGCAGATAAAAAGGATTAGCTTTGATCCTATAAAACAGTGATCGTCAACCAGCCATGTAAATGTTCACAGGTTATAGCAGTGGTGGGCAATTAATTTTCCCAAGGAGTCATATGAGAAACTCGACTTGTTGTGGAGGGATGCCACCCCACCTCCACCAATGCTCCACTGATGGCCTGCACACCACATCAATGCCCCAACCCACCAGCAATGCTGCTAATGCTGCCAACACTGCAGGCATGACAGGGAGAGCTGAAGAGCCAGATATGCCCTTTGTGTCAATAAAATACCCAGGACTGTAGTTTAAGTGGGACATTAAAGGAGTAATTAAACTTTAAGCATTCAAATCTTTCCATCAATGATAAATATATCAATGATAAATTGATGCCACCTAGTTTGGTAATACCAACTTCAGAAAACAACAAGAACCCAACAATTTAATTGTACTATTGCGGGATAGTGATACAAGGCAAGTACATCATTTGCTCAATAGATAACTTTTGGTAAATGGAAATTTTTCTGAGTATATCAATTGATAGCAAACAAAAGGATTTACAGCTCCTTTCTCCCCAGTCCTAAAGGAGTAAGAATTCACACAGTGATGTTATAATCCTAACCACATGATAAAATCACATGAATAAGCTGTGTGTGTGTGTGTGTGTGTGTGTGTATCACTGCATATTATTGTGTATATCAATAGATATTCCTGATGCTGATACTGACACACACAAATGCAGCATTTCTGCTTGACCAACCCAAATCCTAACTTTATTCAAATAGCCAAAAATGTTCTACTTCCACTAAAATATAGATTTATAAAATACTCGTTGCCATTGTTTGGATTTAAACTTATTTCATTTATTCATACAACCCATACTTCCTTATGCTGATTCTCATCTAAATGCTCATCTAAATATTTGACTAATATTATCCTTGCATGAGAGATTAATACAGACAGATCTGATTTCTAGACTTGTACCGAGTAAACTGAATGAGTTGCCCAGAGTTATTGACTAGAGTGGCACAAAAATATGTTGGCAAATAAAACAAATATAGCAACAAGACTGGCTAAAATTCATACCCCCTATACATTTTTCCATGCCTTTTTTGACAGATTGAACAGAACAAGCAAAAACATTCATATTTCATTCCACACTGAAAAATGTGTTCTGTTTACATAAATCCATTGATCTCTATTCTGAATTAGAGGTTATTTTATCTTTGCTAGTCCCTTAACTGGCACTAGCAAAGATAACATAATCCCCAGTCATGCTATTGGAGGATGAAGGGAATTTATACATGTAGAGAATGAAGCTTGCAATTCCATTATGTATCCCTACCTAAAAGTACAAAGGAGAACATTTGCATGTGCTCTTAAATTGCAAGCAGATGGAAACAGGCCTCCTCCTGTTATCTCTGTTCAAACACTTAGTTTGCAACTGCTGTTCAGTGGCCAAGGAAATAGACACCACACAGATAGCATACTCAAAATCTCAATATTTATTATGGATGGTGTTTCAACTCTCCCCCACGTTAAACTGTTTAACAGTTACAAATGTTCTTTTCCCCCTTTTTGTGAAAAAAGTGGGAATACAACATAAAAACAAAACAAAAAAACAAAGAATCCTGTCCTTTCTCTTTCCTACTCACATGGAAATCCTTTGATGTTGATAGCTTTCACATGAAGAAGCCACAGGAAAAACAGGGAAATCTGGTTTCCACCCTGAAATTCTCAATGTTTGGCCTAGGTCTAGGTTGGACATGAGGAAGGGAAGGGTCATGGAGTAAGAAAGGCTCAACCAGTTCTTTTGTTCTTTCCACCAAGCAGTTCAGCTTGTTAATTGTAGCATGTTGACTCATATGAAACAGAGATTTTGGGGGGGGGAGTGAGGGGGGAGTTAAATAATTCAATGTCTAGTCCTTTTTCATATTTTACACAGGCAACTGCAAATCTTTTCTTGGCTGAAAACAAAATAGAACAAACTTGTATTATAATTCAAGATGACAACAGTGGGATACTGCTTCACAGGTGGAAGCACCATCTTTCCTAAAGATTACCTTTAGAATGATTCAATATCATCTTTTTCTGGGTAATTCATTATAGATTTTTTTTAACAATGGTAAATACCATGCAAGTACTATAAGTTGCAGTTTTGTCACATAAGTGTATCTGTGTGCATGTATGTATACATGCCAAGAGTCTCCTTTCTATCAAAAAAGACCTGAATCTAAAATCCATTACATAAATAGGGTTTGCTATCAAGTAAGATAAGTGATCTGTCACTACTCCAGAGATAAGATGTTACCAAGTCACTAGTCCAAAACAATGTGCGCATTACAGTCAATGAAATAAGGATGCTCTGGATGAAAACTAACAACATTTGCATGGTCACACATATCTATCAAAATATATGCTATGGAGAAAAAAGGTCCCTCAAGTTACATGAAAAGAATCAATCCCTAGTAAAAATGAATGATTTAATCAAGCCAGTCATATTGTTTTTCATTTATCATCATTCACTGAGTTATTGAAAATAAATACAATGCTCATCACATGTCAGCAAGCAAGCTAGGGAAACTTAAAATTGGGAGAAGAATACAATATATTTCTCCATAAATATGTTGTGTTTTAGGCTCCACCAGATCTGGAAAAATTCTATTGTTGACTCTCAGAAGGGTTGCATTTTCCCATTTCAGACTTATCACAATCTTGGGGTCCTTTTAGACTCTCAATTCCTGCTCATAAAGCAGGTGGAAGATGTGAGTAGAGTGTTTTACGCAAGGACATCTGGTGTGCCAGTTGCGGGGTTCCTGTGCTGGGAGGACCTTCAGAAATTCATTCATGCCCTGTTTGCCTCACATTTGGACTACTGCAATGCACACATGAGGCTGCTTTTGAAGGACCATACAGAACTTACAGCGAGTCCAGAACACAGCAGAACAGCAATGAGGGATGCACTGTATTAGACACATATAAGCTTGCTGCTTTTTCACTGGTTTCACTGGTTTCAGTGTGCCATGCACCTTTAAAGCCCTTCATGGGGCAGGCTATCAGAAGGACCACTTATCTCCAGTGGTTTTTGCCCATCCAGTTTGGTCCAGTAGACTGGATGTACTCCCATTGATTAAAGAACGTCATCTTTCAGGATGCAGAAAGTATGCTTTCTCTGTTGCAATTCCTGCCCTCTGGAATGTATGTGGTTCCCACCCTCAAGTCATTTAGGAAATTATCAAAAATCTAGTTATTCTTCTTGAGGACTCAGAGTTATTGTGGCACACACAAACCCCCATCCTTTTCCCCCTTTGTTTTGTTTTATTTGGAGATGATCTGTTTTGATTTGGTTTTGGTATTTCTGCTATTTTGCTGGGTTCCATTTTTATCTATTTTGTTTAAGTAAGCCACCCAGAGTAATTGAGGAGTCGAGCATCCTGTAATCTAAATAAACAAATACATAAAATATGAAAACATCGAAGGACACCCTTGTTTGACAGTTTCTTTGCAAATAATTTCAGGGCCATTTTATTTTTCTGTAATGTTAGGAAGAGAAAGGCAGTAATTGTGGTACAGAAATATTTTCATTGCAAAGATCCAAGATTTTTCCTAGTTTGTAGCTTCAGTATTTAGTTCTCAAATGTACTCTGCCAAAAACCTTTCCTAAGAAAATTTACTACTGCGCTAGGGAGGACTTGAGTTTTATGTAGCAACAAACCACAACCACCACAGGACAAGTGCCCTTTGTCATGACAGTTTTACATGACCATTGCAACAAGGAAATCAGTGTCGCTTCTAAACAATATTAAGAAGTTGAGAGGCAGGTTTATACCTCCCTGAGCCACACCATCAACAGAAAAGAAAATGCTGTTTCAGTATACTAGCTCAGGGTAACTAATGAAAAACCCGAGGCCTGAAAATAAATCAGGTTTTTATAACAAATGACCCAGCTTTTGAAAGATGAAGCTTTCTGACCCGTCAGCAACCCAATCCTAAGAGCCAAATCATAATAATAATAATAAAACCCTAGACCTGAATCATAAATCCAAAGTCAGACAGTAGAACTTTCTAACTACTAAGACATGCAGTTCTGGTTTGACCCATGCATTACACAGGATGTTATTCCAACCAGAACAGTAACATAATGCAATCACTGTACTATTAGAGGCAGGTAACTCTAGCAAAAACAGTGTTACGATATCATAAAACAGGTTGTGCTTTATGGCTGCTGAAGGAAAGCAAGCCAGGAAATTCTACCAGTAACAGAATGCCGATTGTGAAGAAGGGGAAAATACTTTTTGTTAGGTAACAAGAGCTGAAGTATTTTTCAGAGTTGTGGTCAATTATGTAATTATCCAAGAAATAGCTAATTGTTTTTTTGTTTCTATTATTTCTGCTCAATCCACCAGATCTGGCAGAAAGGCCCCTTTATTCAACAATATCACCCAGAGACATACCTTATCTGTGGCAGTCCCTGCCTCATGGAACAGAATTCTCCTAAAGATCCAGATAGCCCTGATCCTGGTAGCCTTTCATAAGACACTGAAGACCACGCAGAATCACTAGGAGTCAGGCAGCATATACATTTTATATAAATGTAATATAAATTTAATTGATGATGATGATGATGATGATGATGACCTGTCTGTTCCTCAGGAGTTTAAGCAAACTCTGTTGTTGATGTCATTTTATGATTGGAAGTCATCATTTACCTTAGGCTTAAATAGGTTATTGTTTTTAATTGTTTCTAATGCACCATTGAGAGTTAGTTACCTGTGTGGGATGAGCGGCCATATAAATTATTTAAGTAAATAAAAAATAAATTATTAATTGGACTACTTTCGGAAACAAACAAAAAATGACTGCTTAAATAACAGAAATAATGGATTATATTAATTAAAACGGATATGGTTCTCAACGCAGTTTCCCATGAGCAACTCAACTATGCTTATCAAATTCCCTGTCCCCACCTTACTTTTTATATTTCCTTTCAGTGTGCATGGGCATGTATGCAAAAAAAGAATTCAAGCTTTCTTAATTCCAAGAACGTCTTTGGCTCTATATGATCCCATTTTTGCAAAAGCATATAATCTCCCCTCAAAATTCCAAACATCAGTCCAACATGGTTAGTGACCCTGAAATAAAATATGGATTCTCAAGGTCAGGAACAACGGCCCAAATTAAGATAAAATCATCAACATAATCATCATAGTGATTGTCTATCAACTGCAGGATGATGAAGGCCTCTTCTGCATGTTTCCAATCTACACTGTCTTGAGCTTTCTTTTGCCAATTGGGTCTGCAATACTTGCTGATGTCATCAATCCATCTTGGTTTAGATCTCTTTTGTGGATGCTTTTATCACGTGGATCTATGATTGCCTTGGTCCACCTATCATCAGCTCTTCTCATTATGTGACCAGCCCATTTCCATTGCAATTCTAATAAAGACCAATATTTCACAGCTGTTTGTCAGAACTAAATGAACCATTTTTCCCTCTGAGTCATCAATATTTTACCTGAATAAATCTTTTGAAGACCTTTGCTAGAAATATTTTGTAACAGAAATATTAATGGAAAATTTAGAGTTCATTTTACCTTACTGAAAGTATGAATCCCTACAAGATCACACTTCGCTAGATTGAACTCAAACATTTAATCTCTGGAAGTATGGATTGAAAGTTCAATCTACTTACATTCTATAAACCAGAGATGTCAAACTCACATTGTCATAGCGGTGTCACATGACATATCTGGACATGACATATCTGGCTCATGTCCAGGCATGGACATGGCCAGCATGTGATGCATCCAGCCCATGGGCTGGGAGTTTGACAGCCTTGCTATAAAGATTTCTTATATGTTACATCTTTCCTCTTTTGTAAAACTATAGGAATCAGGAAATGATTGTTCTATATTGTTATATCAATGCTAATGAGAAGAGCTAGGGGCTATCAATTAACCAGCTGCCATGATAAGGACAAGACAAGAATTATCACATATTCCCAGGCCCTTATCACAAGATTCGTAACTTTGGATGACTGGATGCCTTCTCCATATGTAACAGACCAGCAATGGAAGAGACAGGCAGTAACCATTATCCAAAGGCTGACAAAGGCAATTTTATGTCCTTACTTACTCAATATATTCAATTATACTTGATTTATTTTTAAACAGGAGGAAAAGAATCACCTTAAAGTCTTATTTCGTTTTGCTTCTGCCATATAGCTATTAAAATTAGGCTGGAACTGACATCTCCCAAGTAATTTCAGACTTCTGCCATTCAGCTTTGGTTCGCAACAAAGCCTTAGGCAATACCATGATTTTGCTGTTAGTATTTGGGTCATTTTGCACTCAGTTTCTAGATCATTTTAGTTTAGTACTAACAATAGTATGAATGATTCTTTTTTCTAGTCTATCATCCATTCATGTCACATCTCAATTAAAGTACAGATAGTCATTTACTTAAAATAGCAACAACACTTAGACTTATATACCGCTTCACAGTGCTTTACAGCCCTCTCTAAGCAGTTTTTACAGAATCAGCCTATTGACCCCAACAATCTAGGTCCTCATTTTACTGACCTCGGAAGGATGGACAACTGAGTCAACCTTGAGCCTGGTGAGATCCGAATTGCCAAATTGCAGGCAGCCAGCAGTCAGCAGAAGTAGCCTGTAGTACTGCATTCTAACCACTGCACCACCATGGCACCATTCATTTGGTAGTCGTTTGAATGACTTATGACTGGTTTTCACACTTGTGACCATTGCAGCATCCCCATGGTCATGTGATCAAAATTTGGATGTTTGGCAACTGGCTCATATTTCATTGCTAAGTGAGACAATTCTTAATTGAGTTTTGCTGCATTTTATGACCTTTCTTGCCATAGTTGTTAAGTGAATCCCTGCAGTTCTTAAGTTAGTAACCTAGTTGTTAAGTGAATCTGGCTTCCCCATTAACTTTGCTTGTCAGGGGGTCACAAAAGGTGATCGCATGACTCCAAGACATTATTACCCTCATAAATATGAGCATCTAAATGTTGATCACATGAATATGCAAGTCTAAGGGTGAAAAATTGTCACTTTTTAATGCCATTGTAACTTCCAACAGTCACCAAATGAAAGGTTATTAGTCGAGGACTACCTGGGTTCCTCCAATTCTCTTTTGCATATATTGAATATGTTCTGATAATTTAAGTGTATGTTCCCTGCTTAAAAAAACCTTTCAGAATTCATTCCCATTTATATTCCCAAGAACAAAGGCAGATGATGGATCTTCCAACCATCATGAAATTAGAAGCAATTCTTATATGAATCAATTAGGGACATGTTTATATCTTTCACTGTTTATGGTAACTGTTTTTATTTACACAGTGAAAATACCCATTTGCAATGGAAAAATTCAGCATCTATTACCATTTCTGCCTCACAAGATGTCACAACCTGTTAATAACTCAAAGAAGGAAATTAAAAGGGACATTTTTGAAACCAAATGTTACTCCAATTTACAATCAGGGAAAATTTCAACAGCTGCAAAACAATTAGGACTGTTCCTAATCTTTAAGGAGCCAACCATTTCATAGCATATATTATTAAAACGGATTTGAGTGCAACCTCTGCAAATTGGATAAAAACCTGGAAAATTTATTTCAAGAAATAAGCTTCCATTAACTGAAGCAGGGACAGGGGCCTCATTCAGGCAATCATTTTGAAGTGTCAGGTGACTTCCCTCCCCTACAATTTTCACATGATATACTAATCCTGTTTGTGCGCTGCATTCTTGTTAAGCTAGTTCAGATTAATCATCCTGGCTTAAAATACAGTGGACAGATCATTAAAACTACATGGGGCATAATTTCAAATTAAAAAGTCTAATTGTTCCCAGAATGTAGTAATTCATAAAAAATTGTCTCTTTTTACAAAATCAAGACTTTTTTGGTCAGGTATCTACTTTGGAAACTTATGGTTTCAAAGATTACAATCCTGTCCTCGCTGACCAGCATTCGGCCTGCCGATATTTTAATGTCAAGCAGTAATGCCATGGTGTAAGATATGTGCCTTCTTATCTTGAATGCTATCCAAATATAACAAAAACAGGTGAACCTTATTTAACATTTAGTGTGCATTTTCAGTTATGATGGTGATGAAAAAATAATTTTGCAAAAAATCCTGGCATTTAAAATATTTGCATGTCTATAAAGCAAAGGAAGGATGAAGAAACATCATAAGCACAGCCATGATTTCACTTAGCAACTGCTTCACTTAACAACTGATTAGCTAGTCGCAATTGTTAAAACTAGGACATGGGTGTCAAACTCACTGCATCACATTGCTGTCACATGACATTTCGCAGACATTTTTCCCATTCGTGAAGCTGGGGTGGGCATGACCTGTGTGTGACGCATCCGGCCCGGTGGGCCGCCAGTTTGACACCCCTGAACTAAGAGTACCTGTAATATGAATAGGAAAGCAAAGACTTGGAGTAATGCAAACTTGATTAAGGGAAAGAAAGGCTAGATTTGTCAGTATAAGGTACTGTTTATACCTGGGTAAATTTCTCCGCTAAGAGCTTATTCCAACAATAACAACCAAGCCTTCAGCTGTGGCTTTAACTCATTATATGCAGAGACATGTGAACTCTACTGATATCTCAAGAGAGACATTGTGAACATAATCTCAGGTGCAGATGCAAAAGTGAATAATGTGGCTTTAGCCTGATTAAAAGCAGGTGCTATATACAGCAAGCTGCAGATGGAGTCAGGCCTAATATTACTTGCTTTTCAGTGTAGTTAGTGGAGGAAATATTGTTAACACAGATCTAATCAACAAATCAGAAAACCTGCAATTTCAAACTACTTTCCCAAGAATTACTATTGAAATGGTATCCAGAATTATGCCGATACATTTAATCAAATAAATGTGCCAGTAAATAAATGCACTTATATACCCATGCATTTTAAATATAGCTTTAGATGGTTAACAAAAATAGAGATGGAAACACAGCATGTACTTTTAAGAGCTTTAAAACAGTTTTAAAATGACTGAGACATCCCACAGCTACTTGACACCGTAAAACAAGATATCCCTTCCAAGTTCCACTAACATTTCAATCCCATTGCCCATTCAATCCCATTGCTCATGGACTTTTAAGACCTATGAGATTTGGAGCCATCTAATTTCAAATGGGAGGTTGTTCCATAAGGTGGGCACCATGAATGAGAAAGTACACATCCTGGGTATCATTAAATGACATTGTTTCACAGAAATCAAATTGGATGAAAAGGCAGCAACTATCCGAGACAGACGGTCTCACAAGTAACCTCTTCCTATTCCACGCAGGGCTTTAAAGGTGACAGCTAACATATTGAAGTACAACTGGAAGCCTATGGGGAAGTAATGCAGCACTTTGGTGCAGTGGGATTATGGAGGAGTGCTGTGGTGTACTCAAAATGGTATACCCTAGCTGCAGCTTCTGAATGCTTCTCAAGGGCGCCCCCAAGAAGACTGTGTTGCAATAGGGAAGTGGGAAGTGACTAAAGCATGAGTGATCCTGAATAATGCTACCTAATCCAGGAACAGGTGATGCAGTTCAAACTGAAGACACTTCTTGGATGAGAAATGAAGCATTTTCAAAGAAAAACCAAGAAAGTTAAGTGCTTTTTGGAAAAGCACTTTTGGGACAACCCTGTCTGGGGAAATGCTGCCTCATCCAGAGTTAACAATGCAAAAGGTCCAGATCCAAAAGTCTCCAAAACCCACAGTACTCAAGTCTTATAGGGGTAGAGCTGGATTCTGTTATTCCCTATCTTAGAACCTCAGTGCTTTCAGATACTGAGAAAGAACCTTGACAGCATTGCTTGGAAAACTTGGAGAGAGGTATACAACTACATATCATCAATATATTGATGATACTTGACCTGTACTGATGATTTCACCCAATGTTAAAAATAGGAATGGGGAGAGACTCAAGTTTTTGAGGCATCATTGAGGCACCCTGTAAAACACACCCCCTTTTACCAACAACAACTGAAACCAGCCTCAGAAGAAGGAAGAGAATCTTCATAAAACTCTGCTCCTCACTCCAATCCTCCTATACTAATCAGGGATACCATGATTGATCAATTGCCAGAAGTTAAAGGAATTCCAAGACGGAGCTACCATCTCCATCACAAGCCTCCAGAGCTCATCTACAAGGAAGATCAATGCCATCTCAGGAGTATAATTGGACCTGAATAATGTTTCATAATCCATTTCCTCAAGAGCCCTTTTTAAATCCTCCAGGGCAGTTAGATCCACCTATTGCATTTTAACAGCAGACAAACCACTGCTTCCCTTAAAGGAGTCCCAACTGTTTCTTCCCACAAGAAAATATTTCCCAGCAAGGAAATCCCCAGACAGGGGAGACCTGGATCTAAAACATGGTCTTTAGCAATAGCAATAGCACTTAGACTTATATGCTGCTTCACAGTGCTTTACAGCCTTCTCTAAGCAGTTTATAGAGTCAGCCCCCAACAATTTGGGTCCTCATTTTACCCACCTTGGAAGGATGGAAGGCTGAGTCAACCTTGAGCCTGGTGAGATTTGAACTGCCAAATTGCAGGCAGCTGGCAGTCTGCAGAAGTAGCCTGCAGTATTGCACTCTAACCACTGCGCCACCGCAAACTCTGTCCAGATCATTGGGCACAACAGCTTCTATTCAGTTCCATAATTCCAAGCAAATCCAAATGTCTTTTTCCAACAGATACCTAGAAAAGTCCCTGCAAGGAACTTGCAGTGGGTCTCCATGGTCTCTACTTACACAGGAGTCACCTGCAATACACTCCCAACAATAAGAGCAGAGAAATAAGGACCCTCAGATAAACTTATTGAATAAATCCTTCCTCCATGAAATGGGATGAGGAGGAGCTACAGAGAATTCCAAGGCTAAGTGGCTACAATCGAACTCAAAATTTCTGTTACTAAGCATGACGGTTGTTAAGTGAATCACTGTTCAGCCCCATTTTACCATCTTTCTTGCCACAGTTGTTAAGGGAATCACTGAAGTTGACTTTGCTAATCAGAAGTCACATGACCCCAGGACACTGCAGCCATCATAAATACATGCCAGTTGGCAAGCCTTTAAATTCTGGTCTTGTGACCATAGGGATGCTGCAACAATCGTAAGTGTGAAACAGTCATAAGTCACTTTTTTCAATGCCATTGTAACTTCAGTCACTAAACGAATGGTTGAAAGTTGAGGACTACCTGTAATTATGTTGTCGCTTAACTCCCAATCACATTCCTACTGCTTCAGTACAGAAACCTAGCATGTGAAACCTCCCACCCCCACCCCCCAATGTATATCAAATAATCGATATTTTGACTCAGGTCTGTGGAGGACATCAACTCCTAAGCTGCCTCTAATTCCCATTCCAGAGGAAGTGAGTTAAAGTCCTCCAAATTGTTAGGCATAAATTCAGCCACAACACCGAGCAGCTTATGTAGGAAAGAACCCAGGCTGCTTCAGTTTCATTTCTCTAGATCGACCTAATAAAAGTCAGCCATTTAATATAACATTGCATTATGTTCCTCTCAGGATTGCCATGAGCTTATCTGCCTCCTAACAAAGCTAAGTAAATGGAATGGGTATTAGCCAGCCTAACACATGACATTTTGCACAATGTATACCCATCCAGAACAGGATCTCTTGCATTCACCCTCATAACTTTTAGGTTTAACTTGCCCAGATAAATGCAGGCAACTCTGATGCTATGGCAAAAGTAACTGATATTATTACAATTTGTTGTTGTTTTAAACATTCAGTCATGTCCGACTCTTGGCAACGTTGCAGCCAAGTGCTCTCCAGGCAACTCTGTCAAGGACAGCTTCTTTCAGTTGCTGGATGTTCATCTTAGTATCAGTTTTGAAGTTATCAAACCAGAGTGTTCTTTGCTTGCCCCTTCTTCTTATTCCACGAACCATTCCTAGCATCACTGATTTCTCCAATGAATTTACACGCACGACAGGGCCAAAGTAAATCAGACATGGTCTTTTGATTTTGACTTCTAATGACGTGTCTGGGTTTTATATGATTCAGCACCTGTCTATTGGTTGCTCTTTCTATCCATGGTAAATCTACAATTACAATAGAATACAGATTATTACAAAACGGAGAAGGAGAAATCAGTAAGTGATAGCTTATTATAATGTTATTTTTCCCCATGTTTTTTTTTCCAATGATAAAATGAATATGTCGACACCAGCAAATCCTTGCCTACCTGCAAACAGGTGAATGCTAGGGAAATGTTATACATTTTAGAAGTCTGGAATAGAAACAGAAGTCCTTTAATAGAACAAGACAAGTCTAGGCAGATTTCCTTATTAGCAGGCAAAGAGTGGACAATTCAGCCTTCTTTCTTCTCTCCCCAGCATCATTTTGTTCAATTCTCATTTAGTCCTTCTATTCTCACCCATAACCTTCAGAGAAAAGGTCCCATCAGCATTCATTCTTATTCTTCCATATATATGATATGCAAACACAAAATTGAATTGGTTTTAGACATGATCCTTCTTTTGCCAGAGAAGATATAGTAAACAACACATTTACCTTTTTAAACAGCCGAATAACATCCTCACTAATCTGGGAAAGTCTGACAATGACATTATTCATGAAGATATCATTCAGGGTGGCATGGTCTCTGCTCTCTCTTCGGGTCTGTGTCAACACTAGATACCAGCAGTTCACAGGAGAAAGGAGGTGTTGATCCTTCCTATAAGCAAAGAGGAAGGAAAAGTGAAAAAATATTTTTTAAAAACTCAGTCCACACATGAGAGCATTTTCTTTGATCTCAAAAGTCAGGATGTTTGGTGAATATATTTTGCTTTCGCAAAGTTTGCCAAAAGAACCAAAAGAGCCTTAATTCACCCTTTGTGTGAATGATGCTTTTTTCTGGATGGCTGCCTCAGCCTGTTACAGATCATTAGCCAATATGATGTTACAATTCATAATTGAAAAAGGAAGTACAGAATAATAATATCAAGTTGGTATTTAGGACTGGACTATAATTGTGCTCTTTCACAGTAGCAATCCAATCTTTATAGACACTTATTTGAAAGCAACTCCAATATTTTTTTCCAAGCATAATTCACTTCCTATATGCATAGAGAGTTCTAATGACTGAGGAATTCATATTATTGTAGTCTAGGTGGTCCTTGACTTACAACCACAACTGACCTCGGAATTTTGGTCGTAGGTCATTGCTATCATTAAGAGGGTAACCAGGAGGCTTGATTCAATTTTACAACCATTTTTAAAATGGTTGTTAAGCAAATGCCATGGTTGTTAAACAAACGATATTTGGCAAAAAAAAAAACCACAAATCACAGACATGTAATCACACCACAAGACGCTGCAACCAGTGATACGTGCAAGCTAGTTGCCAAGTGCCTGAAATGTATCATGTGACCACAGGAGTGGGCGTGGCTGTCATAACTTCAAGGATGGGTAACTTTTTTTAAAGTCCATTGTAACTTCTAACAATCATCAAGCGACCAGTCATTAAATAAAGACTACCTCTAATTAGAAGGGTCAGAAAAAAAAATCTGCTACAAGGTTGAATTATGTAACATATACATTTCAAAAACCTCATTTCAGACATTCCTTTATGTGGAAAAGGAATATGCCACATCATAAATCTCTATATTTCATCACATAGTACATACAATATGATAATAGTAATGTTTTCAAAATGTAAGACAACTAATTTACCATTACACAGCCTGAAGAATAATGAGTTTTTTCTTGCTTTTACGTATACTCCAGTAGCAATGCATAGGACTTTCTAATTTTATCAACAAAATTCCTTGTTTCACACTGAGAAACAGTGACTGCCACAAATCCTTGAAAATTAATAGCAAGGCATTATTATTTAATGAGGGAAGGAGAATAAGTCACAAACAGCACTCTTATACTTTTTCCCCCTAAATATTGAGGAAGACACTTTGAAACTTGCTACAAATCTCTCTCTATTAACATTGCAAAATACCCTTTAAAATTTGAATACTGGAATCCAAATGTGATACTATGTTCTAAAGCAGGGGTCCTCAACCACGGTCCATGGACCGGTACCGTCCTCATGAACAACTCCTACCGGGTGAAGTGCTGAGCGTGCCGCCATCTTTTTGATGAAAAAGTGCTTCCGTGAGCTTGTCCGGTAGAAAGCTCACCGGAAGCACGCTTTCATCACAAAAGATAGGGCGCTTATGCTCTGTGAGCTTTTCCAGGTAGAAAGCCATTTCTACCCGGAAAAGCTCACCGAGCGCCGCCGCTATCTTTTTGATGAAACGGCTTCCGTGAGGTCACCGGAAGCACTTTTTCATCAAAAAAGATGGCAGCGCCAGCTGATGCCGTACCGGGCCGCGGTGCCCAGCTGATGCCGGCACCGGGTCGCGGCGCAAAAGGTTGGGGATCCCTGTTCTAAAGTACTGAGGATAGTTGATGTTTTATGGAATTGCTTACAGATAAGGGATGGGTTATGGAACGAAGAGACATTTGTTTGTGTCCTCAGAGGGGGGTCACAAAGAGAACCAAACTTGTTTTTACTTAAGGATGAAGATTTGTTCTCCGAGCTTATGAGTTGGTTTTCGAACATTTCATTACCAGGCTAGGTAACTTCTTCAGGGGAGTTTAGGGAATGTCAATGACAATGTTCTTTGTTCATAAGGGCTTCAGGCTGCTGTGGGATTCAGCCGGTTTGGGCTGGTTCTGGCAAATTGGATGTTAAATTTACATCTAGTTGGCCGAACCGGTAATTGAACAGACTAGCTGGCCCCACCCACTCCACCCTCCAAGGAGTCTCCACGTGGCCTGTTTCGGATGCAGGTAAGTGCAGAATCCATGTGGAGACTCTGGGAAGGCAAAAAATGGCCCTCCCAGAAACTCCAGAAGTCCGGAAATGGGCCTGTTTCCGGCTTCTGGAGGGCTTCCAGTTTTTGCCCTCCCAGAGGCCCAAGGGAAGCCTCCAGACTCTGAGGAAGGCAAAAAACGGCCCTCCCAGAAGTTCTGGAAGTCCAGAAATGGGCCTGTTTCCGTTTCCGGAGTGTCTCCGGAACCGGGAGAGGCCGTTTTTGCCCTCCCAGAGGCCTGAGGGAAACCTCCAGACTCTGGGGAAGGCAAAAAACAGCTCTCCCAGAAATTTTAGTAGCCCATGCCCACCGTGGCCATACCCACCCAGCAACCTGGCAGAGAACTGGTTGCTGGGATTTTTGAATCTCATCCCTGGCTTCAGGTATAGGTGTATCAAATGAGGGTCTTCTGATGGATCAGGTGTGGGTGTGTCAAGTGACGGTGTTGTAATGGGTCTTGTGATGGGTCAGGTGAGAGTCATCTGTGAGAGCGATAGATCTTGTGATGGGGAGGTTACATCAGGTGAGGGTCATTGGGAGGTGAACTGCTGGTGGGGGGTCTTGCATAGGTTCGTTGAGGGTTGCTACTGTCTCTGGTTGGTTGTGCGCTTGATTTGGATTCTGAGGGGTTCATAGGCTGGTTGTAAGTCAATGTGTCTATTGATGGAATTGCTTGTGGAGTGTGAGGCGTTGATGAACTCATGAGTGTGGTGAGTAGTAGCATGGCCAATGATTTTTGTGTTGCTCCAATTAAACTGGTCATAAATCACTTTGAACATAAATCACTGCCACTGCCATGCTGTTTGGTGGCAGTGTGGGTAGAAATTAAGGATTTAGGATCATGGCATTTGACTGTCAGCCGGTGTTTGTGGATCCTGGTTTTTAATTGATGTGATGTTTGTCCCATGTACCATGTTTCTCACAAAATAAGGCCAGGCCTTATTTTTTTTTGACCAATGAAAAAATGGCCAGGCCGTCTTTTCAGGGGTGACTTAATTTCCTCCCACCTAGAGCGGCCCATACGCACGCACCTTGCCGTGAGGCCTCTTCTATCAGCCAACAAAAGCTCCCTGAACGCAGAGTCCCCAGCTGCTTCAGGGCGTGGTGTGGCTGCCCATGTCCACCACCTTTAGGCAGTCTCTTTGGGCGATGGAAGCTCCCCAAGTGCAGTCATCAGCCACTTCGATCGGCCGTAGAAGCGGCCTCTGGGCGAGCGCACACACACACCCCTCACCGCGAGGCCGCTTCTATCAGCAGACAAAGCTCCCTTGACGGCAGAGTCCCCAGCCGCTTCAGGGCGAGGCGTGGCTGCCCATGTCCCTCGCCTTTAGGCAGTCTTTTTGGGCGATGGAAGCTCCCCAGTGCAGTCATCAGCCACTTCGATCGGCCGGTAGAAGCGGCCTCTGGGCGACGCACGAGCGAGGCGTCTATCACAGACAAAAGCTCCCTTGACGGCAGAGTCCCCAGCCGCTTCAGGGCGAGGCATGGCTGCCCATGTCCCCGCCTTTAGGCAGTCTCTTTTGGCGATGGAAGCTCCCAGGAGTCACCAGCCACTTGATCGGCTGGTAGAAGCGGCCTCGCGGCGAGGGGAGTGTGTGTGCTCAGAGGCTTCTACTGGCTGATCGCTGGTGACTGCACTTGGGGAGCTTCCATCTCCCAAAAGAGACTGCCTAAAGGTTAGGGGACATGGGCAGCCACCTGCCCTGAAGCGGCTGGGGACTCTGCCTGAGGAGCTGTATGGCAATAGAAGAGGCCTCGCTGGCGAGGTATGTGCATATGGGCTCGCTCTAGGTGGGGGAGGAAATTAAGTCACCCCTGAAAAGACGGCCTGGCCATTCTTCACCTCATGTAGTTCTAACGAACAATGTGTGAAATGGCGGGGAAACGCATGGTTTAAATAGGCCTTAAATAAATTTAAATAAATTTAAATAAATTTGGGGGTCGGGGCTTAATTTTACCTCATGCCTAGAAATCATGCTGGGCCTTCCTATTGGTGGAGGCCGTATTGTTGGAGAAACACGGTAGAATTGGTCACATGGTTACAGTTGATTTTGTAGATTACATTGTTTTTTTCATCCTTCTGTATCTTGTCTTTGGTTCTGGATATCTGCCACTATTGTTTATACTTGTTGTGAAAGAAAACTGGAAGTTAGTTCTTCATATACTTCTTTTTATTTATTTGACCCTTTCCTTTTTTCCTTTTTCTTTCTTTGTACTTTTTACTCTCATTTTACTTTATTTTATCTTTCCAAGTTCAGTTATTAGTTTTTATTACTATAATTAAAATCATATGTAATATCTTTAGGTTCACTCTTATACTTGGCATCTTTTACCATAAATCTTTTATGTTTTTTTCCTGCCAAAAGCATCCATGCAATAACTGGCTATGTAATTGTCACTGGCATCACAGCCTGGGGAGAGAATGTTTTCAAGTAATCAATATAGTTAGTATAACTCCCTGAAATCAGTCAACCAACCTGTGAGGAGGAGGAGGAGGAGCCCTCAGTTAAATTGTAAATTTATACAGGCATTTGTCTGCAACATGCATATAAGTAGGCCTCAACTTATGATCACAACTGAGCCCAAAATTTTTGTTGTTAAGTGAATGGTCATTAAATGAGCTACAACAATTCATTTAGTGATCATTCAAAGTTAAAGCTGCACTGAAAAAAGTGACTTATGACTGTTTTTCACTGGCAACCATTGCAGCATCCCCATCATCACATGATCAAAATTCAGATATTTGGCCAATGACTCATATTTATGACAGTTGCAGTGTCACCTTTTGCGACTCTCTGACAAGCAAAGTCAATGGGGAAGCCAGATTCACTTAACAACCAGGTTACTAACTTAACTGTAGTGATTCACTTAACAGTTGTGATAAAAAAATGCCATTAAATGGGGCAAAACTCAATAAATGTCTCACTTAACATAAATATTGGTCTCAACTGGGGTTATAAGTCAAAGATTACCAGTATATATTTATGCTGTACTTTTTCTGAAATCATAGTTTTTATGCTGCTTTCTAGAACTTGACCTCTGGTACTCAGACCACATTTCTTTACCATACTTATTATTTCTTACAGAGATAGAATTTGGCTCTTCTGGGAAGCCTCTTGACATATTTGTAGCCAGCATCCCAAACCTATTTCAAGCTGGATCCAGCTGCTACCCATAAGCATTCACAGTTTCTGCATATGTAATATTTGGGTCACTGATGCTTGGAGGCCTCTCAAAATGCTAATTCCTTGCAATGGTTTGTATCATGGGCAATGAGTTGCTGACTCTCTCAAGAGTGAGTAATTCATTTATTTGCTGAATAAACTGAAAGGATACAACCCCCTTTTTGAGGTGTTCAGGATACTTAAGCTAGCATAACCAGAAACTCACACTCTTTACCATCTTTTCCATAGTTTCTTCTGAAAGTTCTTTGTTGAAAGTTCTGAAAGTTCTCATCTTTGTTGTTTTGGTCATATCAGTTCAAGGACAGGTCTTTTTTTTTTTTTTTTACAAAGACAGTTTTGCAGACATTTTGTTCAGTAGAGAAGTCCTTAATAACCAGTTTTGTTTTCTGTAGTGTATATGCTGCTCAGTCCAATAAGTCCCAAACAATTTAACAAGAGGAAAAATACAATATTAAAAATTTACTGTTAATAATTCAAATCAATGTTGGAATTATATAGCCTGGCTGGATGCTTGATCTGCCTTGAAACCTGTGGTCTACAAATCTACAGGCCAAAGGTCTGTGGAAATTCTCGGTCATCCAGATCATAATTGTCTCAAAGGTGCTTTTTCAAAACTGGACTGTTTTTTCCGTGAGGAAAAAGAAGTAAATGCTTCGCTTCTCATCCAAGAAGCTCCATCAGTTCTGGCAGGATGGTTGGGGCTACATGGAGCTTCTTGAATGGAAGCAAAACATCTTTTTTCTCAAGGAAAAAAATAGTCCTGTTGCCCTTTGTAAAAGCACCTTTGAAACTATAAGCTAAAGATGGCCTGTGCCCGCTAAATTCTAGGAAAACACCTTGTTGGGTTCCCCTTATTTCCAAGTAAGATAAACAAACAGATTTTGCTTTATTTTAGGAGTACCAAGAATCCTCAAATAATATTTGTTGTGTTGATCCAATTAGCATACCTCATTTTTGCTGAACTACAGTGCATACGTTTTGTTCATAGTGTCCCATTGCAAAGATATCTGAACTTCTGGTTTCAGAGAACAGAGATCTATTTGCATACATATGAACAAGAACACTGTGTAATACCAGATATTTACCCACATAGTATGTCAATGAGATATAGCAAAATATATTAGGCATTGCCATAGTTATTTAAATGATATTCCCAAATCTTGACCAACTTACTTTAAAATGGGCCATTTTAAGGTTTCGACAATCCAGCTATTTTGAGTGTTCAATCAGCTGAGGGACCCTGAAAGAACATCTGAGAATAACTGAGCTATTGAAAAGGTTTTGCGGTGAAAATAAATTAACTCAGAGACCAGATTTTCAGAAGCTAGCTTTATTTATCCCAGTAGGCCAGATCTGTGCTATAACAAAAAAAAAAAAAAAAGACATCAACTAGATAGAAGTTAGGAGATAATAAAAAACATTAACTCTTTGTTACTATCTACTGGCTGTCCAGATGATTTCAACCCAGATCTGATAGTCATAATATACAGACAAGTAGGACAGGATTGGCCTTCAAAATTTATTCAAGGTGACCAATGTTGGAGTAAATCTGGTGAATTCAAACTTAATCACCAGGAAAAGAAAAGATACAAATGATCAGGGTGCTGAGGAATATTATTAATGTGTAAAGCAAATAAATGATTCAGCTTTGTTAAGCTCATATTCTGTTTTCCCTTTGAAACCATTATGTTCAATAATATACTACTTCTGTTTAAAATGATGAACCACTTTAGAAGCTTTAGCAGCAGCACAATTTCTCCCATTCGCTTTACTCTTGAAACAGCCTCTGAAAAAAGGGAAGGTCTCATTAATTCACTACTACATCAGGGTTTTATCATAGAGAAGACACTCTTAGATAGCAAAATGAAGGAACAACTCTACCTTTGACCTCAGTAGCGATATAAAAATCAAAATATTTTAGAAAACAAACTATATTCAATAAACCAGGGAAGTTTAGCCCTAATCTGCTTAAACCACAAGATGTTCAATAGTCAAAGCAAGTATGAATGAATTCCTCTTGAGGCCATGCTGTATAGTATCAAGGTTACAGAAAAATACAACAAAATGAATTTTAAATTAAAGCAGTAAGCTAAAGGCTTCTTGAAGGTCGTTGATGTATTTGATACATAAGAATATAGTGCTGATTATAGGCAGAGCACATTCCTGTGGGTTGTGCATAAGAGTGTCCATTGCGATTAGTTGGTTTGCTGTAATAGTTTCAAAGCTTCCTTAATTGAAATGCTAAGCAACTGTCAGCTATCCTTATGCATAACATTAAACTACATGAAGCTGATATTTTGTTTCCTCACTGGGAGATGGCAAACTGATACTTATCTATGTCTATTTCAGCGGGCTAAGAAGTAGGTAAAAGTCTATTATACAGGATGTACATTCTAGATTACTCTCTTCACCAGGTTGATTCTGAGTCTTGGGAACTTGACTCTAGAGCATGGGTGTCAAACTTGATCGCGTCACATGATGTACCATGATGTTGCTTGCCTTTGCGGAGCCAGGTTGCTTTGCGGGTTGGGTGTAGCCTGTGTGTGATGCATCTGGCCTGCGGGCTGCCAGTTTGACACCCCTGCTCTAGAGGACACTAGACTGGGTTAAAATACTCTAGATAAGTCATCATTCCCATTTATTAGCTGTAGTAAGAAAGTACAAAGCAGAGAGGGGCACAGCAGCATTTGGGAAGTTTTACATTATTACTACTTACTACTTACTACTCCTACTATTTTCATCAAACATATCTATTTCTTTTAAAATAGTCACAATCTTCAAGTGACCACTTCATTTTAAAGATATTTTAAACTAACCTGGACATATTTTAAAACCAGGTAACAGAACAGTAATTGTTGGAATAAGCATAATAAACTTATTTTCAGCAGCAATACAGAAGCTTCAATTAACCAGACTTCCTTTTAGCTCTCCACTTTCAGTGTCACAAGGGAGGGAAGCACTCAGGCCTGCATACAAAGCCTAGATCATTAGCACAGCAGAGATGGATGGAGGAAGAAACAGCCAATGGCAAGAGTATCCACATGAAGTGTTTTGCTCTGTCATTGCCTTTTCCTTTCTCTTCAATAACAATATATTTGAGATAATATGATCTCAAGCAAAATGATGAAACAGATTTCTCATGTTCAAACACTTAGCCCCTTTAAGGACAATATACAGAAAAAACAGCAGCACTGTGTCTTCTATTATGCTTTTAAAATACTGATTGATTCTCTTGTCCTTTCTTCCTTAAAGCAACAGATCTTTGTCCATCCCCTTAGAACTATTGCTGTTTTGAAGATTAGGATAGCTTCCTTTCCCAAGCAATGAAGAAGAAGGTTAGAGAAATATATCAATACACAAATTGAATTGGTTAAACCAGCTTCAGAACAGGCCTGTGATTTAAACAGCGCCAATAATTAACAATCAGGAAGAAGGAATAAAAACACTATTGAGCATGTTTATATTTACATTTCTTTTTAAAACAACTAAATAAAATTCAAGATGCAAACAATAGTTCAATGCCTTTTCCCTGCCCTTCAAACACATTAGTCTAGAAGAGCCAACACCCTCCAGCTGCTTTTGTTTGGGGACTTAGAAATAATTAGTTCAACATTTGCAGTATGTTCCAGGGGCTTGCTCAATCCATTCACCAGATGTTGCTCTCAGCTCCATCTGGCTGCCAAAATGAATGGAAGAGCCACAACGAGCTGGCTTTGCTCTTTAACTGCAACAACAGCCACCAACTTCATGGGTCTCATAAGGATTTCAAGCCCATTAAGTTTTGGACCCTTCTTTCTTTTCATCTCAGCCTCTCCTAACCTCATTATTAAATGCCCTTAGAAAAGATATATAAACAAATTCATTTTTCTTTCTCAAGGAAGGAAATAACACTGCAAATAGAAAAAAGAAGCAAGACAAGTTCTGAAGTTTAGGCAACAAGCTGGCACAATATAAATTGTAATCCTCTAAAATAATGATTGTTTTAAGCACCTGGATATGCCCCTGTCTTGTCAGATTTGACGGCTTTCCCAACTATAAATGACAACAGTCATTAAATCTTTAATAAGTTAGTGTAGACATTGCTCAGTTAGATAGTCTGTCTTTTGTAAAAGGCAGCTTTAAGTACTGTATGTTTTTATTTTAAAATATTGAATTGTTTAGGATTTTGTCTTGAATTTCTCATCACCCATAAAGTTCAATCAAAACCATTTGGCCCTACCCCAATATCATTTAGATAAGCCCAAAAACAGGTCCTTTCACTTATGTTATTCCTGGGAATTTTACCAGATTTTATCTATATTTAAATTAGAGTAGTAGTTTAGTAGGAGCAGCAGCAGCAGCAGCAGCAGCAGCAGCAGTAGTAATAAAAACAGCAGCAGCTCATCAGAAAAGACTTATCACTCATGATTAAAAGCACTGAAATTTACATTGTTATTACTTAAAAAAGAATGTTTATGAAATGATGTACTGTGGTTACATGGTTACAGACAAATGTTCTAAGAACATATAAAGGTACTTATTATTTATGTTGAAAATATGGACAGCATGAATGATTTTATAATTTTTTTTATTTTATTTGGTTTGTCAATTGCTTACAAGTTGACCACTCTGTTGCTGAAGTCATATTTCCTGCAATCAAGTTTGGTGCGATTAACCTTGAGTTTGTATCTATTGTTTGCTCTTGTATTGTTATGGTTGAAGCTGAAGTATTCATTGACAGGTAGGATATTGCAATGTATGATTTTATATACTATATTTAGATCAGACCGAAGGCAGTGTAGTTCTAGGTTTTCTAGTTCTAGAATTTCAAGTCTGGTGGTGTTAGGTATAACATTGATACCAAATATGGTTTGGGTGAATAAATATATAAAACTTAGATATCATGGTTTAAGTGCTTATCACTTTAAGCACAATGCAGCAGGCAATTAGCCGATTAAGGGTGCGGTTAGAAGTTACAATATAAGAAAGCATTAGAAGCTGGAAAGCTTACTGTCTGGCTGTAACTGTTACTGTGTGCTGCTGCGACTAACTGTGATTACTGACTGTGAGTTACTGTGACTAACTGTGATTACTGACTGTGAGTGCCTGTGACTGAACTGTTCTTGTTTGCTACTGTTTGCTGAATATCCAGCGTTTGTTTCTCTGGAGAGTGAAACCGGAGGAGGAGAAGATATCTTTATCGGCTGATAAAGATATTGCAAGGACTCTTAACTTGGACTATACTAGTGAGTCTTACTGGATGGAAATACTGTGAATGACTTAATGGACTGAATGAAAATGCTTAAACTCTAACTGGATTAAAAACTATTTAAACTACAAACAGTGTTTGTGTTCAGTGTGTGTATACTCTGGGGCCCTTCCACTCTCGTTTGGTTGCCTGGCTTGACTACTGCTGCAATACTCTTCTAGGGGTTAATTCCCAAACCCTAACATTGGTTATGGGCCCAGCAGCATAGTCTAACTAACCAGGATATAGCAGAGAGAGTTGGTGTGAGTTGCACATTACTGTAAAAACAAACTGTTTTAATTAGTTTAAAATAGTCAAAATATCTGAAGAGCAATGGCACAAGTAAATTTGTCACAACTGTCCATGATATCCAGGCTGGATGGAACAAACTATGTTTCATGGTCAATGAAATGTAGTTTACTTCTACGCAGAGAAGGATTGTGGGACATTATAGCAAACCCACCAGATGTGAGTAGCTGGGATCCTGCTAATGATGATGATAAAGAAAAGTTACAAGACTTTAAACTGAAGAATGAGCAGGCTTTATGCATCATAGGACTGACTCTCTGTGATCAGCAGCTTGTCCATATTCGTGGAGAAGAAAATGCTGCAAACTGCTGGGAGAACCTCAGGAAGATTTATGTTCGGGACAGTGTAGGAGCACATATAAATCTTACACGGAAGCTTTTTCAACGCATCTTCAGAGGAATGGAGATATGTTAGTTCATTTAAACTGTATGAAAAGCATTTTTCAAGATTTGCAAGAAAAAGAGCTTATATTTAATGAACTGCAACAAGTCTACATAATATTATCTTCATTAGATCAAAGCTATGATGACTATGTGACTTCGTTAGAGGTATTGCCAAAAGAAAGCCTCTCATTAACCGAGATTACAGGCAGGCTACTAGAAGAAGCCAGAAGAAGGCGTGAGCGTGACGAGCTGAGAGAAGATAAGAAAGAAGAGAAATTATCTTCAAAGCTTGAAAGAAACCAGCAAAGCAAAGTAAAGCACCTGGAAGAAGAGAATTTATCTTCAACAGCATACACAATTAAAAAGTGTTTTAATTGTGGAGGCAGAGGACATTTGGCAAGGTTTTGCGAAAAGAGAAAAAGCCAGAATGTAAAAAGCCAAAGAAAGCATTTGAACTAGCCACGTTTAGCAACTCTGATGTGAAGAATAATCTATGGGTGGTTGACAGTGGCGCATCCCACTGCATCACAAGAGATAAGACAAAATTTATAAAAATGTCTACAAGTTCTCAACATATATCTCTTGCAAATGGCTGGAACCTGAAAGCGAAAGGTCAAGGTTTTGCACGTTGTCCGTACATAAACCAGGATATAAAAATGTTGTATGTACCGCAACTAAAGTTTAATTTGCTTTCAGTAAGGGTATTAGATAAATTAGGTTATGTAATTACTTTTAAGGATAATAATTGCATAATTGAAAAAGATAACAAAAGGGTAACTGCAGCTTTAAATGGAACATTATATGTTTTAGATAATAGTAAGAAAGGGGAGGCTCAAACTGTATTTAATAATATAAAGCCTCATGATGAATGTATCCATTTATTGCATAGGCGTTTGGGGCATGTAAATTTTAAAATGCTAAAACGTACAGTTGAGTTATCTGAAGGAATAAGGTTAAAACCTTGTGATAAATATTTGCGTTGTAATGTTTGCTGTGAAGATAAGAGCAAAGTATTGCCTGCAAATAGGCTAAATGGTTTCAAAACAAAAGAACCTTTAGAAGTAGTATTTGCAGACATAATAGGTCCAAAGAAACCCAGTATGGGGGTGCTAGATATATACTGAGCATTATGGACCATTATTCTAGATATGGGTTTTGCTATTTAATGAAAAGCAAAACTGAAACATATCAACATTTTTCAATTGGCTTAGGTTTGCTGAAAGAAAGTCTAAACGACAACTGATAACCCTGGTGACAGATAATGGTACGAATTTATTAATAACAAATTCCAGAACAGACTTAAAGTAGCTGGAATAGAGCATAAGAAGTCTGCTCCATACAGGCCAGAACATAACGCTTTTATTGAAAGAAGAGGCCAAACACTACAGGCAATGGTTAGAACAATGTTAAATGATTCTGGGTTACCTGATTCTTTGTGGGTGGAGGCTACAATGTGTGCTAATAACATATTGAACAACGTTGTTAATACAACGACAGGTGAAATACCATTTACCAGGTGGCATGGCAGGAAACCTGATCTAAGTTACCTGCACACATTTGGTGCACCAGCATGGGTGCATATTCCTGCACAAATCAGAAAAAAAGGGCAACATAGAGCTAAAAGATTTTTTCTTCGTTGGTTATCAGGCAAACCATAGGGCATATAGATTTTGGGAGAAAGGCACATATAAAGTGTTATGTAGTGCTAGTGCCCAATTTCTAGAACATGAAGGATGGGAGAAATTAGAACAGGATGCCAATAAAGATGTAATTATTGAATCCTATAGAAATCCCATTAGTTATCCCTGTAACTTTAAAAATAAAGTAAAGAGACAATTACAGGATGAAATAGTGCCCATAAAGGAAGAAACAGATTCAATAGCTGAACAGGATGAGGAAGATGAACAGGTAGTAGTTCAACAAAGTCCTCCTGTAAGCCCTGTAATTCCCAGGAGAACTACACGTGTATCTAGACCGCCTGATAGGTACCAGGCTAACACATTGTGTCAGATTAATCAAGTTCCTAATTCTGTAGAAGAAATTAAAAAGTATCCTACTAAGGAAAAAGAAAGATGGTATGCAGCAATGAATAAGGAACTGAATTCATTAAGTGATATGAAGGTGTATGAAAATGCCAAATTAATACCTGTTGGTATTAAAAGTGAAAGTAAGGATAATAATGATTGTTGGTTGTTAAAGAAAAGCCTCTATGGTCTTAAACAATCAGGCTATGAATGGAACCAGTATATTGTAAAGGAACTAGACAATATAGGATTTAAAGCTGGTTTAGCCGATCCATGTCTGTTTAAGAGGGAGACAAATGGGAAAGTATCATTATTATTACTATTCACAGATGACATTGCTTTGATAACTGAAACTAATGATGAAGCAAATAGAATAATAGCATCATTAGGAAAGAGAATAAAGATCAAGCAATTAGGGGAGATAAAGAAGTATCTCGGTTTGAATATAAAGAAAACAAGGAAAGGTTTTAAGATATCTCAGGAAGATAAGATAAGCAAATTACTAAAAGATTACAAGATGGAGCTTTGTAAGCCAGCTAAGACTCCAATGAGTCAGGAGTTTAGCAACACTGATGTACAAAGCCCTGAATTTAATAAGGTGATTTATCAATCTTTAATTGGTAGTTTGAGTTATATTAGTAATTGGTCTAGACCAGATATTTCGTACTGTGTGAATCAGTTGGCTAGATTCAATTCTGCACCATGTGAAAGACACTGGAATGCAGCTAAGAGGATATTAAGATATCTTAAAAAGACAATGAATTATTCATTGTATTTAGAACCAAAGGGTGATTTAATTCTGAGTGCATATGCAGATGCTAGCTTTGCATCAGAAAGAGACACTAGAAAGTCGACTTCAGGAACAGCCATAATGCTGGGTAATACATTAATAGGCTGGAAGTCAATAAGACAACAGCATATAAGTTTGTCTACTATGGAGGCAGAATTCTCCTGTTTATCATTGTTATGTACAGAATTAATAATGTATAAACAAATGTTAATTGATATAGGTATAACTGTAGATTATCCTATAATTATACATGAAGATAATCAGGCAGCAATTCAAATGGCCACAAATATTGGAGTAAAAACAAGGAGCAAGCATACAGATCTAAGATACCTAAACGTGAGACAATCTGTAAGAAGTAAGATGATTCAGCTAGAGTACTGTATGTCGGAGGACAATTTAGCTGATAATTTTACTAAAGCCCAAGGTGCCAGTAAGCACCAGGAGAGTTGTGAAAAATATGGGATAAGATTGTAAAGGTATTATATATTTATATCACCCAAAAGGGGAGTATGTTAGGTATAACATTGATACCAAATATGGTTTGGGTGAATAAATATATAAAACTTAGATATCATGGTTTAAGTGCTTATCACTTTAAGCACAATGCAGCAGGCAATTAGCCGATTAAGGGTGCGGTTAGAAGTTACAATATAAGAAAGCATTAGAAGCTGGAAAGCTTACTGTCTGGCTGTAACTGTTACTGTGTGCTGCTGCGACTAACTGTGATTACTGACTGTGAGTTACTGTGACTAACTGTGATTACTGACTGTGAGTGCCTGTGACTGAACTGTTCTTGTTTGCTACTGTTTGCTGAATATCCAGCGTTTGTTTCTCTGGAGAGTGAAACCGGAGGAGGAGAAGATATCTTTATCGGCTGATAAAGATATTGCAAGGACTCTTAACTTGGACTATACTAGTGAGTCTTACTGGATGGAAATACTGTGAATGACTTAATGGACTGAATGAAAATGCTTAAACTCTAACTGGATTAAAAACTATTTAAACTACAAACAGTGTTTGTGTTCAGTGTGTGTATACTCTGGGGCCCTTCCACTCTCGTTTGGTTGCCTGGCTTGACTACTGCTGCAATACTCTTCTAGGGGTTAATTCCCAAACCCTAACAGGTGGCATAAGGTATTCTGCAATGAGTAGAGGAGTGGAGAACTCTTCTTGTGAAATATTTCTGGACTTTCTCAACTGTGTTAATATCAGAAACGTAATGTGAGTTCCAGACTGATGAGCTGTATTCGAGTATTGGTCTAGCAAATGTTTTGTATGCTCTAGTTAGTAGTGTAATATTACCAGAGCAAAAGCTACGTAAGATTAGGTTAACAACTCTTAATGCCTTTTTGGCTATGTAGTTACAGTGGACTCTAGCATTTAGATCATTAGAGATGAGTACTCCAAGGTCCTTGACAGAGTTTGGATCATCAACAAGGTCTTGACTATTCAGCCTGTATTTTATTTTCTGATTTTTTTTGCCAACATGTAAGATAGAGCATTTATTTGTTGAGATTTGAAGTTGCCATTTGTTTGACCATTCTGATACATAGTCAAGATCTTTTTGAAGGGTAGCAGTATTGTCTGTGGTGTTGAATAGCATTACATCGTCAGCGAAGAGAACGCAGTGCTCTTAATATGATCACAGAGGTCATTTATGTAGAGTATGAAGAGGGTTGGTTCTAGAACATTGCCTTGGGGGACACCACTGTTGACAGGTACAGAATTTGATAGGACGCTCCCAATTTTGACCATTTGTTGTCTGTTTGACAGGAATGCTTCTATCCAGTTATGCAGGTCCAGAGATACCATAAGATTTTAGTTTTAGGAGTAGTTTGTCCTGTACCACTGAATCAAAGGCTTTACAGAAGTCTATGTAGATTGCGTCTATTGCTTTGCCCTGATCGAGTTGTGTAATCCATATGTTTTTGCAGTATAAGAGTTGCAGATTGCAGGATAGTTTTTTTTCTGAAACCAAATTGTTTATTGGAGAGTAGGTTGTTTGTCCCTAAGTGGAGGATAATGGATTGATTAATAATTGATTCCATGACTTTACAGGTGATGCAGCATAAAGAGATTGGTCTGTAATTTTCAACTAGGCTGGGGTCTCCCTTTTTGAAGATGGGGATGACCATGGCTTGTGACCATAGGTTAGGCAAGGAGCTGGTCCTGACAAATTTTTCAAAGATTATGCTTAGAGGTTCGGTTATGGCAGTGGATAGCTTTTTTAAGAAGTAGGCACATATTCCATCTGGTCCAATAAATAGAGATGGTTTTAAATTGCATAGTGCTTTTTCAACATTGTCTTCTGTAAAATCGATATGTATTAGATCATTGTAGTCGTCTGTGGTTCGACTAGGAAATACTGGGCATGATCCATTGCTGTTTACAAATACTGAGCCGAAGAATGTGTTAAAGAGGTTGGCTTTAATAGTGTCGTCGTTGCAGTCTTTACCATTAGGTCCTTTCAGGGGTGGGATGGACCTTGAGTCTTTTGGTTTGTTGTTTACAAAATCATAGAAAGCGTGGGTGGAATTGGTGCATAGAAGGTTTTCCTCTTGTTTAATGTGATAATTGGTACATTCAGTCTTTATCTGGTGGCATAAATGTTTGTATCGGCTTTTAAAATTGGCAACGTGACCAGATTTGTTTTTCCACCAGAGTGATCTCTTTTTGGATTGAAGCTTCCTTATTGTTATGGGTAATCTGCTTTTTCTGGTTTTTGGAGTTGTTATTGCTACATATAGTTTGATGACTCTTTTGACTTCAAGTAAAAATATGTTGTGATGGTCTTCAACAGTATTGCATCCAGTGAATAGAAATTGCCAATCAAAGGATGAGAGATCATTGTCTATAAGATCATAGTTGCCTTTTTTGAAGTTATAATTGGGGATCACATCATTGTGTTGATTTTTGTGTGGACGTATGTTGAGACAAAGTCAATCATGCTGTGGTCACTGTTGGAAAAGGGTTCTTTAATTTGTATTCCATAAATTGAATTCAAACTATTGCAGAAGATGAGATCGAGGCAGTTGTTAAGTCTAGTATTGTTGGTTACTAGTTGCTCCAGTCCCAGGTTTGTTACAGCATACAGAAAGTTGCATGTATGGGTTCAGTTTTACATTCATTTAGGGTCCAGTTAATGTGAGGTAGATTGAAGTCACCAAGAAAGATAAAAGTGTGTGGGCAGGATGTTGCCAATGTTAGTAGTGAATTTAGCTTGTTTACATGTTCGATGTCATAATCAGGGGCTTTGTAACATAGTAAGAATCAAAATGTGATATTTAAGGACAGTTCACAGACGATGGTCTCAGGAAAAGCAAGCTCTTGGGTAACTTGGATGTTTTTTAGATGTAAGGACTTTTTATAGAAGATAGCAACACCACCTCCTCTACAGATTTCATGATCTGGTCAGTAAACATGATAGTCTCTTACTGTGGTAATGGAGTCAGGGAGAGATGCATTGAGCCATGTTTCACAGACAAATATGATGTCGAATTTAGCCATATTTAGTAAAAGGAGAAATTCAGGTCTTTTATTCACAAGGCTTCTTGCATTGAGTAGCTTGCATTTAAGGCCAGTTGTAGTTGGAATTGAGGTAGTTAGGGGTGTGCGTGCCTAGTTTTGAGTGATGGTGGGTTGGATGAGGTAGGGTTGGATGTGGAGTTGTGGGTTGTGTGACTTACTTTTGATACAATCAGCGCGGTAGTCAATGTAGAGATCCTTCTCTCCATTGTCTAGACGTCTTTTGAGTTCCTTGCAGAGTTCACGGAAGCGGATTCTTTGCAGTATGGATCATGCCTGATGGACTTGTAAAAATGCTAGAGAGGATTCAAATACTTAAAACAATATAAAGATTTTTGAAGATAAACATTCAACTGAAACTAAAACTTTTCTTGCTCGAATTAATGAACAGTCAATTTGGAAACAGCCAAGGAAGTTTATTTTTATATGTAATTACTGTTGTAAGTTGGGGAGTGGGGCAGTGGCTCAGCAGTAAATATTCTAGGGTACTTGCTGAAAAGCTAGCAGTCCAGGTTTGAGTCCCGAGATGTGATGGGGTGAGCTCCTGTCCTCACCCCAATATCTGCCAACCTAGCAGTTCAAAAGCATGCAAATGCAAGTAGATAGATACCATTACAGTGGCAAGGAAACAGCGCTCTGTGATGTCATGCTGGCCACATGACCATGAAAATAACTCTGTACAGTGCTTGCTCAATGACCTTGAAATGGAGATGAACACTGCTTCTTATGGTTGGCAACAACTAGTGGAATAAAATCCTCAGGGATTCCTTTACCTTTACTGCTGCAAGAAAGAGTGATATATGCACAGAAATGGAAAGATATGAAATACCTGCAGTGAAGGAATAGTTGATAAAAACAGCTGAACTAGCATTGATGACAAAATTAACTTGTTTGATTAGACAGATGAATGACTATATTTATCAGTCACTGGAAACTTTTAGAGACATTGGGGGGGAAAGAAAAATAAACTTGTGATTTAAGATTGAAGATTAACAAGGGTAAGGTGGGAGAAATTATAATGTAATCTTGGAGGGTAAAATATAAATGCATTTATAATTATTCACAATCTTTTTTTTTTCTTACTTTTTTACTTGCTATTTTTCCTTATTTTCTTTGCTTCTTTTCTAATGTTTGTATATATATATAGTGTATAAAATATATCAAATGTGTATAGATCAGGGGTGTCAAACTCACGGCCCATGGGCCGGATGTGTCACATGCTGGCCCCACCCCCTGCCCGGTTTAGTGAAGCAGGGAAGTCCTGATACATCGTGTGACGACACCATGATGACACCGTGATGACGCAAGTTTGACGCCCCTGATATAGAGTCTGAATATTACTAAGTCAGTTAGAATGTTGCCTTTAAAAGTAAGGTATTTGCTAAGTGCCTAGTTTGGAGTACTGGAGAAGGTGCTGGCTAGAAACCAGGAGACTGTGAGTTCTAGTTCTGCCTTAGGCACAAAAGCTGACTGGATAACTTTGGACCTCTCAGCACAATTCACTTCACAGGGTTATTGTTATAGAGAAAATAGGAGGTATATATGTCAGCCTCAAGAGATACCCATCCCTACCTATCAAGATATATCCGCTCCTAATTATGGTTCATTTGTTGCTATGCTTTTTACTTCTCTTTCGGCTGTCATGAAACGGTGGGAGGGGGAATCTTGAAGGGAAGAAGGCAGGAGGTGTTTTGCATTCTTTTGCTGGGTAAGGAAAGGGAGGGGGATTCTTTGTTGTAACTTTCCATTTCTCACTAACCTCTGTCCTCTTATATGCGCAACTGCGAACTTTTATCAAAATATGTCAAGGTCACTGACAGTAGCCTCATCATCACCTAGAGATGACCACATGATCCTATTCAGAAGTTTTAATTGGAAGAATCATTTGATCTCTGGAGGGGGGAGCAATTCTATCCCTTTGTATATGCATTTTACCCGCCAATATTTTAGTTTCGAATTGATTCTGTTTGCTACCATTCATTTTCCAGTAAAAGATAAATTCTGCTCTACACCATGGAGTCTGAGTATTTCTTTCTTGGGATCTAGAAGGAGCACAGTCTGACATTATTCCGAAACTCCAAATACATCAACCCACCCGGAGAAAACAGCAACTTTTCTTCCGAGGGGCTTTCTCATGTCGGCTCCAGCCAGCGATGAAGAGGACCAGGGAGCTGTGGGGGCAGCCCTTGCTGCTGCCAGAGATGCCGGCTGCTGATTTACTGGCAGACCTGACCCTGGAAGAAACCCCAGCTGAGATGCCCAGATGGTCGTTGGGGGTTGGTTGGAGAGATCGGGACGACCCCCTCCTCCCAGAATCACTGTAAGACGAAGAGGTGCGAAGGAACGGCTGTGGCAGGAGGGGAGGAGATGGAATGCAGGCTGGATCAAGGCGGCAGATTCCTTATGGATGCTTCTGAAAAGCCCGGCACAGCTCAAAGGTATGAGGGGGAAGAGGGAGCGAAGTCAGCCCGGAGAAGTCGAGCCACCCCACCCCCTAGCCCAACCTACGCCGGTGCAGCCACCCGCGGCCGCCTGGGGAGCCCCAGCAATAGGTGTGCCTCCTGGAAGACGCCCCTGCCTCCCCTAGATGTGAAATTTGGAGGAAATCCCAGAGACTTGGGGTTTTTCCTGGTGCAAGTGGGAAGCTACATGGCAGAATTTGAAAGGGAGTTCACTTCTGAAGCAGCCAAAGTGAGATGTGTCACCAGGACCCTGGAAGGGATGGCAGCGGACTGGGTGGTGACTTTGTTCAATGATAACTCCCCCAACTGCGAAACCTCGATGTTTTCATGACTGCATTGAGGAGAAGATTTGAAGACCCCCTGGCAGAGAGAAGGGCTAGAATCAAAATGAAAACCTTGACCCAAGGGGGAGATCGGTGGCAGACTACACCCAGGAGTTCAGGCAGTTGGTCTCCTGTCTCCGAGGCTGGCCCCAAGAGGCCCTGGTGGAAACCTACAAAGATGGCTTAAATGAAGATGTATACCACATGTGCATCTCCCGGAAGGATCCACGTGATTTGCAGTCGTGGTACTTGCTGGCGGAAGAGGTGGATATTGATCTGGCTCGAAACAGACGCAGAAGGGGTCCTGGTTGGAGAAATCTAAACCCCCACGCCCCAAGAGGGCTCCACTCCCAAAGAGGAGGGATGGCAGCAAGAGCCAAGACCACAGCCTGCTTCCGTTGCGGGAAAGAGGGCCACCGGATGGCGGAGTGCCGAGTCAAGTTGCTCCCATCAAAGCCGCAGGGTCCAGGGACGAAGCCCGGTAAACCCCAACCAAGTCCCGCGAGACCGGACTGAAGGCGAGGGAGGTTGTAGAGGTCGCCCTTCCGGCGGGGAGGAGCTGGGACCTCCAACCTTACTCGACGAGACCGATTCGGAGGATGACGCCTCGGTAAGTCCTACCCAGGGGCCCATGACCATCCCAATAAAGTTAAGGGACCCTACATCGGGACCGAGGAGAGAGATGTTGGCCTTGTTGGACTCGGGGTGCACGAGGTGTGTAATTAACATGAAAGTAGTTAAAGACATGGGCATCGGACTGAGAACTTTGAAAACGCCCATAGCTTTCTGTCAATTGGACGGATCTGTGGCGGAGGTAGCCCGGCAATCTTTATAACGGAACCCTTAGAAATGACCATGGAACTCACCGCGAGATTTTGTGCTTTATCGTGGCCCCTGGGATGGAACAGCCTTTAATACTGGGACTCCCTTGGCTTCGGAAATGGAACCCCACATAAACTGGAGGGAAGGGTGGATACGCATCCGCACCGATCGCCCACCGGAAGGGGAGGAGCCCCACTCTCGGGAGGGGAGGAGAAGCCCCATCCGAAGCCCCAAGTTCCGGCTGAGGTAGCTTCCGCAGGTGTCGAACGAGTGGAGGGGGAGGAGAAAATCCCGAAGGAATACTGGGACTTAAGAGAAGTGTTTAGTGAAAAAGCCTCTGACGAACTCCCTCCCCATCGATCAACCGATTGCAGCATCGAATTTCTACCGGGGTAACGCTCCCGAAACCGAAGCTGTATCCGATGACACCGGGGAGCTGGAAGAACTGAGAGCGTTCATCGACAAAAATCTGAAACGTGGCTTCATCACGCCTGCCAGACCTCGAGTGGCGGCCCTGTGATGTTCCGCGAGAAGAAAGATGGCTCAAAACGTCTGGTAGTGGACTATAGAAATTTAAACGCCGTGTCGGTGGAGAATATGTACCCCTCCCCTGATGAAGGACATGATAGCCCACCTGGCGAAGGGGAAGATTTTCACAAAGTTGGACTTGAGGAGGCATACTACAGGATCCGAATTAAGAAAGGCGATGAGTGGAAGACTGCGTTCAACTGCCCGATGGGTTGCTTCCAGTTCAACGTTCTTCCTTTCGGCCTACAGGGGCGCCCGCTGTTTTCATGCAAATGATAAATCAAGTGCTTCACGAACATCTATACAAGGGGTTCTGGTCTATCTTGATGATATTCTCATCTACACGGAGAATAAAGACGAACATGTGAAACTCGTACGCTCGGTGTTGCACAAGCTGAGGGCAGCCAAACTGTACGCCAAACTGTCCAAGTGTGAGTTCCATCAAGAAAAGATCGACTACTTGGGATATCGTATCTCTCCCGAGGGCATCGAGATGGATCCAGAGAAAGTGCGAGCTGTATTGGAATGGGCCCCCCGAGAACCCGGAAGCAACTTCAAAGTTTTCTTGGGTTCGCCAACTTCTATCGGCAATTCATCCCGTCTTTTGCAAAAATAGCAATGCCCATCACCAACCTTCTGAAGACAAAGGGGAAGCGAAACCAAAACCCAGCCAACCGTTGAATTGGTCCATGGAATGCCAAGCCGCATTTGAAAAGTTAAAAAGACTTTTTGCTGCAGAACCAGTATTGAAACACCCGACATGGATGCCCTTTCGTGATCCAAGCTGATGCAAGCGATGTGGCGGTGGGGGCGGTTCTACTTCAATTAAATGAGAAGGGGACGCTACAGCCGTGTGCTTATACCTCCCAAAAATTGACTGACACTGAAAGGAGATGGGCCGTCTGGGAGAAGGAAGCTTTTGCAGTCCGTTGGGCTCTTCTAACCTGGAGACAATTTTTGGAAGGAGCGAAGCATCCTTTGAGGTATGGACGGACCATAAAAATCTGGAAGCTTTAAAGACTCCTCGAAAGCTATCTCCTAAGCAGGTTAGGTGGGCTCAGTTTTCAAGCGATTCAATTTCTCGTTGAAGTATATCCCAGGGGGAAAAATTTTATGGCGGATGCTTTGTCTAGAATGCCTCAATACAACAGTATCCGAAAAGAAGTGGTAAGACCAATCGTGTCCACTACACAGCTGGCTGCTCCTGTAATTACCAGAGCACAAAAAGAGACCAGGAGAGGGATCTGTCCACTGACCTGATGGAACGATTTAAAGAGGCTTTGAAAACAGATGAGTGGTTCCTAGCAAATACGAATAATTGCACTATTCGAAATGGTCTAGCCTGGATAGGTGCAAAATTGTATGTACCCCAAATCCTAAGAAGCCAAGTTTTACAACAAACTCATGATTCTAAAGCGGCTGGTCATTTTGGGTTTGTGAAGACTCTACATTTGGTGAAACGACAATTCTGGTGGCCTTCGCTGAAAAAGGACATTGAGACTTATGTAGCGAGCTGTCCAGTTTGTGCTTCAGCGAAAAGGCCGCCTGGTAAACCACCAGGTTTGTTGCAGAATGTGGCCAGGCCAACGGCACCTTGGAAGGAAATTTCCATGGACTTTATAGTAGATCTACCCGAGAGTGTTGGACATACTGTCATTTGGGTAGTGACTGATTTGTTTTCCAAACAAGCTCATTTCATCCCTTGTTCTAAGATTCCTTCAGCGAAATCATTGGCCAGAATGTTCATTATACATGTCTACAGGTTGCATGGCGTTCCTGAGCGTGTAGTTTCTGATCGGGGGTCCAATTTACCTCGAACTTCTGGAGAGAATTCTTGAAATTGATAGGCTCCGCCCAGAGCCTAAGCTCCGCCCATCATCCCCAAACAAATGGGGCCTGTGAGAGGACAAACGGGGTGTTAGAACAGTACCTCAGATGTTATATAAACTATCAGCAAGATAATTGGGTGGATTTACTGCCTTTTGCGGAGGTGGCGTATAATAATTCTGTACACAGTAGTACGGGATTTACCCCTTTCAAAGTAGCCACGGGACAAGATTTTGTGCCCATACCTGAACTGCCTCGAGAAAACCCCACTATCCAATCGTTGGACGATTGGATATCTAAGCTTCAACAAAATTGGCCGGTCGTTCGTAAAGCTCTGGACGAGGCACACCAATCTCATAAAAATTTGCTGACAGGAAGCGAGCCCCACAAATGATGTATAAGGTGGGCGATAAAGTTTTCCTCTCGACCAGATATTTGCAGACTACACAGAAGTCGAAGAAGTTGGGTCCTAAGTACGTGGGACCTTTTCCCATTGAGAGGATTGTAAATCCGGTGACTGTTCAACTGACTTTACCAAAGACTCTTCGTCGTATTCATCCTGTTTTCCATGTTAGTTTGTTGAAACCAGAACATACCAGTACTTTGCGGCCGACCCAGTCTGATCCACCCGTATTCCCTGTTAATCGAGGGGGAACAACATTTCGAGATTAAAGAAATTCTAGATTCTAGGAAATGGAGGGGTCGTGTCCAATATCTTGTAGCGTGGAAACATTTTCCTCTTTCCCAAGCTGAATGGGTTAATGAAAAGGACATTAGGGCCCCTGATTTGCTAAAAAGTTTTATGCCAAATACCCTGATAAACCCTAGGAATGTATGCCAATGTTAATACATAATTGTTTTCTCTTACAGGGATTAATGTCCTTCTTCTAGGGGGTCCGAATGTCAGCCTCAAGAGATACCCATCCCTACCTATCAAGATATATCCGCTCCTAATTATGGTTCATTTGTTGCTATGCTTTTTACTTCTCTTTCGGCTGTCATGAAACGGTGGGAGGGGGAATCTTCAAGGGAAGAAGGCAGGAGGTGTTTTGCATTCTTTTGCTGGGTAAGGAAAGGGAGGGGGATTCTTTGTTGTAACTTTCCATTTCTCACTAACCTCTGTCCTCTTATATGCGCAACTGCGAACTTTTATCAAAATATGTCAAGGTCACTGACAGTAGCCTCATCATCACCTAGAGATGACCACATGATCCTATTCAGAAGTTTTAATTGGAAGAATCATTTGATCTCTGGAGGGGGGGGGAGCAATTCTATCCCTTTGTATATGCATTTTACCCGCCAATATTTTAGTTTCGGAATTGATTCTGTTTGCTACCATTCATTTTCCAGTAAAAGATAAATTCTGCTCTACACCATGGAGTCTGAGTATTTCTTTCTTGGGATCTAGAAGGAGCACAGTCTGACAATATATTTTTGTTATGTTGAGTTGATAATTAAATAAAAAGACAGGCTAAAAATTTAATAATATGCCTTTCTTAAGTTATCTCTAAGTCTTCATTTTGACCAGGGAAGCAAATTAAGGATAATTCAGATGAAGAACTTGCCAATCATTATCCTTTTTTGATTAAGCAGAGAATAACCACCTCCCCCCCCCCAATTATTAAGCTCAATAATGAATTGAGCTAGTGAAATCAAATCCATCTCCAGATTAATTCCACTCACATACTTTTCTGTCAGCATTCCATCCTGCAGTCATCTTCATTGTTTTATTCTTGGCACAGCTATGGTTTCAAATTGACAGTTTTCTCTAAGAATCTGTGTTGCACTAAAATACTGCAAAAAGCCTGATTTGACACAATTGCCCCTTGATGCCTCCTGTAGACAATATGGTCTGTTTGGAGTGACCTTGTCATGCTTATCCCAGGAATAGATAAACATCTATGTTTTTTCAGACTTGGATCCGTTATTCAGCATCTTCACGATTGAAGACTCACAGATTCACTTAGCTGATGATGTTACCAAGTCAGTTAATCAAATGTCTGCAAGCAAACAACCAAGCTTGGAAAGCACCAAGGACCTCCCAGTTCAACCCTGAATTACAGACATTCTCTACTATTAATATGTTTACTATATGATCAGCAGAGGTCATTTCTTGGAAGAAAAATATGTGCCTCCAAGTTTCTTGCTTTTCTTTTTCTTGATTTTTCGGCTTAGTCAAACAACAGTTTAATCTGTTTATAATGCCCCAAATCAGACACCATCTCACTTGCATCATACTACCATTATCTGGCCATTTGTAGCCAGATTTCAACAACATGTCCTTGGAAGACTCCAGGAGGCACAGAAAAAGAGCTGTGGGTGGAGGCCACATTCAACCAAGCATCACATTAGTTCCAATACACTGCTGTTGTTCTTCAGTTTTCAGCAGTGTGATGATCTTACTAGGCTCCAGAGTATGCAAAGAAATACTCAGGAGCAGGGAAAATGCATTATGGAAACTACTGGTTCTTAACTTATATTTTCCAGTATCCAGTTTCTTCATAACACTCTAATAATTGCCCGGAAGTGAACAAACATGATTCTCATTAGTTAACAAACAAGCAAGGCATAAAAGTGCTTTATTCTGTGCTCTTTCTGAAAGCTTGTATCTGTTGCTGCCCTACTGGAAATGGAAAATAAGTTGGCCTAGAGAAAGGGAAAAAATTTAAATCATTTGAATATCTCTTTTGCAATATGGCAGTATTTTTTATCCTTAGCAACTTGAAAATGTGTGCCAGCAGGGACACAACCAGATGGGGAATTCTGGGAGTTGAAACCTACACATCGTCAACTCCCTGAGGTTCAGAAATGTTTTTGGCTTTTTAAAAATAACATGCATTATTACTTCCATCCTGACTATATTAGTTTTCACATCCAGGTACCAATCTCAACACAATTGTAATTATTATCATTTTACAGAGCACTGAATGAATTATAAAATTGAAACCATTCTTGGCATCACAATTATATATTCTTTCCTTACATAAGAAGCTAATATTTGGCATAAGTAAAAACTACAGTACAGCTAGTCCTCAACTTACAACTGTTTGTTCAATATCTATGGAGATTCTCAGTCATCCAGGTCACGGTTGTCCCAAAGCTACTTTTTCAAGAGGCAACTGGACTTTCTGGGTTTTTTTTTAAAGACATTTCGCTTCTCATCTTGGATGAGAAGTGAAACATCTTCAAAGAAAAACCAAAAGTCCAATTGCCTCTTGAAAAAGTACCTTTGGGACTGTTTGTTCAATGACCACTTGAGCTTACAATGTCATTGAAATTGTGATCCCTGCCCAAAGTTATGGCCATTGGTCACATGAACAAAATTTAGGTGCTTGGTAATCTACTTACCGTTACAACTGACTGCAAGAATGCTGTAGCATCCCACCTACCTATCACCTTCGCATGAGTCTCTGCAGACCTTGGGCCTGCTTCCCACCTACTGGGTCTCACATCCTCCTCCCCAACTGTGCCACAGCTCGGTAAATTGATAAATCTCCTTCAGAAAGCAGTCAGCACACCTCTCAGCCTGCCTATAAAATGGAGGCTATGTGGTGCCCTCCCAGAAGTAAGCATCATTTCGGAACAGCCACAATTCAGTGTGGTTGCTCCCAAAATGGCAGCTGCTTTTGGAGTGGTGCCATGCAGCCTCCATTGTGTAGAGGGCTATTCTTACCAAAAAGATAAATGACTTTAGCTAAGAAATATACATTTCATAAATAATGACATGCTGATTTCCCTTATGTATTTTAGCATTGCACTACTGTCCAAAAGAGACTTCGAAGCAATTAAATTTGGAATAACCAGGGTTGCATCATCATGAGCCATGGTGGTGCAGTTGTGGCATGGTGACAACAGAAGTAACCTGCAGTACTGCAATCTAACCACTGTGCCACCGTGGCTCAGTTAGAATGCAATACTGCAGGCTACTTCTGCTGACTGCCAGCTGCCTACAATTTGACAGTTCAAATGTCACCAGGCTCAAGGTTGACTCAGCCTTCCATCCTTCTGAAGTCAGTAAAATGAGGACACAGATTGTTGAGGGCAATATGCTGACTCTGTAAACCGCTTAGAAAGGGCTGAAAACACTAAAGTGGTATACAAGCCTAAGTGCTATTGCTATAGTGCTATTGCTACCAACTAACCAATGCAAAAAAACATCTTTTCAGCAGGAGCTGGACTAGAAGACCTCTAATGTCCCTTCCAACTCAGTTATTCTGTTATCTCATCAGAGGAGCAATAATATGTACCAACCAACTTTACACACTAAGAGGATTGGGTAAAAGAATTAAGAGGAAATTAACAGAAAATGAATGAGATTTCAATAAAAATGTAATACAAACACATTCAGAGCAAATTTGAATAAAATAGAGTTAAGGACTATTTCCCTAACATCACATAGTTGAAGGTTTGAAACTTGGGCTGAGTGCCATTGAAGTGCAAGGTGGTTTGGATCAGAAAATAAGCAATAATTGCATATTAGGAAGACTGCTGGAAATGAAACATAAAACTTCAACTAGTGATCTGCAAAAGAATCCACAGTATGAATATATTTTTTCTTATAACATGGACATGTAGAGTTCTTTTGGAGTTCAGAATCTTAAAGATAACATCAAAAAATGATTCACACTAAAAAATATCAGTCACACTTTCCCAAAGCAGACATCAGATTAAAACTGGAAATCAAAGGGAATACCTAATCAAAGAATCCTCAAATACTAATGAAAAGGAAGAGAAAAGTGTCTGTCTATGTATATTCCTGGACATGACTGTCTAGATTCTGTAAGACAAAATAACTTTGGAAAATAAGGACATCTGCAATAAATATTATGCCAGTTAATATAAACATACATTCAGAACCTCCACACAGAAATTTCAATGAAGGGATTATATTAATATAAATAATTATGTATATTCAATTTGTGCAAACCTTACTTTGTCCTGTTGAAGACATCACAAAACAACAATACCAGTGACTGGACCTTAACATTTATTTCTTTTACCCATCTGCACAGACATTCCATTATTCTGAAGAGATTCATCAATTGTTGTAATTTCTTATGTTCAATCTCCTATTTCTATCCCCAGCAATATTATAAAAGAGTCTGTCATGTTGAGATAACGACCAAGGACATGTTCTTAAGTGATCCTCTGGAAAAGCCAAAATCACTATATACACTTACTTGAATTGATGGTGTTCTCTGGAGCTACGAATCTTGGAAGAAAATCTTTCTGCTAATTTTTCCAAATTCCTGGAATATTCCAGTTCAATCTCAGCCTTTCTGCGGAAAAACTCCTGAAGATCTTGCAAAAGTTGTAATCGGGATTCAGACTGTTGTTCTAGGCATTTGAACTGCTCCACCAACTGGATACGAATTTCTGCAAGCACCAAACAGAGAACGAAAAGAATGTATGAATACCCAGGAACAGCGCCAACATTGTATTCAATTTAGCTTATTTTATGCCAAAAACAGAGCAAAGCAATCAAGTCTGCAGTTTAGGAGTCATAGAAATAAAGGTAGCCCCAACTTGTGACCACAATTGAGCCCAAAATTTCTATTGCTAAACAAGACAATTGTTAAGTGAGTTTTGCCCCATTTTATGACTTTTCTTGCTTCAGGTGTTAAGTAAATCACCACAGTTGATAAATTAGTAACCCTGTTGTTAAGCTTCCCCATAGACTTTGCTTGTCAGAAAGTCCCAAAAGGTGATCATATGACCCTGGGACACTGCAATCATCAAATATATGCCAGTTGCCAAGCACTTGAATTTTTATTACATAACCATGGGGATATAACGTTGGTAAATGTGAAGAATGGTCGTAAGTCACTTTTTTCAGTGCCTTTCTAACTTTGAACAGTCACTAAAGGAGTATCTTTAAAGTCGAAGACTACCTATATTGAGCATTCTCTGTACAAGAGCAATGATATGTGATTATTCATTCTGAGAAAATGAGTGGTTTTGCTCAAACATTATGGAGTATATAAAGAAGAACCAGTTGAGCTATATGAAACAAAATATAAAGTGACAGCAAAATGTCATAAACCTAAATAAACTGATTATTAATTTACTAATCTCTTGTACTTATATCATAATAGGTCAGGTAGCTAGACCAAAGAAAACAATCTTGCTCTGCCATTGTCCCATGCAAACTAACTCTTCTCTCTCTGCCTCTCTGAGACAAGACGCTTGTAGACCTCTGGATTACCTCCTCCTAGAGCAGGGGTGTCAAACTCACGGCCCGCGGGCCAGATGCCTCATGTGCTGGCCCTACTCCCACCCAGTTTAGCGAAGGGGGGAAAATCCTGATACGTCACGTGACACCACCATGACGATGCGAGTTGAATACCTTTGTCCTAGAACCTTCTCAAAGGAATCTCCTCTCTGAATGCATAATCTTCATTACATGTTCATGCAGGACCTGTTACTTCTGACTGGTCCTTTTGCTTATCTACAGACTGATCGTCACAAGTGCAGAATCCTGATGTCTGTTTCAACAAGCTTTGCACAACATTTCTGTGAAACGTGTCTTTTTCTTCTGAGAATGTTCCCTTTGTCATTGTTTTGACATTCATTTCCCATAATGTGTGAGACGGGGCCTTGTTAACATTCCCTTCTATCACTTTCCCAGCTTTCCTGATATTCTTTGCCTGACCTTGTTGATAGTCTTGCCCTAATCATATCTCTTCCCTGGCTTCACCCTTGCTCTTGTTATTCGCCTCTGTCACTTCTGTGTGCTCTGTAGGATTTTCCCAGCCTCATTTCAACCCCTTTAAAAATGTATTCTCCCCTCACACATTAAACTGGCTATGTTCAAATCAATGCCTTTCATTATAGCCAGTTGCAGTATATGTAATAAAATACAAATAACAAAAAATGTAACAGCCTTATACCAAAACACGTTTCCCCATATCTGCACAAAAGCTGACCTCACACTTTCTCTTATATTATGCATGCCAAGATGAGCATGAATGAGCAAGATACATAATTAAACAGACTGACTTCACATAAGTACATAAATACACAATTGGATTAAAATATTCACACTAAATAATGTAGGGACAATCTTCCCTTCCTGCTCTGATAGGAAAAGAACAATAGGGCTAGGGTTGAAGTATGTATAGTGGAATTAGACGGAGAAAGCATTTTCATTGCCTTGAAAAGCAGAATGAAGTGATGGAAAATCTCACTTGAATGTGTGGTATATTAAAACAACCTGCCCTAATCTCTTTTGATATAGAGGGTTACAAAATTAATAAAAGCCATGCAATCAAGCCATCTGTGTTTACAGGGCTTCCAATATTTTTTCTATAAAATAAGTCACAATCATTATTATATTGAAGGAGAAAACAATGGGAAAAAACACTCTTGCAAAGGAAGAAATGGCAGAATGAAAACAGATCCACCAAAAAAAGAAGGGTCAACAATAAAGAGCCAGTGAGTAAACAGGTTCTTTAAACCTCTCTCCGGGTAAGGAGAGGCCAGGATATCACTCACAAGTTACTCCTTGCAAGGAGACCATAAAACTATGGTCTCCAGCAGATTTTGAGCACTGGAGATGAGGGAACAGCTATTTTGCTAAAACAGACTTGGCATCTTTAAAAGCATATGGAGTTCACATACATTCTTTTCCAAACACATTTGGAAAATGCTTATTAGCTATTTTTCATTGGATCAAGAAATCTGAAAACATTGGGTGAATCTGCCTTCAATCCTTCATGAAAGAAAAATGTTATTACAAGCTGAAATACATAAAAAATGAAATAGCAAAACAGTAATGGAAATTTTGGTTTTAATTATAAAAAGTTATAAACAGGTTGGGAGTTCCGATAAATTAATATTCTCTATGAGGGAGGTGGGCACTTTGTAAGAGAGGGAGGGAGGGAGAATTTGAAAGAATATTTTGGAATTGGTTATAAAGAATTTGTCTATGGGAAAGTTGATTTGCTTTGACTTTTTTTCTAAGACATAAAAGAGATAAACACATTTAAAAATTGGACACTAGAGGGAACTACAGATTTGATCAATTTCTATAACCACCCATCCCAGGCAAGTTTATTTTAAACTAAAGGAGAAGAATACATAAATCTGATTAACAGCTACAAAATCACACAAAATACCACAACATTGGAAATACTGAAGTATACCTTTGAAAAATAGAATCAGAAATTGTTATCAACTATGTCAATAGTGATGTTAGCTTCTATGGATATACTGTATCCAATGTTTTAGAAGAAATGGTAATAGAGGAATAAGTGTTAACCAAGAAGACAGAGGAGCTGTGACTGAAAGTGGATGACAGGCTACAAAAGAATGACATGAAAAAAGTTGTTGTATTAGATATAAAAAAGAAAATTGGTTGACGCTTTAAAAATCAAAAGGAATTACAAATAATAAACCAAGAGATGGATCTGAATAATTTTTTACATTAAATTTATTCAAGAGATTGGGGGAAAGAAATCAAGTTCTAGAACATTACTTGAATAGACAAAAGTTTAAGGCTGTCAGAAGTAAAGGGAAGGAATATAAAGTTGGTTTATTTGATTAAGATTAAAATAGATATTTGCTATTTCTGACAATCCTTAATGGACTTTTGCTGACACTAGGACTAAAGTGACAGTATTTTATGGATATGTTTGTACATAGTTTGAAGATATCATTAGTTATTAATTAAGAAGAGGTGAAAAGTTACTAAAATTGTTTATAATTGTTATGATGAAAGTTGGAAGTAACTTGTTGGTATTTCTTTTCTTTTTCTTTAATATAGTTGTACTATTCTTGTATTCTCTACATGTTTTCCTTAGCACTTTTTACTATCTATCTATCTATCTATCTATCTATCTATCTATCTATCTATCTATCTATCTATCTATCTATCTATCTATCTTATCTATCTATCTATTTTTTTCCTCCAAAGTTACTGAGGGTAAAAAAAGAAGCAAAGGGGGAAAGCTCATTAGAAAGAAATCCAACTGGAACTAGGAAGAAACTTTCCAACAGCAAGAACAATTAACCAATGGGATAGTTTGCCTACTGGAGTTGTGCATGAAACACCACCGGAGGTTTTCAGGAAAAGATTGGGATGGCATAAGGTCTTCTGCAGGGGATTGAACTAGAAAACCTCCAAGGTCCCTCCCAGTCTCATGATTCTAGGATTACTTTTTAAGATTGTATTAGTTGTTATTGCAATTATTTACTTATATATCAATCAAATTTATATAGCAGCTCATCTCACCACAGCCAACTCTGAATGGTGAAAAAGAAGCAACATGAATAATAATTTAAACAATAATTGTACAATATATGGAACCTTATTAATACCATAAAAGTGAAAATGTAAACCCTAGGAGAAGGATAAAAATGGTCACCTCAACAATGGAGCCATCTGAGCTGATCCCTGTCATCTGGGAACCACAGGCCTGACAACACAACCAAGGCCTGAGGGCTTTTCAGAATACCAAAATGGATGGAGCTAGTCTAATTTTGGAGGGAAAAATGTTCCATAAGGCGCACAAAGAAGGTACATCTCTTGGGACTCATCAAATGAATTTTCTTGGCCAATGATGCCTACTCTGCCAGGATTAGTTGGTTTTATGCCATGAAAGGCTTTAAAGATTAAAATCAGCACTTTCAATTGAACCTGAAAGCAAACTGGCAACAAATGTAATTCATGGAGCACAGGTATGACATGCATGACTCTAGGAGTTCACACAGCTGCTTGCACTACTGCATTCTGTACCAACTGAAGCTTCCAGATGCTGTATAATTTATAAAATAAATTATAATCTTAAATGAAATTGTGTTTTTTTTAAGGAAAAAATCTTTAAATAAAGAATATTTATAAAGAGCCTTTTTTCTGCTTCTCAGCAGAGTGTGGTTAGCCAACATCTTTCAGCGCTTGCTACCACTCTAGATAAAAGCTCTTTAACATTGCTATGTAGAAGAGCCCTCAGCCCCTGTAAAATGGCTACTGAGTGGCTTTTCATCTCTGCCTTTATTGCATTTATGGAGAGCAAATGTGGAAGAGATAAATTATGTAATTTGCAGGCATTGTACAGAAAACAATTTTCTATGTTTCCACTTAGATCAGGGTGTTGGAGGGGAAGAAAAAAACAGTCCCCAAGTCCTGAAAGTTTCAAGACCCCTGTTTCAATTTTGCTTCATCATTAAATAGCTATGCATGCTGCACAGACTGTGCCAGGCCTAGCAGCATCCCATACAGATGTGCTAACGGTTTGCAACTTGTGTTAACAGCAACTAAACATTTATATCAATTTTACTGTTCATATTTTCCAGATTTCTATTATTTGACTCAAGTTTAAAAGTTAACCTGAAATAGTCAACAGATTCAATCTCAAGCTTAGGTTCCATTCCTGTTGGAAGCACATTTTAAGACACTTTCAGATTGAAAGGATTAACTGGTGACATGACTGTTGCCTGGGGGACACCTGGGGAGGGTGTCGTTCATGTCCCTGTCAAGGAACTGGAGCAAATGATGGGAGCTCAGGCTGCCAGGCAGAAGAGTTGCGAACACGGGCTTGTGTCCTAACCCACCATGCTCCTTCAAGCTTAGGTGAACTGGGAATACCTCTTTTCCTACTTTCTTCCATCTCCTCTCTGCTCTGTTCCCTCCCATACATTTAGAACCAAACATTTCAGGATACAACGTAGTAACATGCAACCACAGCAGTTTTTCATAGGACATAATGAGATAATGTTCTTTCACCGGCTGATGTGCATCAGGAATTAGTTGTATCCAATAATATCTGTCACTGTGATACACCCTCTTTACCAAATCAAGTCATTTTACATGATACATCATCTTGTACATCAAGAGGAAATAATTGCTTCCTTTGACATTTTTCTATGGTTGCTTTGACATACCTGCAACTTCCCCTTTCTCAATCCCCCTTCTAATCCTTTTACATGATGAGAAGAAGGTACAAAACTCTTAACACGGGATTGGTTCCTGGTAGCCAGGCAATCAAAGCCACAAAGGGGGGAAATAATATTAGTTTCTACAAATAATTGGCCTCTACTATAGGAGCACTATATTTTTTCCCAATGTTGATTAAGCAAAAACCTACTCACAGATTTAAGCTGAACATTTGCAATGTTTAGATATTAATTTTCTATTTTATAAATGAAGAGTAGGAAGGAGATTGTTCTGGCTTTTAGAAATAGGGTTTAACTAGGGTTACTGCAGTTTGAAAAAATATCACCGGGTTTGCTTCATGGTGGATCTGTCTTTTGCTTACACCAAACTTTTCGGTTTCTCTTTTTCTTATATCAACCTACTCTCTCCTGTTTATGTCCTCCAAATATGGACTTTAATTTCCTGCCTGAGCTAGAAATTCTTGGAAGTACCATCCAACATCATAATAGGTTGGAGAATACCATCTTATACCAGCATATGAAGCTGCTTAATCTAGAGCAGGGCTGTCAAACTCCCAGCCCGCGGGCCAGATGTGTCATACACTGGCCACACCCACACCCAGTTTAGCAAAGGGGGGGAAAGTCTCAATATGTCACGTGACACCATCGTGACGACGTAAGTTTGACACCCTTGATCTAGAGTTATACTGTAATAAATGTCAGGCAAACATTTCACAGCTTTGAGATCTTTCTCCATATTTGGCTCCATACATTACACATCAATCTGCCCAAAATTTCAGAACTCCTTTTGAAATTTAGTAGGGACTAGGCAAGGATACTCAGTAGTGGCAACTTGCACAAGAAATATGTCCATTTGGATTATTGCAATAATCTATATGCAGCTCAAGAGCAGTAGGAAGCTACAGCTGGTCTAATATTCAGTGTCCTGCAGGGACTTTTTGCATTTCTGTTTATGCCCATACAATGCTACTACTCGGCAAGCTGCACTGGTTCCTAGTAGGCTTCCAGGTGTGATTCAAAGTGCTGGTCATGAGTTATAAAGTCCTAAACCTAGGTGGCGGAGTGGTTAGAATGCAGTATTGCAGGCTAATTCTGCCAAATGCCACCAGTTCGATCCTGACCAACTCAAGATTGACTCAGCCTTCCATCCTTCCGAGGTCAGTAAAACAAGTACCCAATTGTTGGGGGCAATATGCTGACTCTGTAAACTGCTTAGAGAGTGCTATATAGAGCACTATGAAGTGGTATATCAGTCTAAGTTCTATTGCTATTTGTTGGACCACCTTAAGTAAAGGGTGACTTCAAAGACACACATTGCATCACTGAGTTACAAATCCTCTTGGGGAATCCATTTGACAGTTGTAATGGCTTACAATCATAGGCTGTTCTCGGAAAAGGTATATACCACAGAAATCATAAAAAATATGCACGCAAATGAATTACAGTTAATATGCAAAATTACTAGCCTGCATCTCAAATGAACATGTTCAATTTCATCAGCCTCATTCACTCTATTTTTTTTAAATGCTACTAATAAAAGTTCTACAATGAATGCATTTGTTGTTAGAAATCTAACATACAAGATTCCTCCCTTTGCGCCTCAATACTGCAGATCAGTGGTATCCACCAGGTGTGTGTCAATTATAAATTAAAAGGAACAGATAAAATGTGATTTAACCAAATCTCATAAAACTGATCTTATAATTCAAGAATAAATGTTTTTTTTATTAAATTGACCCATTAATAAATGTTTTTATCCAATTAGTTTCACTAATTCAATCATTTCATTATACATCATCAATGCATACAATACAATCCCATAAACTCAATGAGGTTTATTTATGATAATTTACTTATTTGTTTTATTTCTACTTTGCTACAATTCAGAGACTTTCAGTAGCTTATATAGGTTATAAAAACCAAGAAAAACATCTATTGCACACCCCTATAAAAAGAAGTAGTGCAATATAAGCCAAACATCAACCACAATGAAAACAAAAAGTAAAATGATAAAATCGGTAAAAGGCTCTTTGGAGCAATTCTATCTTTAAAAGCTTCTGAAACATGAACACAGAGGGGGCGAACTTGATCTCTACCAGGAAACCATTCCACAGTGTTGATGCTGTCACAGGAAAGCAGTGACTTCTCATTTCAGACCCCCTGCACCTCCTATAATGAGGGATTAGTAACTGTTTCCCTCTAATTGGTCAGGTCAACACTTATTGAAGCTGGCAATCCTGGTGGCAAACGATGAAGAGCTTTAGAGTTTAAAATTAGAATCTTAAATTGTACCAACCAACCGGCAACCAATGATATTACTGGGTCCTAAACAACTTGAGACCATCAGATCAACTTTGTCCTTTTTCCTTATTGTTATTGTGATCATCAGGGAGTACATGCACCAAGAACTGCTGGATGTCTTTAGGAGCTGTTCACAGGCAGGCCTTCTGTTGAGAGTAAGGGAGTTGACAGAGATACGCAAACCCGTTGCCAAGGCAACAAGGGATAAAACATTTTTGTTAAGTCCACAATGTCCAGACAACATTTGGAAGTGGCTAATGCAGACTTTTCCCTAATTCACTGAGAAGGAGGAGATACAGGTAGTCCTTGACTTACAACAGTTCATTTAGTGACCGTTCAAAGTTACAACAGCACTGAAAAAAGGGACTTTTGACCATTTTTCACACTTAAGACCATTGTAGCATCCCCATGGTCATCCTGTGATTTACATTCGGATGCTGGAACAACTGACTCATGTTTATGATGGTTGCAATGTCCCAGGGTCACACGATCTCCTTTTGCAACTTTCTGACAAACAAAGTCAATGGGGAAACCACATTCACTTAACAACTGTATTACTAATTTTAACAATGGCAGTGATTCATTTAACAAACGTAGCCAGAAAAGTCATAAAATGAGGCAAAACTCACTTAACAAATTTCTCACTTAATATAAATTTTGGGCTGAATTGCACTCATTAAGTTGAAGACTACTTGTATAACATAGACTTGCTGTCAGCTCTCCATTCCAATCCGTAACTCTGAGACAGACGTCATCTCAAAAATACCTTTATTAGAATAGCACCTGGCACATCTGTGGAATCTCGGAACTAAAGGTTTCCCGGACTTCCCACAATGTCCCAAACTATAAACCATCCCCTTTTCCCTCATCATCACATCACATGAACCAATCCCAAAGTAAGTTCCTTTTGCAGCAGAAGTAGCCTGCAGTACTGCAATCTAACCACTGCGCCACTGTGGCTCCGTTAGAATGCAGTACTGCAAGCTACTTCTGCTGACTACCAGCTGCCTGCAATTTGGCAGTTCGAATCTCACCAGGCTCACGGTTGCCTCAGCCTTCCATCCTTCCGAGATGGGTAAAATGAGGACCCAGATTGTTGGGGGGCAATATGCTGACACTGTAAACTGCTTAGAGAAAATTGTAAAGCACTGTGAAGCAGTATATAGGTCTAAGTGCTATTGCTATTTTAAACTAAAATTCCAAGGTAAGAGAAGGCTGGCTAAATCTTGAGGGAGATCTAGATAAAGACAGCATCTTACAATCAAATAGAAACCCTAGAATTCGTGGTGCACTCTGAGACTACTTTAAATTGCAAGTAAGAGTAAGGTTTCACTTAGCCAAAGTACCATCTGAGGATGAAAACAGCATGTGTGGGAGAGGGGGAGGGCAGGAAAGGAGAACCCTAAATTTGCAGATTTTTTTTTTTAATGATAGAGGAAAAACTTTAAGGAGAGGAACCAAAAGTAGCTGGATGCAGGAAACCAAACACAGCTGAATGCAGTGATCGTGGAATGTCAATAGGCCATAGGGGAGGGCACATATCTAAACAGCAGCATTATACATGGCAACCATTTAATGCAAACCCCACTCCCTTTTTCTTAACTTGCAAACTTGCACATATAGTTATATGTGTTTGGTGTCCTGTGATTCATCTGACAATCACTCCTTGTGTTTCTGCCAGCAGCCAAATGAAAAATGATAGGGATAAGTTACCATATTTCCCCTCCAAAAATCCAGTGGGATCCCATTTGTTGAAAAAGCTTTGAAAAATAATATCCACTTCCAAGTATGCCTACAGTATCCCCACACATAGCAGCTCTTCTGAAAGATCTGGTTTTAACCAACAGAGTAAAAAAATTGAGGATTGCTAACAGCCCTTTCCCTCTAACTTTGCAATTTAGCCTTTTATCTCCAAAGCTCCCTAATGTATTTGGGCATTTGAAATGACATGATTTCTAAGAGATTTCCACTTGAAAATATACAATGTTTAATAGCCATCATCGATGCAGTGATGCATCGACCACTTTATATAAAACTAGGCCAATGAAAAGTTAAAACAAGAACGGGTTGCAGAGTAGGTCATCCAAGGGATATAAAAACAACAATATATTTTTCTTCAAGCGCTCAGTAATTCAAGTCCCTTTTTTAGCACTTATTTCTAAACTGCAAGTGAAAAAAGATCAGCGTTTTGAAGAATGTAGCCATTAAAAGGCAGTGAAGGGAGACAGAACTGGCAGTTTCCATCCAAGCTTCTCTGGAAACAATCAAAGAATTTCTGCTGAGCCCAGCTTATGGGTTCATTTCCAGATATATTACACAGACGTTAAAACAAAGGAAGCTGTTCTCTTCCAAACGAGGGGCCAAAAGTTAACTCAGGAAAAGCCCACGGTATGTACCAAGCAACAAGGAATGATAGATCGATGGACATGATTAGTTGCAGACAGAAGATATAACTTAGAGGAAAGATAACACTATCATTGGCTGCTAGTTATAATAGATTTCAATGTAATCTTCACAACCAGAGGGAGTTAGTGGGTTAATAGCAATACCAGCCTAGCCTTGGTGACCAGCTGGGTGATCTTGAGCCAGTCACTCTCTCTCAGCCCAACTCATCTCACAAGGGTGTTGTTGTGGGGAAAATAGGGGGAGAAAGGAATACTATGTTTGTTTATTGCCCTGAGTTACTTATAAAGTAATGAAGGTGGGATAAAAATCAAATACATAAATACATACATACATGCATAAATACACACACAAACAAACAAACTAATAAGCAAGCTGCTGCAGAGAACAGGAGCAATGGCATTACATCTGAAGAAGCATTTGATGGCCAAAGAACCATTTGATTGCCAAAGTGGGCTGTGAAATAAACAGACTTCTGGTATGATCCAGCACACCAATTACTACATTCTCATCTTTTTTTAAAAAACAACAACTACAATACAGGACTGTATTCAACAGTTCCAAGAAGGCTTCAGCCAATTTCAACCACTCTGGTGACCCTGATGACACAGATAAACCTCCAGGTGACCTTAACGACCCACTAAAAGAATGCAAATGACCAGCTGTTTGCTGGTATAAATCCTTCCATTCCCCACCATCCAGTCAGAGCTGAAGAAGCTTATTGGATGAGAAGCGAAACGTCTTCCAAGAAAAACCAGAAAGTCCCGTTGCTTCTTGAAAAAAAAGCACCTTTGGGACAACCATGACCTGGATGACTGAGAATCTGCATAGACAAAATAACAACAACAACAACAACAATGCAGAGAACTCTTTCTTCCAGAGCAAAATCACTCTCTGGCTGGAGTAGCAGCTTATTTCCTCTTTTTTCCTCCAGACTGGCTCACAAGTCTCTAGGCAATTGCAGACAAAAGCAGATCCTCTCCATGTAAAGTGCACACAATTTTACTGTTGAAACAACAAGCAATGTTTCAGTCCCCTAACACAAGGAGGTGCCAGTTCAGAAAGGAACTCAGCTGTGAGCACACATAAATTCAAGGAGACATTGAGGAAGCCAATAGAGTCATCACAGGGCTGTTCACAAAGAAGAAGAAGAAAAGAGGAAATCAAACCAGGAAGGAGCACAAAAGATTCAAACCACCCTAGAAAACTATTTGGCAGCCTTGGGGGGGTGGGGGTGGGGGGAGGGAACCATACCTCTGATTTAAACATTATATATTTTTAAACCAGTAAAACAAAAAGGCAACAAAAGCAACAATATTCAACAATATTCAGCAATATTCAACAACATTCAACTATTTCAAATGGACATTTGAGCCATGAAATGCTTTGCGTGATTTGAGCCATCTTCCCTCAACTTAACACACTCCACAAAGTTGTGAGTGGTAAAGTGGAGAGGAGAATACAGGTAGTCCTCAACTTATGATCACAATTGAGCCCAAAATTTCTGTTCTTAAGTGAGATGCTTGTTAAGTGATTTTTTCCCCATTTTATGACCTTTTGTGTCACAGTTGTTAAGTGAATCACTGCAGTTGTTAAGTTAGTAACACAGTTGTTAAGTGAATCTGACTGCCCCATTGACTTTGCTTGTCAAAAGGTGATCACATGACCTTGGAACACAGCAATGGTCGTAAGTATGAACCAGTTGCCAAGCATTTGAATTTTGATCACATGATCATGGGGATGCTATAAGGGTTGTAACTGGGAAAAATTGTCATAAGTCACTTTTTCCAGTGCTGTTTGTAACTTTGAACAGTCACTAAACGAACTGTTCTAAGTCGAGGACTACTTATATTCAGTGCATTACTATGAACTCTGGAGGAAATCTGGTATTGAAATGCAATCAATAAAACACTTGTGAAAAACTGTGGAAGTCCATACACTAATAATTTTAAATGCTAACTTTACTGAGAATAATTTGCACCTCATAATTTTGAAACTGTTTTTTGAAATCTAATGCCCTTTAAATATTTTATAGTACAATTTCTCTCTTTCCTGGCAATGCAAAGTAGTTCTGAGAAAAAGTTGTAGTTCCAAAATATTTACGGGTTATAGGATACCACATTAAAAAAAGATTTATCCCTGACTACATTTTCAAGCAACATCAGCTTCTGATGTTAGTAGATTTACAATTGTCCAGTACTCCAAAGAAGATGTTAGCTCCTAGAGAAATGATAGTCATTTCTGAACCAATTCAGATTTGCACATTTTCATGTAAAAGTCATTGGTTTTTAATTTATCTGTGTGTCACCTTCATGTAAATAAGCATCTTCCTTACCCTGTAGTCACTTCCACGAGGAAGAAAATGTGACAAAGGATTGTCCCATATTTAGCACCAAATTAAAAAATAGGGGGAAATGTTTGCACAAAGGAAAAGGCACCCAAATTAATAAAAATGTTGAGATTCAGTATGAAATTTAAACACTCCATATATATTACACTCCACATAAATATATATTGTAATCAAAAACACTGTGAGATTTATGTGGAACTAAGAATCATTATTAATTACCCTTCACCTCTATTGATTAAAAAAATCTATCTGAAGTAAGCTTGGGGGGGGGGTTGTTTGCTTGTTCAGAAATTAAAACAAGAGAGCAGTATTTCTCAACCCTGGCAATTTTAAGGTGTCTGGATTTCAACTCCAGCTGGTTGGGGAATTCTGGAAGTTGAGTCTAAGCTTCTTGAAGCTGTCAAAGTATAGAAACACTGCACTGGATGTTCAGAGCATAATGTGAACATACTGATGAAACATATGGAATTCTTATTTGCAATTTAGAAATCAAAACTACAGAGGATCTCCACACACACATGCACACACATATTGTTAATATCTAATTTAGGAAATCATCAGTTCTAGTCATAGATATTAAATTGGAGGTGACAGAAACAGTCTTCACCAAACACCATTTATTAATACTGCAAATTATTTATATGAAGCATGTTCATTTCAAAGGCTGTATACATGACTTTTGACAGCAAATAACCACCCTGGATATCACTGGAGCAACAGTTGCAATACTAATACTGAATTATCACAAATAATTCTTTTTTCTTTCAAATCACTATAATCTACATTATTCAAGCAACTAATGGAATAGATCAAGTGTGCTACTCTCTGAACCCTCTACTTAAATATTTCACATAGAATTGTGGATCAAAATGATCCATTAGTCCACTGCTCTAGAAAATACATCAAACCATCATTGACATATAGTTGCCTAACTTTTTTTGAGAAAGTTCCAAAGATGGGGAACCCAACCCCCATTTCCATCTTTATGTCTACTTAGCCTGGTTAAAAAAAGGAAATGCTTCCATTATTCACTAAATATATGCAAGTTACACAAAGAAAATAATTTTATAAAGTTCCTAAATAAGCACATATATTCAAGTACTGTGTGGGTCCTCGTTTTAAAAAGAGAACAGAAAGCTCAGCAGATGTTCCTAGGAATTATCCAGTTGTCCAAGAATTAGAAAAATGGACAAAGGGTAAGCTCCCTGTTCAATAAATGCTTGAAAGATACAACCCAAAACAAATACATTACAATGTTTTTAGAAAGATAAATGCTGACAAGGCTATGCTGTAAAACAGGAGTGTCAAACTCATGTCGTCACAGCGGTATCACATGATGTATCACGACTTTTCCCCTTTGCTAAACCGGCTGTGGGTATGGCCAGCATGTGACGGATCCAGCCCACAGGCTGTGAGTTTGACAGCCTTGTTCTAAAAAGTATTTGATTGGTCTCTTGTCCTAAAACAAGTGTTCCCTAATATAGAGAAATTCAGGCTTGCCCTTCCTTATCTGATAATTTCCAAACAGGAAAGGTATCAAGCAAATATTTTCTTGCTTACAAGTTTGAAGATAAAACAAAGTTGTAAAATTGAATTCCAATTGCTCATGTCAAAAAAAAAATGAACTTATTGATAAAAAATGCCTTAAAAATGCAAAACCTATTTGCCCAACAAGGTTTACTCTCTGTTGCTATATTCTCATGAATAGCTTTAAGGCTTTCTGGGGGGAAAAGGTCTGCCACTGAATCTCCATATCCATGAAGGTCTCTCAAATACCCAGGTAATAAATTATTTTAGATTGTTGTTTCAACTTATTTCATGTTCAATTAATTCAGCTTGCTCTACGCCCTCCTGAGAAGATCTGGGTTGTGAAAAGGGCAGCTGTTCTTGGCATAGGCAGACAAAAGAAGGGGGTTTCTCTAGCAACCAGGATCAGATGAAACCTTTTCTGAATCTCCTCCCTTCTCTGATTTCTTTTCAGTGTACCGGTATCCATACAACTCCCACAGAGACTTCGTCTCGAATACTCAAGAATCTGTGGGTTTTCAGAAGGGGGCTAGGCAGACAGAGGATGAATCAATTAAATGTGTATTGAGCTTCTCCAGTTTCCTGATCTTTTCTGCTTTAGAAGCAGATGGCCCAGAAACTGACAATTATTCACATATTGCAACTTCCCTACCAAAAGCAGAAGCAAAAAAAAAAATCTATCCTGGGAAGCTCAAGTAAAAAAACAGATTGTTTTCCACTAGTTCTCCCTTTCATTCAATGACCGCAGGACATTCAAAATGGAGTATTTTAAGTCTTTTCAGCTTTGGGGCATTTGCTATTTCTCAGCTCAGCCATCTCTCAATTTGCAGTTGGGATGATATAATGAAGGAGACAAACACACATACAGGGCTATCACTTTTAGTGCCTCAAGCAGCACCAGAGCATTGTTGCAAGAGTAAATTAACTACTTCAGGTCCTTCATATAAAACTACACACTATCAAATTAACATCTTTATAAATTATGTTTAAATTTAAGATTGACTTCATTTCTTTGTTACAAAGCTTTCCCATCCAGCTGGTATTAACCATATTTCTTCATGTCATAGTTGTTGTTTACAATGCAATGATTTTAAGATTGTAACTTGGATGTATTCCATGATAAAACCTAAGATTAGCAATATCAGTTAGCTACTATAGTTGGAACCTATTGTTTTCAGCGATTCAATACATATGATACATGTTAGGGATTCCCAATCCCTGAGCCGAGGACTGGTAACCTTTGAGCCTGTTGGGAACTGGGCTATGCAAACAGCAGGCAAGCGCACGAAGCTTCATTTGTGCATACACGGGAACTAAGTTGCATGTATGAAATCATCCACTCACCCACCCACCACTGGTCCATGAAGCAAGAAAGGTTGGAGACTGCCAGCATATGTCCATACTATAGTTTCAAAAATATCCTATTTTAGGCATGAAAGCCAGCTAGGTGACTTTGAGCCAGTCACTCTCTCACAATCCAACCTGCCTTGTTGTTGCAGGAAAAATTGAGGAGGGGGCATTAGGAGGGAGTGTTCACCACTTTGAGTTACTTATGAAGTAATAAAGATAGGATAAAAAAATCAAAATAAATAATTAATAATATTAGCAGTACTTCACTTCTGAAAACTGAGCATCCCAGATCAGCCAAAAAAAGCATGTGCTGAGTTCTATGTTCATCCTGGCAGATTTCCTAAAACCACTGACACCCAAAAATATTTGGAAATGTCAGCCACAATGATAGTAAAGGAAGAACCGTTGCAGTCTTTCACTGTTCTTTTATTGCTTTTCAACTAATTCATCTGCTGGACAGAAGTTTACTGAATTCTACAATTCACTTTGACAGCAATTCAACTGTAATGGCTCTGTAACTACCAACATTTGTCTTGCACACAAAGTAACTTTTGCTTTAATTTCATACACATGTTTTATTTTGGGTTTTTTGTTTTTGTTTTGTCTCATAGTAAATGGAACGCAAAGTCTGTAACTGCATTTCAAAATACTGCCAATGCAGATCGTCTGTGAACAAGATGGAACGTACTGCAGTTTAAATGTGACCTACATGGGCTGGCCTCACAGGATCCTTTAGCATAGTATATTAATCAAGGCCCACACAGAAATATATTTAAATAGACCTAATTCCCCCGCTTCTCTCCTACACTTCCATGCATAATGAATCATTTATCGACCTCCTTTACAAAAAATATATGCCTGTGAGTTCCATGCATTGGATACAGGTGGCACATAATCTTGAGCCATAATCCCCTGGTTCCTGTCACATACTAGCCATATCAGTGGTGGCTAACCTTTTTGGGCTCCCGTGCCGAAAATTGTGTGTGCTCGCGTGCCAGCACCCAGAAGGCAATATACGTGGGGGACCCCCATGCCCTTGTGCATGCGCGTGTGATCACCCCATGTGCCGCGCGTCTCTGAGTATGTGTGCGAGATCCCCATGCACATCACGCATCTTTGCGCATGCACACGTCTCCCACACACCCCCACCCGCATGCATGCGCACCAGATACCTGACTATCAGCTGGCAGGCGGCACATGTGCATGCACAGTGGGGCTCTTCCAGATGACCTCTTCCGGCACACATGCCATAGGTTCGCCACCACGGACCTATATATTGGGAAACTATCCAGGCTGAACCAACACCAATTCCTAACTCCTCTAAGCTAGAGTGTAATCATTCATTCAACAAAGTATATATTTTCAAAAATAAGGACTGAAACATACAATTTTCCAAGAATGCTGTTAATGTAAATAAGAATCGTAAAACATTTTCTCCAACTAGTATACTATAAAACAGTTGCAGTTAACAACAGAACTCTGTGTTTATATTATTTAATATATGTACTTTCCAAATTGAGTTATGTACTTACACTTTATCCAGAGAATACTGGATGAATTTATTCTTATCCTTTTTAAACCAAGGATATGCAGATATCAACAATTAAAGCTGTTTGGGTCAGAGATCACTGCTACTACTCACTTTAGAGGCATATTCTATATTTGTTTTTATTCAAAGAATTGTCTCATTTTCTCTTCAATTGTTTGGTAAACAACTTCACAGCTGGAGAAACAAAAAAAGAATTTTACACTCCCTTTCCCATTACCAGATTATGATCTCTGGATTTATCCTTTGGAAGCAAAAATCCCTCAATTACAGTAAACATTTTCAGATAAATCCACCCCATCCCAATCACTTGTTATCCAAGGCCAAGTAACATAGCTATCTCTTTCTCCTCTACAATTTTGGTGGGACTTACATCACAGGCAGCAAAAAATATGCCAAAGGTTCATTCATTAAATGCTATCCAACCCATGTGTTTGATAGAGAAAGATGTGTCTAGGAGTTCCCATTTTATGACAGACTCCCCCAATCTACTACTATCCAGAAATGTTGCACTCTCAATCCATCTGGGGGTACTTTGTAGTAAGATTTATATACACAAGCTCTCCTTATGGATCCCATCTAATTAAACATAAAAACCTATGGCTCTGAGTAGTTTACTTTATTGTCATTGCATCTCGTACAACGAAATCAAACACTATCTTCAGTGCACATCATGACCATGAAAAGAAACACAAAGACACATCCTTCACCCGCCACACATTGAACCAAAAACCTCCGACACCACACCAACACTGCACTATACAGCACAATTCAAAAGAGCTACTACCCTTGGATAGAAGCTGTTTTTCAGCCTATTTGTGCTTGTTTTTATTATTCTGTACCTTCTGCCAGATGGTAATAGTTCAAAAAAAGGCTGCCCAGGATGAGATGGATCTTTGAGAATGTTTTGAACTTTCTTAAGGCAGCGGGAGCTATAAAGCTCTTCCAAAGAGGGGAGAGGGCAACCAAAGACCTTCTGGGCAATGACGTTAACCCTCTGGAGTGCTTTCCTATCTGCCACTGTGCAGTTGGCAAACCATACAGAGATGCAGTAAGTTAAGAAGCAGCATCTTTAATCACTTACAGCAGGCTTATCAAATTGGCAGCCTGTGGGCCGAATACAGCCCACCTGGGCCAAGCCCACTCCAGCTCCGCAAAGGCAAGAAACATCCTGAAAAGTTGCAATATGGCCTGATACGTCACGATACAGCCCGCAATGTGATTGGGTTTGACACCCCTGACTTACAGTAATAGGTCTAGGCTACTTTTCCATGTGATGGCTCAGTGGTTAAAGACACTGAGCTTGTCAGCTGGAAAGCTGACAGCCTGGGTTAAAGACCCAAGCACTGCAGGATGGGATGAGTTCCTGTCCCTGCTCCAGCAACTGCCCACTTAGCAGTTCAAAATCATGCAAATGCAAGTAGACTAATAGATATCACTTTGATGGGACGGTAACAGCATTCTGTATGCTGGCCACATGACTATGGAAAATGTCTTTGGACAATGCTGGCTCTCAGCCAAGAAATAAGAGATGAGTACCGCACTCTAGAGTGGGACACAAATGGACAGGGAAACCTTTACCTTTACTTCTACCAAAACTAAGGTTCCCAGAAGCTAAGGTTCACACTTTTTCCAGAAGTTCATAATTCCCCTTTTTCTATTTTTTCCTATTTAGATTTAAATTCATCTGAAAGTTAATTATTCGGTTCTTTCTTGCAGATTTTTTAACTTTCTTATCTGGAGGATATACAAAAGCAACTAGCAAGATCCACCAGGCATTGAATTGTAAAGTTTTATTTTAAAAGAAGCAGAGCAATGAAATAGGAAAAGTCAAAACACAAATGTTCTTCTGTACAATGTGTGATATTTTTCTAATTGAGAGTAGAAGATTCATGACTTTATAGCAAAGCTGAAATACATTCCATTTTTTATTGTTTATATAATTAATATATTATATAATGTGTTTGTATCAAAGATTTTTGTAGAATACTTCACCAAAGATTCAATGAAGGCTTTTTAAAGAATTCCAAGGCTATGTTCAAACCTGATGTATATGTTCCATAAGCCATGCCTTATTTAATTCTGGTTTATTGAATTAAACAAAATTGGCTTCAGATGAATGACACACTAACTTTGATTAAGAAAGAATATTATGGCTTAGCACAAAATATGAGGAGCCAGCCTATAGAACACCTTTCCACAGGACGAGTTCACTGTAGCAAAATGGAAACAGAAGGTAGAGAGAGATACCATGCAACACATGAATTGTTTAATGCTTAATTTTGATGTTAGAAAGTGGTCCCACTGTCCAGGTCTCAGCTTCTACCCTCTGGGTCAGGAAAACAGATTCTTGGTGTCTCTGGACTTCAGATGTTGCTTTTGACTACCAGGTCAGTGTATAACAACACCCTCATTGTTATCCTATCTTAGAAGAGGGTGCCAATCTGGCATGCCTTACCAAGACCCAAAAGGACTCAAAATTAGAGCTCCCTCTCAGAAATATGGCCATCCAGGTTTTGGGTTTTGTACCACCCTAGAGCCCAGAGGAATGGCTATTATCATCTGGGAGTCATTATAGACTTTCAGTGGCTCCATTCTCAGATCGTCTTCTCTATCAGAGCTGCTGGGTTGTGTTTCTGGATTGGTAACTAGTCCCCAAGGCTTGGGGTCTCAATTTACCACCCAGAAATGTTAACTCCAGAATATTTTAAAAGTTCGTGGCTTCTAGATTAACCATGGATCTATCCCAAGTCCCCGACAGCCTGACTCATACATTAGAACTAACTAGTTTTGGTCTTGGGGGAGTTGAGACATGATCTAGCAATGAAAGACATTGACATCAGTCTGTTGCCATAGACAGAGCATCCCCTCGTTTTTCAGCTCACTGGTGTCCAGATGATTGATGGACCCAATGGAGTTCCAGAGAGAACTTGGGGTTTTCCATGAAGATCTGGTGGGTTGAAGCCTTGGATCATTTTCTTTCTATTCAGGTCTCTCCCATTTACGGGCACACCTTGGTTTAATAAGCAGCTGAAGGAAATGAGAGCATCAGAAGAGATGCTTTGAGTGCTGTTAGAGGAAACTCAGAGTGATTGACTGATATAGATAAAAGTCCATATTAGGGATTATCTCAGGGCAATAAGGCAGTACCATGTCAATATATCTCCACCCTTACTGTGTCTGCTCTCAGATGTTTAGTGGCCCTGTTTAGGTTGTCCCATTCCCTACTGGATAGGAAGGGCCTTCTAGAACATTTGCTGGTCTGTTTTGAAGATTATTTAAGCTATCTGGTAGATAAAACTGATCAAATTCTCTCTGTCTTGGAGTCTGACTAAGCAGAGGAGCCTGAGGTGACTGGGATACAGTCTGTTGATGTGATCTGGTAACTCATGAGAAGTCTTTTAAAAAAGAGTCATAAAATAAACAGAACACCACCCCATAAAAGTAAACATGTTTCACAGAATTTCTACTTTATTTCAAAGCTAGCAACAGCCAGTTTTAAATTCTGCTGATTCAAAGGCAATAGACTATTTTGCAAGTGCTAGTAATTCTAGGCCAATGGTTGCTAGGGCAAGCCCTTCCTTTGCTAGTGGCAAGTCACAACTGCTAGTTGGCAATTGAACAATATAACCAAGTACATATCTCTTTCTTTATTTGTGTTTCTTTATTTTTTACATCTCCTTCTGCTTGGAAGTCCAGAACAGAAAGGACAAAGAACTGTAAAGCAGCTGCCTAAATTAGCAGAAAACAAGTTTCAGATCTCATTAGAGTTGGAAAGGTTGCCCTTTATGTACAATGAGGAGAAAATGCAATGAAGACTCAACAAGAGACATTTTGGGAATTTCTCAAATCCAGAAGACCCTGTGGAAAATTGGATGGTATGTTCAATAATGTTCCCACATATTTAAAATCTAAACTACCGTACTTAAAGCCAATTGCACACATTTTGTCATGAACACAATGATAAGATCAAGGCTCAATTGTATTTGGATGCTGCACCTCATATAAAAAAAATAAATAGAATTTTCAGGCTGGCACGTTTGAGGGGAAAAAAGTTTGTATGGAATTAAGATATGTCCACAACCTGCCTTTTTTGCTTCTTTTTTTTAAACTAATTTTTATGCCTATCTGCACAAAACATACCTCATAAGATACTGTAGCTTTTAAGATTTCAGACAAATTTTCTTCTATTTCACATCTGATCCAAAAAGGTCCCAAATTACATCATAGTTATTATCTTTGGCTACCAAACATCATGTATACAGTTAAATGAATCTAATATAACAACAGCTGCACCTAGTTATATCAGCTTTCTTTTTCACTCTGCCATCTATATTCTTATTCATTATTCATGGAGTAATAGAATTCCAAACTCAGGAATAAGAACAGATTAGATTTCCAGTTACTCCCCCATGACTGAGCTTACTATCTTATTCTGCTAATAGGGAAGATCTTCCATTTATTTCCATTAATAATATCCACTGAAGGCCATTTAAGTACATTATGCAATTAGAAATCCCACCTACCTAGTTCCCAATGATCAAACAATGGACTCAGGTGAATATAGTCACTTAGGTCAGGTCAATCAAACAATCAGTGGACTCAGGTAAATATAATTACCACTTCTCTTCAGACTTTACTCATATTTCAGAAAGACTACGGATAATGCCAAAATACATGCCCCCATCACCTATTCCATGGTAAACCTTTAATATTGTACATGTCTTTTATACTGTATGTGTCCACATTGATAAATTCCACTAGATAGATAGATAGATATAGATAGATAGATATACTTATAAATACACAGGGGTGGGCTGCTGGCGGTTCGCAGGAGTTCAGGAGAGTCCCTAGCTAAGATTCTGTGCAGTTTGGAGAACCCCAAATCCTACTCCTGGCTGGCCCCACCCACCCCACCCTGCCCCTCCCAGGAGTCCCCACGTGGCCGGTTTTGAATACAGGTAAGTGCAGGGCACATAAGAAGGCTTGGGGAGGTTGAAAACTGGGCCTCCTGGAAGGTCAGGAGCCTCTGGAGCCCAGGGAGGCCGTTTTCACCCTCCTGGAGGCTTGAAAAAACCCTTTGGAGCCCAAGAAGGACGAAAACATCCCCCCCGCCACAGTGCAGGAGGCTGATTAGGCCACGCCCACCATGGCTACACCCACCCAGCAACCGGGCAGAGAACCATACACACACACACATACATACATACATACATACATACATACATACATACACACACAGTATATGGTATTCAGCTTTGTTCAGGTATTTTCCCACATCATTATAGTTGTGCTTTTAAAGTTGTAGCAACATTTCGGCAGAATCTCATCTGCCATCATCAGGCTTCTGTATAGTGTTCGTTACACAAACAAACACTATACAGAAGCCTGATGGCGATGTTTCGGCGAGGTCCCACTCACCATGCTCAGGCTGGTACTTTCGGCTTCATGCCAGTGCAAGCACTGCTTCGTGCCAGTGCAAGCACTGTTCGTGGTTGTACCACATCTTCATGGTGGGCGTCCATTTGCTTCATGTGAACCAAACACTTCAACAACAGAATAATCAGAGAAGCCATAGAGATAGAAAAACGCCCACACAGCATGAATAAACGAGATGATACCTCCCGCCTACCAGCCATTTGGAAACCCGCCCTCACTAACAAACGACTACCTAACATGAAGAATGACACCAGACCCACACCCACGAGGGCCATACAAGATGCTACCACCACACCTCCACGTAGAAAGCAGACTCACACCCACACAGATGATGAGACACGACCATGGACCAGAAGCCGTACCACAGCTGCATCACTACCCGCTTCAAACCCCTCCGACCCATACATGAAGCGAACGGACGCCCACCATGAAGATGTGGCATGACCACAAACGCGAAGCCAAACAACAGGATCACAGCTCGCCAGCTCAAATCCCCCGGCAACTAAGACTAACCTGAGCACAACCAAGCCCCCACCTGAACAGAACACACCCCCAGCCAATCAGAACACAGCCAACCCCCCAACCAATCAGAACACAGCCAACCCCCAACCAATCAGAACACAGCCAAACCCCCAACCAATGAGAACACACCCCCACCCAATCAGAACACAGCCAAGCCCCCACCCAATCAAGTCACACCCCCACTAGCAGTTAAAAGGAAGAAGCAGCTGCAAGCTCACATTACTCTGAGAAGCACAAAGCTGAAGACACAAGCCTGAAGATGATGAATGAGATTTCGTCGAAACGTTGCCAAGATACTTCCAATTTTACGCGGGAGAAAACCCAAATAACCAAAGATCCAGATAGATATAGATATAGATATATAGATATAGATATAGATATAGAGATAGAGATAGAGATAGATATAGAGATATAGAGATAGATATAGATACACACACACAGCTTGGATGGTTTAAAAAACAGATTATCTATGGTAGTGATAATCAGAGCAAGTAGTTTTCTGTGCAGACTTTTTTCTAAGGAAGCCACAAAAATGCACTTAGATGCAAGGACTGCATAATGCTCACTTCAGGTCTTACAGCAGCCAATAATTCCTCCAGGCTCCTAAAACTCCATAGGACTTTTAAAATTATATAACCTCCTATAATAGAGGGGGAGAATTCAAAGCTAGAGGAACCATCATGCAGCAAAGGAAGCATGCTGATGATTACCATGTGTTGCAAGATGCTATTCTCCAGGCAAAAAAAAAAGCAGCACAGAAGTCTACAACTTTTATACGTTCAGCTGTGTGGCTACTGCACAGATGGAAATGAGCCTGTCCTGGAAGGCTGTCCTACCTTATAACTGAAATAATTTTCCTCTAAGGAGAAAAGAAGAAAGATTTCAATTAAACTTTGGTTGCCAGTTTGCTTCTGGGTGCAATTCTGGCTGTTGGTCTTATAGAGCCCTACATGGCATGGTGGTTCATTACTTGATGGTCTGCTTGTCTGCCACAGTATCTACACAGCCGATTTGATGTTGCCGGATTGGTTCCTTCGATTAAACCATTAAACTATTGATTAAATTATTGGGACCCAAAAGCATGCCTTCTCTGTCGCAATGCCTGTCCTCTGGAATGAGCACCCCACTCCAAGATCCAGATAGCCTCCACTTGGCCATTGCTTAGGAGAGCTTGAAGACTTGAGGGAGTGTGATTGCATCTTTAATGCTTTATTGTAATTTCTTCGTCTAATTGTTGTGACCCATCCAGAGTTATTAGGAATCGGGTGGCATACTAATAAATTATTTAATTAATTAATGTAATTTACTAAATTAATTAATTTAATAAATTATTAATAACATATAGCTTGGATATTTTCACCAAAATACTGATGCTTGGCCTGACTATTTCCATATAGCACTTTAAAGTCCCAATGCAACATGAAAAAGTGTGTACTAGACCACTTTTGCAATAAAATAGCTCAGCCACCAGTCCATAAAAGGAATGACTAGATTTTTATCCACCAGAGGAAAATGACACGATATACATGGGCATAATATATGTTGGAGATGACCAGGCTGAGCCCAAGGGAAGGGTCAAATGCATCGTCAGTCTTGAGTCCCTTCATGCCCACAAACTACCTTGAATTCTATTGACTCTTATCTACCACCAATTTTGCTTTGACTGTTAGTAGTTCAGATTATTCTAAAGAAGTTAACCTTGAAGTAAATCCTTCTGTCCATTTGAAGTGCCAGGATTTCCTGATTTCCAGTGCTTGACAATATACCTTCCATGGGCTTCTAGGTGCCCATCAGGCTATGATTCTGTCAATTTTTAAAAGATTGGTGTTTTTTTTAAAAAAAGCACTAAACCACAAGAAAAGTCTTTGATTCCTATAAAAATCCTACCGCACAGCTAAACAGCATCTTGGGGATGGAGAATTAACTCACCTTCCATAATTGAGTGCTTGTGTCTAGCTTTGCCAACAATGCCAGCCATTCTGTGAATAGACATAATTCCCACAGGAGCTGTTTTAGATATGTTCACCACATCCCCTTAAAATTTCAATCATATTCTTGGCCCAAAAAGGTTGTCCACCTTGCTATCCATAGTTCTTCCTACTCTTTTTGGTTTAGCTGCATAAAGAAAGGTAAGCTAAAAGACAGCTAATGTACCGTATTTGCCGGCGTATAAGACGACTTTTTGCCCTGAAAAACATGCCTCCAAGTGGGGGTCGTCTTATACGCCGGGAGAGACTCGACTCCCACTTGAGCTTGAGTTGCAGCCGGGAGGGAGGCTGGGGGAGCGGTGTGTGTGTGTGTGTGTGTGTGTGTGTGGCGGGTGTCACTCGCCACGCGCTGTGCAACCTTTCCCCCTCTTCCTTCCTTAGCGGTGTGGGGAGGAGAGGATTCGAAGATCCTCACGTGCGGCGTACTTTTCTTTTTCTTTTTTTTTTGCACGCAGGTTTTGCATGCGGGCGGCTGTAGGTTAAGGATGGGGAGCCCCGGGTGGGTTATCAGGTTTTACGGTGCTTCCAACATGTGCGAACAGTGGGAGAGCGGAGAAGAGAAGCGAGCGAGCGCCCTGCTGTGTGAAATCCTGCCGTCAAAGCAACACTGGGGGAGGCAGGGTATAAATTTACCAGGTTAATGTAGCAATGGTGATTAATGCCCAGAACATTGTTTGCGGGTATTGGGGTGTGTGTGTGTGTGTGGTGGTGGTGAGGAGAGGTTGTCCTTTGAATGCAGAAAAGTAGGTGTGACCTTGTGTAGGAAAATAAAGAGATCCTTTTTAGCGTGTTTGGCTTCTTTGCCTCCCCTCGTTCGTTTGACGTGGAGATAATGGCCTTCGGGTGGGAGGGGAAGAAAACGGTAGCTGGATCATTTCAAATTTCACTTACTCTCCTGCCTCACTTCAATATGTCTGAGCGACTCCAGATACTGGAAGACTTTTTGAATGAAAGTGTTACCTCCATTTTTTTTTTTAAAGAGGGCCACTTGGGGAAAAAAAAAAGATTCTAAGGAATTCCTTGTTTCTTGATTAAAGAGAAGGCATTGAATATACTGTTCCTTGGCAGCCTTTTCAGTGTCCGGGTTTTTGGTGTGTGTGTGTGTGAGAGAGAGAGAGAGAGAGAGAGAGAGAGAGAGAGAGAGATCAGCTGTATTGAGAAGAGAACGTTTCCTGTGTTCTCATTTTATTTACAACATATTTTACGCTTAATGGTAAGCAATGAAAAATATTTTTAAAACTCATTTCTAAACTCCATAGCTATTTGCATATTCTTGGTTCAAAATTGGATTAGCTCATTTCAAAATTGTCCAAAGCAGAAAAGTGCGTCAAAAAAAAAAAAAGTGCAAAAGTGGAAGGTGTGTGGAAGAGGGGTAGTCTTATACGGCGAGTATATAACAAACTCTATATTTTGAGTGGAAATGTTGGGGGTCGTCTTATACGCCCAGTCGTCTTATACGCCGGCAAATACGGTAGTTTAGTGACCTTTAAGAATGATTGCAGCTTAAAATCTGGATTTCTCCACTTCAATCACTAAACTATTGGTTTGGCATGCGTTTTATGAAAGAATGACCAATCAATTCTTGTGGAATTCTACCAGCTCAATTTATTTGATCTGACATTAATAGATTTCAAAATATTTATGTAAGTTCTACTACTCATGTTCAATTGTAATTATGCTATTAGGTACCGGTATTATTTCTGGTAACAACAATATCTGAAATGAGGAAGTTGAACCATCCTTTTTCCCCAGAATGTTTGTAAATACAAGAAGATTCCAGGCATTTGGTGAAAAATATATTAACTGCAATGGAAACAAATCATATGAGGGACTTCTAACTTTACAGAATGGTAAAGAATAATCCTCAATATTTAAGGAAGGAAAACATAGCAGAAAATGCACAAAAAAGTTACAAGCATGATAGCTGTAAAAATGAACATAATTGTGTAAGTGGAATGTTAAAACATATCATGATTTTAATAAATGACAGGGGGAGTAGGTAATAGAAGATTTGCCTGTTTGGAATGAGACACATGGGAAATAGCTTCTGGGAGACTATTTTGAAAAAAAGAAACAATTATGGGTACTGGAAATATGAACATAAGTTGGATAAGATGGAGCTGAATTCTACAGCTGCAAGCACCTCCTTACAAGTGCATAAGAACCAGACTGAGAATTAGTATAGCTGTATACTCCCTCTCTCTATAGCTGTTCAGGCATTCAATATTACTCCTTTTGAGTAGTCTAGGAAAACAAAGGATCAATCAAACAATGATTTCATATCCAAATATCAATTCAACACATTTATAATTATTTGTATAGGACAAATATTTCAAAATACATAAACTGTTACAAATTAAATTAAAAATGCTGAATAATGGAGAAGTGATAAACAGGCTTGGTAATTTACCTTCCCAGTTTCAACTCTAAGCTAAGCTTGTACACACACTGAGAGCTTATGCACCTGAGACAAATTCCTTGTGTGTCCAATCACACTTGGCCAAAAAAGAACTATTCTGTTCCATTCTTTTCCATTCCATTGGTCCAGCCTGGTATATAGGTATTGGCGATTAGAGCAATTAGGGGGAACACCTAGTACCTTAGTTGTTAGGTGATAAGCTGATGCTTTAACTGAACATTGTAAATGAGAGGGAGGGAGAAAGAATGAGAGCAGAGAAAATGAGAGTGAAAAATGAGGAAAGAAAATGTAAACTATAAAGAAAGACATTGTAGAAAGGAGTGGTTGGAAAGAAAAGTTGAAAGTAAAGTTACAGTTGTTGGCCCCAAAATTGAAGAGAGAGCAGCTAAGTCCCAGATAGGAAAAAGTTTTCACCAAAGATCCAGAAAGGGGGGATATGGAGTGAAGGGGAGGAAATTAGGCATTTAAGAGGAAAGTTAGAGGGAAATAGCTTCTGGGAGAGAGATTCAAAAGAGATCTGTCGCCTGGTAGAAGCCAGGATCATCTTGTAAAATATCTACTGTAAATATCCACCTATTTGCTATGCATGATAAAGAAGAAAATAAAAGTCTCCACTGTCTTGGTTTCTCTTTGTCGACTGCTGTCCTTGTAACCATAAGTACACACCCAGTTTTAAAAGAACCCAGTCACGCCATGAACAAATGTACAAATATTCAGATATGTTCTTACAAATCCATAATTCAAATAGTCAAAAACAATCACTCAGAATAGTATGTTCTGCACGTTTCTTGTGTCTTACCAAGTCTGTCATGAACAAGAATTTGGCTGCACCTCTAAGGCCAAAAACCAGTGTATTAACATCCTGGAAAATAATAATTATTTTCAAATGCTCTGAAAAATATCACATCTGTCCTCTAAGTAAGCTCTGCATCTCACCCAAAACTGAATTCCAAACTAATTGGATTCAAAATTACAAGGGGAAATTTTAGGTTGTAAAAGGTTTAGGTTGTTTTTGCATGATTTTACTTGTCATATTAAATCACAATGGGGAAAAGATATAATCTGGCCACAGGAAACATATAGGGATAAAGTAATAGGTTGAACTATAGTACACTGGCTCTTGAGCAGCACAGTGAAAAGATTATGTAGAGGCAGAACATACTTATAACTGTGATTGTGTTCACACATACATAGCTCCAGCAAGATTATACAAATTGCTTAGAGGACAGGTCCAAAATCAGAATACTCAAAAGATTGAACCTAACCCTGAAACCAATAGCATGTATGCAAGTAACATTTGTAATTATTGCAGTGCAGGGGATGAAACCCACAACATTTTAGAGAGGAAAGTTTTACTTTTTCCCTCTACTATAATCCATAAAATATTCATCATCTGAAAATTCATTGCTTCAGGGCACCACCTGTTTTAAGTACGTTTGGAAAAGAGTAGATCAATCAAGCAATGGCTGCACATCGAAACGTCTGCTAAACTTATTTTGCTTGATATGGTACTGATCAAAGGGCAGAATTGTGTGGAAGAAAGCCTAGGAGGGAGAAATAGCCTTCTTCCTTGCTTACCATAGGTCCAATCCTATACTTTCCTCCTACCCCACCTCAAGCAACACTGTGGATTTTAAATATATGCAGTATTTTAAGATATGAATGTGCCACATTTAATTTGGCATAACTCAGAAACAATCACATTTTCATGTTATCATAAAAAGGGGTATCGCCTCTATTAGGATACCATCAACTCTCTTAGGTATATGAGCCATGGTGGTGCAGTGGTTAAGAGCACAGTACTGCAGGCTACTTCTGCTGACCGCCGGCTGACTGCAGTTTGGCAGTTCAAATCTCACCAGGCTCAAGGTTGACTCAGCCTTCCATCCTTCCAAGGTGGGTAAAATGGGGACCCAGATTGTTGCTGGGGGCAATACGCTGACTCTGTAAACCGCTTAGAGAGGGCTGTAAAGCACTGTGAAGCAGTATATAAATCTAAGTGCTATTGCTATTGCTATACTTTAGTATATTGCTATACCTTAGTATCCTTTACTGCTCTGCATGCACTAAAACGCCCTGGGAAACACGAAGGATTCATGAAGCCAAAATATTTAAATAAATGGAAAAAAGCTTCTGTCTATCAAGCATACAGTAATATTCCTGTCCCATGAGGTGAAGTAGATCCCAGTTTTTTGACCTTCCATAAGAGCATCACGGCCTGACTTTGCCAACTGGGATGGTTGCGGCGCCCACTGGGTGCCCAAGAGTAGCATGCAACCCTGAGAGGTAGTTTGAGGGTACACCCTCTGTCCTTTTTTACTGTTTATATATGGTAAACATTGGTGATATAGACAGTATACATAGTCCTTGACTTACGACTTCAATTTTGAGGCCAACATTTCTGTTTTCTAAGTGAAACAGTTGTTAAGTGAATTTTGCCTTATTTTACAACCTTTCTTGCCATGGTTGTTAAGTGAATCATGGAAGTTAAGTAAGCAACACAGAAGTTAAATGAATCTGACTTCCCATTGTCTTTGCTCATCAGGTCACAAAAGAGGATTACATGATTCAGGACACAACAACCATCATAAATATGAGTCAATTGTCAAGCATCTGAATTTTGATCATGTTATCATGGGGATTCTGCAATGATCGTATGTGTGGAAAATGGCTATAAATCACTCTTTTCAGTGTCGTCGTAACTTTGAACGATCACTAAATGAACTGTTGTAAGTCAAGGACTACTTGTATAGAAATTTGACAGATAAGTAAACAGTTTGTAACCTTGAAGCCTGCCTTTGTACAGGGAAGTAGATTGCCGTTAATTCATTTCTATTCTATAGAAAATGCAATTAAGTTTATTTAACTAATCATAAAACTATTCTGAATCTGAATGTGCTGGAAATTTTAAAAAGCATAAAAATAAAGAAGCAGTCTTTTTAATTCATTTTTCAGAGCATTTGTATCTATTCCATAAGATATGCTTCTCATCCATCTTGGTTCCAAGGTTCTGGGTGCATAATCAATCATTATCAATCATAATAATCATAATAATCAATCATTCTCTTGCAAAAAACTCTGACATCTGCCTCTATAGAGCCAATAGTGAATGATTTCAGATAACATTAAAGAAACAGCCAATTCAATAGACAGAAAAATAGAAATAGATAAAGAGAATCATTCCTCATCAGCCAGCAGTATTGACAAAAACTATTTCCACATAGTTGCCAATAAGTCTCTCACACTGAATCCTAAATGTCAACTAATCCATAATTGAAATGCAAAACTTTGATGCAAAACTGGTCCGTCATAAATCTGACAACAGAACCAGCATCAGCAATGGAAATAATGTTTTCCTAGTCAGGTTGTAAAATTATTCTTTGTATATTAAACGACTGCATTATATTCATAAACAGCAGCGGGGGAAGGGTGCAGGGCTAAGTGGTTGGCTTTGAATGATGGGCGAGACATTTCCCGAGGCTGCAGGTTTTAGGCATAGAAAAACATGACAGAAGTGGTCCAATTATCCCAGAGCTAAAATATAGTCTTGAGGCCATTAACCAATGCTGAGGAGTTCTTACAGTTTCCTTGTTTCTTGCCAAAAAAGATTTCTTCTTAAAAGGCACTGATTAAAAGAAATCACCTCCACAGTAAATAGCTTAGTTCCTGGTGATTCTGCATAATCTATGTACTATCTATATAATTTTCTGGGTAAGAATATGAAAAATGGTTTGGAATTGAAAATGCCCAGGCTTCACGGGCTATCCTACAGCACTGAAGTGTCTCCATTTCCAGGCAAAAGTCTGATCACCCTTAGCTTCCCAAGCCAGGCAAGAAGAGCCAGATGCCACCACTTACGGCAGTGTTTCTCATCCTAGCAACTTTAGGATGGGTGGACTTCAACTCTCCAGGCTGGCTGAGGAAAAATGGAAGTTGAAGTCCACACATTTTAAAGTTGCTGAGATTGAGAAACACGGACCTAACTTTAGGGTAATCATGGCATGAATTATAATTCTGCTGAAGTTGGTTGGGGAAGGCTATTTGAGAGATGCTCGCATTTCTTTTGCCGCTGATAACTAGTACATTATTGAGTATGCTTTGCAAATATATTGAGAGGATTAAATTTAAATTACAATGAAGCTCATCCAAAAATTGAAAGAAAGATCAGGTCTGGTTGGTTTTTCCCCTTTTCATGTTGGAAAATATTTTTTTTAATATATATTTTTTATTTTAAGACAAACATACACAGACAATACATTAAAAAAACATAAAACCATCTTCCATTTTGTACATACAGTGTGTCAGTTGGTTTAGAATCTTTTGTGCGATCCTTTCACAACCATTGTTCACAATTTATATCAATCTCACATTGTCAAACTAACATATGCTTTTCTATTTATCAATTATTAATTATCCTGCTATTTATTCCATCAATATTATATTATGCTGTCATCCAGTGGTTATATATGTCTACATTATATTTTGTATCAGTCTATTAAACTTCTATAAAAAAAATTATCTATTCTGTTACCTTACCATGTCTTTTTATCCAACCATTGATAAAACAAATCCCATATCATATAAAATTGCTTGTCTTCTTGTTCTCTAATGTCAAATGTCAGTTTCAGCACAGTTTCAGCACAGTCCATAATTTTTTTAATAACTTCCTCCTACATAGGTATTTTGTCATTTTTCCAGTTCTTCTCAAATACAATTCTAGCCGCTGTTAAAACATTTACAATCAAATATTTCAATTCTTTATTGTATATGTCCGGTATGACTCCCAATAAAAAGATCTCTGGTTTAAAGTCTATATGTTGTTTTATCATTTTTTCCAACCATGTGTGGATTTTAGTTCAATATTTCTTTGTGTCCAAACATGCCCACCACATGTGTTAATATGAACCAGGTATCTGATGACATTTCCAGCATTTATCCGATGTATTCTTAAACATTCTCGCAAGTCTCGTCGGGGGTAGGTGCCACCTGTAAAACATCTTATACAAATTTTCTTTATATGCAGTTGACATTGTCATTTTATAATTTTGAGACCACAATTTTTGCCATTTTTCTAAATCAATCCCATATCCAAAATTTCCCCCCCAAGCAATCATTGTTTCTTTAACTTGTTCCTCCTCCTATTTAAATTCTAATAGATGTCCATAAAGTTTTTAAATTACCTTTTCATCAGTACCCATCAAAATTTTATCTAAATCAGTCAACTTATCATAAATACCTTCTGCTTTAGAGTCTTTGTCAAACCTAGATTGTATTTGCAAATATGAAAACCAATTCATTTTTATACCTTGTTCTTCCAACGCTTGCATAGATTTAAGTTCACCCTTTTCATTCAATATCTCACCATATCTAACTGTTTGTTCCTTTTATATATATTATTGGATAAGAAAAAGCTTCAATAGTTGATATCCGTGTTGGAATTTTTAAGTAATATTGTCTTTTTATCTTCTCCCAGTTCAAAAGCAATGCCTCTCGAATATAATGTCACCTAAAATACCCCTGTGTTTTAGTTCCCTTATACCAGAGAAAAGCATGCCATCCCAACAGCAAGTCATGGCCTTCTAAAGTCAGTAATCTACTGTTCCTTAGTGTTATCCATTCCTTTACCCACATCAAACTTGACGCCTGGTAATATAGCTCCCAACTGGGCAAGGCAAACCCTCCTCTTATTTTTGTATCTTGTAACAGTTTTAATTTTATTCTTGCTTTTTTACCCTGTCAAATATATTTCAACACAATTCTATTTAAATCTTCAAAAAACTCTTTCCCTAGTCAAATAGGAATTGTCTGGAATAAATATAAAACTCTAGGCAATATATTCATCTTAACTGTAGATATTCTCCCAATCAATGATAGTTGCAGTTTTTCCCATTTTATCAAATCTGTCACAATCTGCTGTTTCAGTTTAACATACCATATTTGCCGGCGTATAAGATGACTTTTTTGCCCTGAAAAACATGCCTCCGAGTGGGGGGGTCGTCTTATACGCCGGGTCGTCTTATACGCCGGCAAATAGTAATTGGGAAGCACTGCGGCTGCCCGCGGCGAGGCACTTTTGCGCACCGTGGAAGCGAATCCGTGAAGCCGAAAGGAGCAGCCAGCCTTCAGGCCGATGTGGCGGGCCTCCTTCTCCCAGCTCCCAAGGAAACGAGGTGCTCAGCGGCCTCCGCTCGCACCGCCCGGCCTCCGCTCGCACCGCCCGGCCTCCGCTCAGGTATCCGGCTGGGGCTGTCAGGAGTTGTTACCACTGGCGCGGCTCCGCACGGCTCCAGTCCCGCGTTGCCTTGGGAAGGGAAAGGCAAAACCAGGAGCCGCTGCTGCCGTTGCAAAGCGCCGCCGCGGCTCTTCCTTTTTGCCTTTCCATTCCCGAGGCAACGCGGGACTGGAGCCGCGCGGAGCCGCACCAGCGGTAACAACTCCTGACAGCCCCAGCTGGATACCTGAGCGGAGCCCGGGCGGTGCGAGCGGAGGCCGCTGAGTGCCTCGTTTCCTTGGGAGCTGAGAGAAGGAGGCCTGCCTACATCGGCCTGAAGGCTGGCTACTCCTTTCGGCTTCACGGGATTCGTTTCCACGGTGCACAAAAGTGCCTCAAAAAAAAAGTGCAAAAGTGGAAGGTGTGCGGAAGAGGGGTAGTCTTATACGGCGAGTATATAACAAACTCTATATTTTGAGTGGAAATGTTGGGGGGTCGTCTTATACGCCCAGTCGTCTTATACGCCGGCAAATACGGTAGTTACCTTCCTTCAGCGTACTACATCTTGGTATAATATGTATCTCTAAATATTTAACTTTGTTCGTGACCTGTATTTTTAAATTTTCTTCCAACTCTTTCTTTCGTCTTGCTAACATATTCTTTGTTAATATCTTTGTTTTGTCTTTATTTATTCTCAAACCTGCTACTTTTCCATATTCTTCTATTTTTTCTATTAATTTGGGTGCTGTTTTCAATGGGTCTTCTAATATAAATACCAAGTCGTCTGCAAAAGCTTGCAATTTATATTCCTCTTTTTTAATTTTCATTCCTTTTATTTCTCTTTTTTCTCTAATATTCCTGTTCAACACACTTCCAATGTTAACACAAACAGCAGAGGCGACAATGGACAGCCTTACCTTGTCCCTTTTCTTATATCTATAGATTCTGTTAATTCTCCATTCACCATCACCTTTGCAGTTTGTTCATGGTGTACTGTTTCAATGGCTTGGATAATTTTTTTACCAAAGCCCCTTTGTATCAATTGCAGTAAAATAAATCGCCAAATCACATTGTCAAAGGTTTTTTGTGCATCTAGAAACATCAAGAGGCCTTCTGGCATCAACCATCTGTAGTTTACTCCTCTTTTAAGTAACTCTTTAGTCAAGAATAAATATTCTCTTCTCATCTCTCTTACTCTTCTTGGTATCTGTTTCAGCACCACAATTTCTTTGTCTGTTGGAAAATAATTGATATACTGGCAGCCGTAACAGAGGTAAAGAACAACTGAATGCTGTTACATAAACCTTATCTCATGTACCTGCAGGGAATTCAAGAAATCCTCTTCCGCTTTTAATTAATGGTCACTTTTATGCAAATACAGTTAAACAAACAGCTCTCCATATTGGTTCACGATTCTAACTAACACTAAAATCAGTTTATTTGGGCTCAGACTTAAGAAACTTCTATTTGTTAAAAAATTATGCCTTCCAGTTTTTTCTTTGAGGGCACATCAGAATTAGAAAGAAAAGGGAATGGTCATATACCTACAATTATTTGCACAACATTTAAATGTGATTTATTTGGCATTAAAGTGTATATATTTACATGGAATCTACATAGTCAAATTATATTATGCCTGTGATTTTCTACTGTACATAAAAAAAACTCTGATAGCTGATCTCTAAAAATTACAAAAGTCAGGTTAAATGGATCTTCGCACACAATAGAAATACACTGAATCAAAGTATCCTTCTATACAATCTAGTGTACTTTTTCAAATTCTGTCTCAGTTACCATTATAAAATAATCACATGGTAGAATAGTACATAATGTGCAAAGCATAATGTTGGGGGGGGGAGCTGAAATTTTCAATTCTGGAACTATTACAACCTGAATAGAAATTGAGAAATAGATATGTATATGTTATAACCTCTAGGAAACAGTGCTAAAATAGATCACAAATTTTAAATAAAAGCACTATTTAGTTTTAGTTCTGAGACCCAAGTCTGCCTCATACTGAGCTCATCTTTAGGCACTGAAAAAAATTATACTCCTGGACAACAATCCCTTCTCTTGGCTTCCAGTGTCACTATGGTAACTGTAAAGGCATCCAAAGTTCAAATAAACCAAGAAAACTCCAAATAGAAGCAATTATGAATCAGTGGATTAACTCGACCATCAGAATTATTCTGGAGCTGGGCAATGAAAAGTCTGTGCACATATTCAATTTGAACAATTTGGTTTCAGAAAAAAACTATCCTGTAATCTGCAACTCTTACACTGCAAAAATATATGGACTACACAACTCAGTCAGGACAAAGCAATAGACGCAATCTACATAGACTTCTGTAAAGCCTTTGATTCAGTGGTACACGACAAACTACTCCTAAAACTAAAATCTTATGGTGTCTCTGGACACCTGCACAACTGGATAGAAGCATTCCTGTCAAACAGACAACAAATGATCAAAATTGGGAGCGTCCTATCAAAATCTGTACCTGTCAACAGTGGAGTCCCCCAAGGCAGTGTTCTAGGACCAACTCTCTTCATACTCTACATAAATGATCTCTGTGATCATATTAAGAGCAACTGCGTTCTCTTCACTGATGATGTAAAGCTATTCAATACCTCCAGTACTGCTACCCTTCAAGAAGACCTTGACTATGTATCAGAATGGTCAAACAAATGGCAACTTCAAATCTCAACAAATAAATGCTCTGCCTTACATATTGGCAAAAAAAATCAGAAAATAAAATACAAGCTGAATAGTCAAGACCTTGTTGATGATCCAAACTCTGTCAAGGACCTTGGGGTACTCATCTCTAATGATCTAAGTGCTAGAGCCCACTATAACTACATAGCCAAAAAGGCATTAAGAGTTGTTAACCTAATCCTGCGTAGCTTTTTCTCTGGTAATATCACACTACTAACTAGAGCATACAAAACATTTCCTAGACGAATACTTGAATATAGCTCATCAGTCTGGAACCCACATTATGCATCTGATATTAACACAGTAGAGAAAGTCCAGAAATATTTCACAAGAGTTCTCCACTTCTCTACTCATTGCAGAATACCTTATGCCACCAGACTTGAAATTTTAGACCTAGACAACCTAGAACTACACTGCCTTCGGTCCAATCTAAGTATAGTACATAAAATTATATATTGCAATGTCCTACCTGTCAATGAATACTTCAGCTTCAACCATAACAATACAAGAGCACACAATAGATACAAACTCAAGGTAAACCGCACCAAACTTGATTGCAAGAAATACGACTTTAGCAACAGAGTGGTCAATGTCTGGAATACTCTACCTGACTCTGTGGTTTCTTCCCCAAACCCCAAAAACTTTAACCTTAGACTGTCTACTATTGACCTCACCCCTTTCCTAAGAGGTCTGTAGGGGGCGTGCATAAGCGCACCAACATGCTTACTGTCCCTGTCCTATTGTTTCTTTTTATTTTTTTGATATGTATCCATTTCATGTATTCATAACTATGTTTATACTTATACCTGTTATCTTATAACTGCTTGACAAATAAAATAAAATAAAATAAATAAAAAACCATTCTTTTTTTTAATGCAAACTGATTTTCCCAATATTCATTCACTGACTTCATTTCTTTTGATTCCAATAATGCAATGGCCTTCAAAGCATGTGCGAGGGAGATTGTTTTCCAAATCAAATCAACTTTCTGAAATCAGGTTGTCAATTCAACAATTCCAGGTCAAGATATAACTTGAAGTGATGAGTGAATGATTCAAAACAGATACAGCACAAATCACAGAAAAAATGCCTCAGGAAGGACAATCAGCAGTGATTGGCTGGCTATTTTAATTGAGGAAGGGGGTAAAAATTATTTTAGCTGCAGTTTCCAGGAAAAAGTATTTGCCTTTCCTTTGCTTAAAATTCAAACACTGTGCTATCAAACTCTTTTTTCTATATAATTGCTGACCCTGTTAACAACAATAAAATAATAGCCTTGTCTTCAGGTATCCTCACCAAAAACAAGACAAAATGCAGGCAACTTGGTAGGCAGAGATTAAAAACTGCCTCTTTTGCTATCCAAGATAGAGGTGAGTTAGTCCTCATTTAGAAACCTCAACTGAGCCCACCCACTTGGTCGTTGAACAAAGTGGTTGCTTAATGAAAGCATGATTATGTTTATGATCTTTCACCAGCCTTCCTTTGCTTTACAGACAAGACAAGACAAGGATTGGTCACAAAGTAATTTTTTTCATCACCACCATAACTGTCACAGAATCACATAATAGAATAACAGAGTTGGAATAACAGTGTTGGGAAGGACCTTTAAGGTCTTCTAGTCCAACTTTCTGCTCAGGCAGGAATCCCTATACCATTTCAAACAAATGGTTATCCAATCTCTTCTTAAAAACTTCCAGTGTTGGAGCATTTACAACTTCTGGAGGCAAGTTTTTTCATTGATTAATTGTTCTAACTGTCAGGAAATTTCTTCTTAGTTCTAAGTTGTTTCTCTCCTTGATTAGTTTCCATCTATTGCTTCTTGTCCTCAGGTGCTTTGGAGAATAGCTTGACCCCCCTCTTCTTTATGGCAACCCCTAAGATATTGGAACACTGCTATCATGTCACCCCAATCCTTCTTTTAATTAAATGGTGAATAGTCGCTGTATGAAGCAGTCACTAAACAAGGACTACTGGTGGTACATGCCACTTGTAATAAGGAGACAGTGATTCCAAGGAATGGTAATATAATGTAACAATTTTCATATTATCAAAGCTAATCATTCCTAGTTGATTAAGCAAGACTACTTTTATAACAACCCAAAATTTCTGCCAGAGAGATTTTTACCAGATGGTATCTGCTTTTCAGATCATGTAATAAACAAAGTTGGGCATCAAAAACAGAAGAGGCAGGGAAGTGACAGCCACAACATTTTACAAATGCTCGCCACCCAAGAAAAAGACTGAACGCAAAATAAAACAAAATTCCATATTCAAAACATGAGGAACTTTTTTTTTATTCCTTTCTTTTTTGATGAGCTGGCAGAGGGGAAAAAACACACTCTCTTATTGCTTGCACAATCTTTGGTCATAATATTTGAAGTGTTTCCTAAACAACTTGTCACAGAAAGTAGCTACATGTTGCATTCATTTTAGCAGTATTATTTGTTGCTTGTTTCATTGAACTTGTTGATGCTACTCTCTATTATACCCTGTTCAGTGATTGGAATTCATTTTAACGATAAACAATCTAGAAATGTTTTAAAATAAGTATTTGTTTTCTCCAGTCAGCACTACTGCTTTTTTCTCTCCTGAATCATATTCATTAAGAATGTTCTACTAATTTTCCCAAAACTGGTCTTTTAATTATCACATTACTGGAAATTAGCATGAAAATACTTCCAAACTATAGATTCTTACTTTCAAATAAATCCACAACCCAATGATACATTAACTGTTACATTATTTTAAAAGATCAGAGAGAATCCCCAAACAAGGGCCCTTAAATTTTCCCTAACTAATACACTTTTTTCTCCCCTTTGGCATTCTTTTCTCTCATTTAGATTTTGTTTTGGAGGGAAAGGGAGGCAAAATGATCATTTTAATTCAAGTTTTTCTATCCCCATTTAGTCAGAATGGGGATAGAAAAACTGGAACGAGTGGTCCTCGACTTACAGCCATTCATTTAGTGACTGTTTAAAGTTACAATGGCACTGAAAAATGTCACTTACAATTGATTTTCACAACCGTGAAAGCTTATAACAGTTGCAGCATCTCCATGGTTACGTGATCAAAATTCAGATGCTGGGCAATTGGCATGTATTTATGATGGTTGCAGTGGCTGGGTGTCATGTGATCAACTTTTGCAATTTTCTGACACACAAAGTCAAGGGGGATGCCAGATTCACACTCAATAACTGGGTCACTAATTTAGCAACTGCAGTGATTCACTTAGCAACTGGGTCAAGAAAGGTCGTAAAATGGGAAATAACTCGCATAATAACTGTCTTGTTTAGCCATGGAAATTTTGGGCTTAATTGTGGTCAAAAGTTGAAAACTATCATAGGTATCAATAAGCTAGCAGAAATTCTTGTCTTCGGCTTTCATTGGCTTAAATTCAGCTCCTGAGCTGACATCACTCATGCAATGCAGTTTCACTTCTTTTCTCCTTTCTGTGTATGACCCCACTTGTCTGAAAGTCCTCCCAATTTTCTGAAGCAGTTCAGAAGTAGTAAAGGGTTCAGGAAATGCACTGTAATGTTTTTTAAAAAATAATAAGAAGAAGAAATAGACATATTCTACTGCCTATCAGAACACTTACTTCATGGCACCGTTATCATTTTAGGAAAGTCTTCCTATTGCTTCATGGTTCCTACAGCAATTTGAAAAATTCCACTCATGAAACAAAGGGCAGATTCCCAATGTGGAACATAGATTGGTTAAGTAATTAAAAAGAAGAAAATGCAGGAACACAAAAGCCTGGAAATGCTGAACGGTTACAATTAACCCAGTTGATTCCAATGAAATCAGCAGCACTTCCATGAAAGCCATTTATTTCATCTAATTATTCATCAATTAAATTAAAACCCACAACCATAACTAAATGTAAATGGCATCTGGCATATCACATATGTACACTCCCTACATATCAGTTCAGGTGCAACTGTTTAATCATCATCCCATCCTTCACACACGCATTTCCCCCTGGGAAGTGAATCAAACATTCCTATTAGATCATCACTATGCATAAATTCAGCAGAACCTTTACTTCAAAGAAGCCCAAATTACACAAGAGAAAAAAATATATACACCTTAGGCCAAATCATTCAACTTTATCAACCTGCCTTTCATCATTGCTCAACATGCTTGGCCATTCTTTCTGCCATGGCTAAAGATAAAGCTCAAAGTGGAATTTATATTATAGCAGCCAAGAATTCTCCAGTAATTTCCCATCATTGCTTTTGTTTTTGTTTTGTTTTTTTAAAAAAGTTGTCTGCAACTCAATTTTCACGGTTCTACAAAAGGAATACAGAACAAGGCATCAATTTAATGTGATAATAAGGGATATCCATTAAACTTAGTTTAATACTTGAAAGAGTTTGCACTTTCAGAAGCAAAACATTTAAGACTTTCTTGTGCATGCACACAGTCTTCATAAGCACTCTCTTACTATAACTGGTGCTTTGCAAGAGGCAACTGGACTTTCTGGTTTTTCTTTGAAGATGTTTCTTGGAGCTGAAGAAGCTTCTTGGATGAGAAGCAAAATGTCTTCAAAGAAAAACCAGAAAGTCCAGTTGCCTCTTGAAAAAGTACCTTTGGGAAAACAATGGCCTTATTTTTCAAATTTGCATTTATTTCATTGCCATGGATATGTAATAGAAAGATTTAGGCTTAAACAACTAATTCTAAACATGTATCATGTTTTTCTAAACAGTCACCAATCATCAGTCTAATTCATTCTTTGATCTCTTGAATCTCTTGCCATTATTCATGTCACCTAACCTCCCCAAACACACAATGGATCACACGTTATTTTAAAATGTGCTATTTTCCCCGAAATTCACATCTGGTTCCTCAAGTATCACAATCAGAGTTTAATCACAAACCCATGGATTCCCACTTTTATATGCAGCCATTGCCTATTTTTTATATGCACTTTCTAACTCACATTTTAACCCCTTTGTTGATAACTAAACCTACCTCCTTCTTCACTTCCCTGTATATATTTATCAACACCATTCCCCAACATCACATCGCATTTGTTCTTCAATAAGTGGAACTGTCCAATTCATTGGCTGATTTGAGAATCTTCCAACCTGCTGTGGATTCTCAGTTCTATGGACTTGCCAGCAAAATTACCTTTAACACAAAACATCGGCATATATTAATAAAAATAAAAATGCAATGAATCAAGTCAAAAGGAAAACAATTGGTCTAAGGCATTTCTGCTTTGATAAGAAATCATGCATAAAAGGTAACATGCTGTTACAAAAAGGGTTGACATAGATGCTTATATCAAGCATAACACATCCAAAACAATTCTTGTTCCACTCAAGTAACTTTCCTCTTCTATTCCATCTTCAGGATTATTAATACTGCAATTTTTCCCATTACAGTCACAGCCTGTCTAGGTATATTGGAAAACAATAAAAAAGACAACATAAGTTATAGGGAATGCAGCACCTAACACCTGACTAAGGACTGTAAACAGTATATTAATGAATAAATCCAGCACTATAAAAGAGACAATACAGAAATAAAATACCATCAATCCATTTGTAATTGACTTTCCCTCAGCTGCTGTTGTCATCACAAAAGCAGTTAAGGGAATTGTAGATAGCCTTTGAACATAAGTGCCTTTCTCACGTAATAATTCCTAGACAAGACAATTTTGAGACTGACTGAAATAAAACATAGCCATTAACCCTAAATCCTACAATTACTCCATCAGTTGGAAAACATGTATAATCCCTATTGCTACAAGAGAATAAAATTTGCTCTGAGGTTGTCTCGGTTTGAGCTTACTTCGATTTCTAGCTCTGAGAATGGTGAAGAAAAAGAAAACCATTGCTTGGCTGATAGGATGTTACTCTGGGTGAGAATTTGAGCTTCCTGTTTTTCTGATAACTAAAATAGAGTCTCTTACAATGAGTAAAATCTGTATTGAATTAGTCACATAACAAGAATTTCTGATCTATTCAAAGCAAAATATCCAGGCAACCTTGCATAACTTATACAACATGGGCACATAATTTACCCTGACCAAATAAAATGTTTTTTAAAAAACATAGGCACACACACATTTGCATCTACCACCACCGCTGCCTATTCTTGAGGCTTCATGCTACAAGCGCCAAAATAAAGCAGTCCAAATAACAAACCTTGCAAGATGCCAGTGATTTTGCACAAGAATGCCAAACCCATCATACACAGTCATATTAATTTTATTTTTAATGTTTTCATTTAATTTTAGTGATGGCATTTTTGGAATATTACAGAGGCCTTGGTGCCTGCAAACACCATGGTACTAACTTCTGCCATTGATTTTGTTCAACCCACATGCTCATAGCTTTTAACTCCATAATCGTATTTACTTTTAGATTGGATTCTTAAATTGCACTGTCATGATTTGGCTTTTGCCTTTTTGTTGTACAATATTTGATTTCATTGTTAAATAAAATAAAATTGATTATACTGTTAAATATAAAGGTTTTTTGGCACCTCTTATGGAAAAGCAGCTTACCCTAAAATGCATCACCAATATACCCAATGAATTCAGAATAGTAATAATTATCAGATACATTTCATTATAAACAGAAAGGCCATCTGTGTCAAAGTATTTAATTTTCCTAGGCTAGTTTATGAGATCACTATTTTGCTTTGTTGATAAGTTCCTTTATATTCCTTATGAAGCAATGAGTAAATTAACATTATTAAAATGAACAGCAAGGTTTAGTTACCCAACTTTTATTTATTTATCAAACACACATGGCCACCCATTTCACACAAGGCAGCATACAATAAAATCAATTATTAAATGTAACAGTTACCAAATATAAAAAAAGAAAACAATTAAATCAACATAAGAAAAAACATGATTGCAAGAGGGTTAATTAGGATGTCTATCTCTTTGGTGCAACCAAAGAGAGGCCTCTCGGCTGCCAGGGGATCCATAGGCCTGTTGAAAAAAATGTTTCAACAGCTTCTAAAAGGCTGTAAGGGTTGGAGTTCATTTAATCTCATCTTAGTGGATATAATGTTTCAGAGGGTAGACACCAAAACAGAAAAGGCTCACTTCCCGGGTAAAGAGATGGAAGTCTTTAGCAGGTGGAACCTACAACATGCCTATCCTGCTGGACCTGATCAGATGGGTAGAAATAATCAGGAAGAGACTATCCCTCAGATAACCTAGCCCTGTACCACATAGGGCTTTAGAGGTTAAAAAAAACAAAAAACCAGCACCTTGAATTGTACCTGGAAGCAAACTAGCAACCAACGCAATTCATAGAGGGGAAGTATAACATGTGTCTTTCTGGAATATCTATAACTTCCCATGCCACTGCATTTTGCACCAGCTGAAGCTTCCAGATACTCTTCAAGGGCAGCCCCATCTAGGATATCTTACAGTACTCGATTTAGGACATCACCAAGGTATAAATAACGGTCTCCCCCGGGGTCTGGAGGCCCTCTGGAAGCCAGAAACAGGCCCATTTCCAGGCTTTCAGAAGGTCTGTTTTTCGCCCTCCCAAAGCTTCCATGCAGACCTTGCACTTACCTGCATCCAAAACGGGCCTCGTGGAGACTCCTGGGAGAGAAGGGGAGGGGTGGGGTGGGCAGGGCCAGCCGGTCAGTTCAACTACCAGTTCCGCGAACCAAATGTAAATTTAACATCCAGTTCTCTCGAACTGGTCCGAATCGGTAGAATCCCACCCCTGCTTAAAACCCAGAACATTTTAGTCAGCCAGACTTCAGATCAAGCCTGTTGTTTCCCATTTAGACTCCAACATCCTGTGGGACACCAGGACAGAACATCAACCCCATACAAGGACCATAGCCATTTCAGCAGTAAATGAAACTTAAAAGTTACAGATACGGTGCTGTAAAATATAATGCTCCACATCCTATTAAGTTAAAATACAGAATAAAACTTGTTAAAACTCTATGGCTAAAAGCTAAAAACTATATATTTAATTTATACTTAATATAAATAGTTATAAAAATGTAACTATATTATAGTTGATATAGTCTAATCAGAAATTCTGTATTTCTTTAATTCCAGTGCATAAGAATTTTTTTCTAGGATTACTCAGACAAAATGCTTGATGCTTCTAAGCAATAAGGTAAAAATAGAGACTCACTTTTATTAAAGGATGCATCCCCTTAATCTGGCTGTACATATCCACACCTATACAAACTTGCAATCTAAAATTCCAAAATAACCTGTTAGCAGTCCACAAAGGTGGCTTAGATGTTATTTCTTGTTGCCCTATAATGCAGCATGAGTAATAAAGTTATTGTGTGTCATAAAAAATAATTTTGCTTGAACTACTCTTATCAGCCTGCATGATGGAACAAGAAAGACATGATATTCTTGGTCCATTAATATCTGCAGTGATTTCTGTCATTCCTATTCCACAAGGCCAGTTACTCTAGACCCTAGATCAAGAAGGTAGAGAAATTACTCTGGGCATTTTTCTTGCTACAGCAAATTGTATTCCTTAAAAAAATTATTATACTAGAATATTCTCATCAACACATAGAAGGTTGCCTTTCCCAAACAATGTAAAAGATTACTTGCAGTCAGGCAACATCTCTTGTTATAATCACAGAGACCATTTCCCCAACCAACTTCAGTGTGCTGATCCAACTTTTTATCTTGAGTTTTGGAAATGTGGGTTTAAGGTAGAGGTCTTCAAATTTGACAGCTTTAAGACTTGTGGACTTCAACTCTCAGAATTCCTCCTCCAGTCATGTTAGTTCAGGAATTCTGGGAGTTGAAGTCCACAAGTCAAACTTGCCAAGTTTGAAGACCCTTGGTTCAAGGGATAAAAAGATGCCTTAAAGCGCCCCGTCATTTTCCCCATTTAAAATCCCACTCTCTGCAAATTCGAACTCTTAGCCCCATTGACATTTGGAGTGAGACCCTCTGCATGGCAAGCCTAGTGCAGTTTTCAAACCAACCAATAAATATTGCAAACTTTGGCTCTAAATCAGGCGACAGCATCAGCAACTAAATATATAAACTTGGGCTAAATCAATCTGGAATGACTGCTTATCACAAAGCTCTCCCACAATTAAGAAATCTATTATTTAACAGACAAAAATTCCACCCAAAATGGATCTATAAGTTTTGACAATTACACCAGTAAAACAACCATTTGAAATATTTTGTTTAGGAGTCAATGCCTAAACTCACATTGACCTTTACCATAGAGGCAAATATATTGCATCATTTCTAAAAACATATCAAAGCAGACAATTTTCAGATAGCTTTCAATTCCTATGCAGTATTAGCCACTTTTAAAAAGAAGGAAATAAAAATAAAATGGTTTGAAATTCAGCATGCTTCCACTCAAACAAGCTTCAAAGACCTCTGTTGCTGAGCTTCAAATAAAGATGAATGGAGGAAAAATGAAAAGCAATTAAAGCAGAAGCTCATTGTTCATCAAAAGATGTGCAAAGGCTCAAATGAAACATATTGTAGCTGCATTACATCTTTTCAATCCATAAATGAATGTTAAACCAACAGATCACATGTAAAAGATCAAAGTTGGAACACCACAGAGACTGTCATGAGGATGCAAGAACAGGAATGTGAAAATAAAGATACAGGCCAATTTGCACACTGCCCATTGACAGAATGGGACAACATGCCACAGCCAATTTGCTATGGCCAACTCGCCACGGACAACTTGCCTTGGCCAACTTGCCAAGGGAAAACTCACTGGGGGACAATTCAACAATTCAATGTAATTATTTAAAATAATTTAAAAATTATTTAAATTTTTATAATTCACATTTTATTTTGTCCCTCCCTTTAGCATATTTTCTTTAAGGATTCTATTGGATTATTTATTTGATATTAGTATAACTCTTATCCAATTGTGAATTGTCCTGTGGCAAATTGGCCATGGCAAGTTATCTCATGGCAAGTTGGCTGTGGTGAATTGCCCACGGTTGAGTTGGCTGCAGCAAGTTGTCGTAGACCCATCCATTGAAACTAAAGGATTCATTATTCACTGTACAACAGAACCATTTCAGGGATACAATCTTCCTGGTTATGACTCCAACAAAATGTTTTTCTATAATATTTGGGACTGAATGCATCAATTTCCAAATTGATGTGAACAGTAAATTGCTTGTAGATCTTTCCAGAAAAATGTATGTTACATGCAATTTTGTTATTTATAAATATCCTGCTGTGGGAATTCTGTGGAAAATAAAAAATATTGCACCAAGAATGGCCCTATCAAGGATTTACAGAGCTTTTCATACCATTATTTACAAGTTGTATATACTTTGCCTATGATTCAGTGCTACGTGTGATGGTTGCAGTTTTTAAAAGAATGGAAATTATGGACGTTAGTTCCAACAGGACAGAAGTCCATAAAAACCAGTACATTTCCTTACCGTTTAAATATGTTTTAATTGTTACACAATAAAGAAGTCGTATAAATGTCAAACTGGAACTTTTCCAAAGGAACATTGATTTAAAATGCTTAAGGAAAACCTGAATGGCTTTTAAAAGGAATTCAAGTATTAATTTATTGGTCAACATATCCGGTCTATCTTTTTGATCGCTTTTGTAATGGCATGTTATTGTTATTTGTCATTCTGCTATGGCAGGCATTCTATGTCTGTATCAAATCTAATGAGTCCTGTCTTTTTTCTTTTTTTTTTTTCAAGTGAAAAGACACTCCGCTGGGATTTTTCAGCAAACAATTACAAACATAACAAATAGAGTCTTTTCTCTCAAATGGTTGTACGGAAAGTTCAGCAGAAGGCACTCACTGAACTTCCAAATTGAATACATAGCTCTCTATATAAATGATCCATCCAAATTATATAAACCCATAAGCCATGACATAATTAAGATATAAAAAGGAAGAAGTTGCTTCCATCAGGAGGAGAAGAGAAATATAGGCAAAACCCAGTCTGCTTAAGCATAAAATGACCAAGCAAACCTATGAATATTGCAGTAATAATGCTTAGTTCCAATCACCGTGCATAGAATTGTATCCTAATACATGGAGGGGTGGCTCTGTTAATTTTACTTACATTGAACTACACTGAAATCTAATGTGCTTCCATCAAATTAGAATTATAAGTATTTATTTCTGAAATATATTAGCTTTGCTTGCTTTTTATACTATAATGTATATTTTTGTATACCTCCTACAATCAGAGAACTGTACTCTTAAATTCAGAGAAAAGCAAGTTATTTCTACTTTATTTCTATTTGTCAGCAGACTGTGACACACACACACACACAGAGGGATGCATGCACATATTGATATGATAATTCCATCCTGTCCCTGCTTCTTCAGTTTTTCTTCTTCTCCCACATTCCCACAATTCAAAAGCTGCTGAAACACTTATACAGTCCTTTCTTGAATGCTTCTGTTTCATCAAGCATGATTGCTTCCTTCTTTCATATAAACAACTTAACTCCATTTATAATTGTGGCCCTCACAAACCAGATGGGTATGGAACAACATTGCAGACAGAAACATTATATAGATTGGCTTGAACAACTGCACGATAATTAAAACCGAAGGAAGCATAAAGGAAGTGACCGCTCTAACAATCTTTCCAACCTCAGTGCAGAAATAAATGTTATACAAGGAGCTCAGAATGGATAGCAGCCTCCAAAACAACATATTATGAAAAGTGGCAATTCTAATTCAAGTCTACATTGGATCCCCCAATAAACAATGGTACAATTAGCCAATTTTTACAGTAAGTCTTCCAATAACAACTTAGAATTGGCCCATAAAATAAAATGAGTGAAATAGTGGGGAAACTTCCTGTCTTTCCCCAATATCATCATGTCAAGGAACTGTCTCATATTCAAAAATTTCTTAGATGTCTGAATATTACCTATGACAATGGGCAAGTTGCCCTACCATGATACGTTTTACACTAACTTGATGGATGCTAGGTTAATATAACATATTAAACCAAAGCAAAGCACATTATAGGACAGTGGAAGAGAAAACTATAAAATTAGCATGCCCCCGTCAGAGTCTGAATCCCAGGAGGAAGCCAGACAGCTGACAGGGAATGGGAGTGTGGCTCCATTGGCTGTGGAGGAGGCTGGGGAAGGGTAAATTCTGGCTGGGCAGAGCAGAAGAGAGATGGGACAAGGGAGGGGGAGTTTAGAGGAAGAACCAGGTCCATCCCTCTTCATCCTAGGGCATGCAGGGAGGAATGGAGGGGGAAGAAAGGGCCCTGATTCCCTTCATTATCCACAGCTAGGAAGACAGTTGATAAGAAAGGCAGGCTGTGTGCAGCAGGCTGTTGGGAGCAAACGTGTGTTGTCGTGGCTTATCTGTGTTCCTGGCGTCTTCCCAACTGTGTAAGTTTTGCCATGCCTTCAAGTCTGAAATTCTTGTTCCTAACTAATTACTTCGGTTTGGCTTATTTGGACTTTAAGTTACAATTTATGTTGACCATGTTTTGAACTTAATTTTCTGCAGAGAAAGGCTGTTCCTGGGAGAGTTTTTCTCCAGCCAGAAGATACATTGGGGACAAAGTTGGAGATAATAAAGGGACTCTTATTGATTATCTGATTGTGTTGCCTTTGTGCCATACCCCAGGTCATCGCAAAAATCCTTGGTGCTTTCTGATCTGTTTCATTATTACCCAACTATGTGATCTTACCTACTGGGGTAATGGAATGCCTGCAAGCAAACCACCAAACTCAGAGAGCAGAGAACTGTGGAGGACTCCACCATTCAACCCTGAGTTACAAATATTCTCTTCTTCTGGAATAAAAGATCCCAGAGTGTGGTTGCCCAATGCAATAAAAAGGCAAAAGATAAACTCCTTTGGAAAGCACACCCATGGTTCTTGTTCCTTCCACTGAAAATTATGCTTCTCACAATCTGGACTCTTTTGTAGCTGCCCTCAAAAATGATTCTGCTCATTCTTTCCACCCTGAGAGAAGGAAAGGCTTTCCACTCAACTCTATTGTGGTCTCTTACTATTTGGTGCAAGGGGCTTTTCATTAAAGCCTAGTGAACATTCTTGGGTGACAAAGCAGGAATGTATTCTAACTGTGAGAAAGAAGAGGGGGAGGAGGGAAGCAGCCAGATGCTTAGAAAGCAAACCATGCAATTCTTCAGACCCAGCATAAGAATTCATTAAGCACTTGCTGAAGAATAAAATACATTCTTTAACACAATGGGGAGCCTTTATAATCTTTGATAGAAACTAGCGGAGTTTTCAATGAAGACTGAAAATGAAAAGATGCTATCAGATATTTGAGGGGGATTTTCCTGACATTTCCAAAACTACAGTATATGAAAGGAAAAATAAAGATTGTAAGGTGTATGGAAACTGTACATGTCTTGCAAATTTAATGGTCCTATATCTGGATGTATATATTTTAAAAATAGGTATTCTGCTTTTCAAACCTTTTCCCAGAATGGCTAAATTGAACAGACTTTTTGAGGCTGTACTCCACTGTATTGGTATGTGAGATGAAAATATATATAATGTAAACTCCATTTTCAGAACCATGGTTTATTTCATCTTTGTATTACTTTCCATATTTCAGGTAACCTCAAGAGATTAGCCAAATTATATACCTAATTAAAGTTGTCAGCACATGGCAGGTAAACAAAGGAATCAATGTATGATCAGGTTCAATGAAATCCGTGAAGCACAGAAGAAAATGGAAGAAAACTCTCTGTAAGTAGCCCAACTTGTAAATACAGTGAGTTTTTTAAAAAAAAAAACCTCAAAACAAAACCCCTAAGCAAATATATATATATATATATTACTTACATACCCCATAACTTGTGTTTGAGCTGACATTGGTTTTTTTTTTATTTTAAAATTTTCAGACCCAAATTCATTAAAAAGGGAGAAAAGTAAACTGGATTTCTGAAGATTTGTACTTCCTTAAAAGCTATAGAACATGGCTACAGATATCAAGCACCACATTTTCCTTTTCCCTTTGCTGTTGCTGTAAAAAAAAACAATCCAGAGTTCTTTTTAATGTCAGTAAAAAAAAAATCAGTGGCAGTAGGAAATAACAATAACCCAACAAGCTGCTGTTAATACACAGAGTTTTTTTTTTAAAAAGGAAGATACAGGAACAGTCAGTCACAAATACATGAATATTCCAAGTTACCCAGGCTTGAATACAAGGAATGATACCAATGATGTACTGGGCATATGTTGGGCAGCTTAAATTAGGGATTCCAAACCTAGTTAATTTTTTTAAAAAGCAGCAAATCAATAAAGGCTACACAAGGAAAGGCACCAGAACTACAGTAAATTATCAAGATATTATAAATTTATATTCTTTTTTATTTTATTTGCTTCCTAGCCAATTTTTCCCAATTTTGCGGCAGCTCATACACCAGTATGCAAGGTCATGATACAACAAATATGTGAATTTTAGCAACAGCATTTAACTTGAAGACTAATATCTCTTAAAAAGTATTGTCTCTAGAATTTTTCAAAATATTTTTAAAAGTATTGTCTCTAGGACATTTCCTCTTTTTTTTATAGATTTTGGGATTACTTTTCCTTATCCTATCTAAAAATTGCAAAGTACAGTAGCTATTTAAAAAAAATATTACTGTCATAAAATCTCTGAGAGAGGTGGAGGGCACTATACATTTCAAAGCCTGTGCTTTTAACTGAAAGAGAATTCAGTTATCTACAGTATAAAAATCCATACTTGCAGCTAAAACACCTTAGTGAATTATGAAGATGAATAATCTGTGTGTCTTCAGAGAATTAAAACAAAGCATTTGACTTCACTTGACTGAAGAAAAAGAGAATAGAAGAAAGCAATTGCAATCCCAAGAGAAAATGAAGGAGATGGTGCTGAGTGAGCCTCTTAAGAAAATTATAGGCTTAAAGAGGAAATGGCTTGCTGTGTCCCAGGACCTTACTGGATATTCATCTGAAGCTTATGTTGATAGCTGAAAATGCATTCTTTTCTAACCTGAGAATATCTGCAGGAGATGATCAGGCTGAGCCTGAGCGAGCAGTGGTGGGATTCAATTTTTTTTACTACTGGTTCTGTGAGCGTGGCTTGATGGGCAGGGCAGGGGAAGGTTACTACCAAATCCCCATTCCCTCCCCACTCCAGTAACCTGCTTTCTAGCTCCATTCTCCTGTGCAGGGCAACAAAAGAAGACCCAGCCAATCAGCTGGGACTCAGGAGGCAGAGAATAGATGGGGGCGAGGCCAGTCAAAAGTGGTATTTGCCGGTTCCCTGAACTACTCAAAATGTCTGCTACCGGTTCTCCAGAACTGGTCAGAACTTGCTGAATACCACCTCTGTGAGGGAGGGATCAAACACATCATTAGTCTGGAGTCCCTGCATGCCCATGAAAGATCTAAGTCCATTCCATCTTGAAATTTCGTTGGCTCTTACCTACCACCAATTTGCTTTGTTCGTTCAGATTCTTGTAAAGAGCATTAGCCTACAATAAGCCTATACTCATTTCTACTGCGTGGACTCCTGATTTCCTGCACTTGGCAACATCCCTCATATTGGAGAGGACAGAGGGGAATCGATATATTGCCCTATTCAGCAAGGGTTCTTCAGTTTGTTTTCTGCAGGCAAAAATGTTCTTGTGACTGATAGAAGAAAGCCAAACAGCCATTATACACAAAGTAATTGAGGTTAAAACTGGGGGGAGGGGGGGTTATTTAGTCAGCTTGGATCCTGTTTTTCTTTTAGATCAAATACTCAAGGTGGATTCTGTTCTGTAAACCAATCAAGGGTCCCACTGGAAGAACAATTTTACCTGCTCATAGTCAAGTCCAGGTTTCTAGCTCAGTTTTTGTTTCTAATAAATCTTTATTCTCGTATGAAAATGAAGAAAACCAGAAAGGAGGGTTGGTTTTTGCTGCTGCCTGCAATTAGGTATGCTTCACAGGAAGTATGAGTGTTTGTGTGTGACCTATCTGAATTTATTTATTTATTTATTTATGATTGATTGATTGATTGATTTATTTGGTGTATTGTATTTCACATCTCACAAAAATGTGACTCTGGGTGACGAATAACAATGAATTATAAGCTTTGTGCTGGGTTTTACCTTAAAAAGCTTTAAGGCCACTGGAATAAAATACACACCTGTAAAGTTAGGAATGTGACCTTGATGGGAGGAGGAACTGTTGCGGAGGCAAAAGTATTTTTAAGCAGAAACAGAAGCATTTTTTTTTTAAGCCCAGAACAAAAAGATGGCATTACATGGGCTCCTCTAACTCTTAAAAAGGACCAAGGGTAGCTGAAATATCTAATAACTATCTCTTTTTCTATTTGTACTGAATTAATTCCAGCCAGCATTTGGAAAGGTTAAAACAGACAAGGCATGTACATGATTCACATCTATATACAAATATGCATGGATAGCTCCTGGAATCATTTCCAACATTTAATCCTCTTAGAAGTCATGCAGAAACATTGTAGTTTTAACAGCCTTGCTAAATGCAGAGAAGGGGCCAAAGGAAAAGTTTGCTAGATAGTTTCCACCCCTATTCCAGGAAAGGTCTGCTAGATAGTTCCCATCTCTTGGGGGAAGAGATTCCCATCGGTCCATCTCTGGATGTTGACCCAACAAGCAGAATCAGATTTGGCAAGACAGCATATGACTCGTCCCCATTCCCAACTGAGTCATGCAGTGGAGGATTAACATCAAACATTTAAAATCATACCTCACGTATAAAGCAGGCACTTCTTGTAGAACTTTCCAAGTTTTAAATTTAAATTTACACTTGAATATTTTGAATCCCTGCCCGGTTTTGCTGATGGCTTTTTTTCCTTATTGTTCTTCAGCCTGATTTCGTAAGTAGAAAAAAATTAACAGCCCTGCCAGCTCCAAGTGCTGAATTCTAATGTGTATTAATTCCATGCCAGTGATGACAATGTTGTGGTAATAAAATATGTTTAAACAAAGAGAAATTCTTAAATCAGTTTAACCAGTAAAACTGAGCAACCATTAAAAAACATCCCAACACATATTTTCCTTTAGAGGTGGAATGGCTAATCCATGGGCTCCTTTGCAGACATTCTGAACCTACAAATATCTCTCTATTCCATTTTATTCTCTGGGGTTTTTTTTCCTGCTGCATTTATTACCCAATAGAGAACTAAAATGAAAGCTTGGTGGCATGCTTTTAAAAAGCATAAATGGACTTGCAGATTACATAGACCACCACCTTTTCTATCATGTTACCAATGTCAGCATCCAGTTGAAACTCTGCCTACATCCACAGAGCACACTCATTGTTAAAGACCACGTGCCAGATTATGGGAAGGTGAACCAATGTGTAATACAAGCCACTGATTCATAAGCACATCTTTAAAAGCAGAAAGTAATACGAAGTACTATAGAAAAATGAATTACAGACCCTTTTCCACAGATGATTCAACAAGTTAATTCCTCCCATAAATGTTATTGTCAAACTGTTCCTTCACCTTAGAAAATACATTTCTCCCGTATTGAAGGGTCAGAGCATCAGCCTAGAACTGTGATGCCGAACCTATGGCATGAGTGCCGGAAGTGACATGCAGAGCCATCTCTCCAGGCATGCCAGCCATCGCCTGTTGGTCTTCTGAGTTTCGGCACATGCATGTGCCCTGGTCAGCTGTTCTTTGCGCACATGAGAGCACCAGAAACCAGGAAAACAGCTCCCTAGCATGCATGCGCACACTGGGAAGCTTATACACATACATGCCGGCCAGCTGTGTGTGCACATGCGTGCCAGAAACCAGAAGCTCAGCTCTTCCGGTTTCCGGCACTCCCCCACCCCCCGTGCATGTGCTCTTGTTTTAGCACTCGGTGCCAAAAAGGTTCACCAACACCGGCCCAGAACATTACTGCTATCTTCAGTCAAGAACTATCTGTGCAGCAATGGCTCTCCCCAAGTTTACAACTTCTGTCTCTTCAAAGGCAGATTCTCCAACAAAAATGGCAACATTCCTCTCCACTATTTCCCCCTTCCTCTCCGTGCTTTTGCAGCTGAAACTGGCAGCATGTCTCCCAGCAATTGCAAGGGTTTGTTTCCCCAAAGTTTTAGTCCCCCAAACTTACTTATACTGGTAGTCTATACCAGGCTTTCCAATGAGAACACTGTCCCCATCCCCCTACAATATCCCAGTTAGCAACTAGGACAATTTATATAGCACAACTCATCTATCCTTGAGAAAGCAAGGCTACGAGCTCTAAGGCCATACCATTTCTCCTGATTTTTTTTAAAAATCTTTTTCTCTGCTGATTCAGCAACAGCAAGCATGGAAACAAAACCCATATGAGACAGCCACTTATAGCTTTGTCCTAAAGTTTGGTTTTCATGTATGAGACAAACATGACTCTACAAGTTTGATGCCATTTCCATTTTTGAGAAATACTGTCAGTGTACTAAAAGCTACACTATGCGCTCTTGCAATCTTCCTTCTTGGTTTGGTACTGAAGCATGCATAACATGTTTTTCAGCTGCAAGTATTTCTGGATAAGGCAGGCTACCAAGACTGAATTCAGGCCTAATGAAGGGAAAGCATTTTTATATCAGTGTGGTTCTATGCTGAAAGGCAGATAATGGTAATGTACCTCTGTTCATTCTGCTGGGCTTTTTAGAAACCTTCAGGACTGCAAATCATGGTCTCTTTCTTAATGGTTCTGTCTGCACAACATGCTTAACAGTCATGTTTAACATGTTTGAACTTCCTATCCTGCATAAATAACCCATTTAATTAATCCAGAAGACATCAGACTGAATCCAAACGGACTTGGTTTTCTGTTTGCCATTAAACTATCTTCCCAATTAAACATATCCCTCTCAGGTTACGTAGACCACTTATAGTAGGGTTAGTTGACTATCCTCACTCACAAGACTCAAAAAACTCCCATTTCCATCCCTTCCCTAATTTTCAAATCCATGTGTTTTATTCAATTTATATGGCCAACTTTGGCGTTCCAGGTTGCTAAAAGCAGTTAAAAATAGATAGGCAGCAAAAAACAGCAAAAATAAAGTGTGTAATTGATGAGCAAGACTAATCAAGCCACAATTAACATAACATTGCATGGGCTCTAACTGACAATCTGATCTCTAAGCCCCCAAACACAATATATTTGGGGGGCCTTGAAAATGCCCAATGTAATCTCCAGGGAAATGATGTTCTAAGAAGTAGACACCATGACTGAAAAGGGTCACTTCCTGGATCCCACCAGATGATGCTCTTATGTCAGATCTGATGGGTTGGACAGGATCAACAAAGAAGCAATCCTGCAAATATCCCAACCCAAAAGTATGGAAATTGGTAATGCTCAAAATAACTCACACTAGCTTGTCTCTGTGATTTATATTTCCCCCCCTCTAAATAAGGGGGGAAAGGCAGCAATTGGCAAAACAAATGGAAGGGATGGGGGAAATTGTCATTAGAGAGTTTCCACAATATTTTTATTTGCCCTTAGTAGCTGTTTGTCTTTGTTTTAGTTGCCGCTGTGTTCCCAATGTGCCTGCGGGGGTGGCACCTCGAACGCGGCGGCAGCAGTGGCACGTTGGGAAAGTAGAGCAAACTTTCCCAATGTGCCGCTGCTGCCTGCCCTGGGCTTCCTCAACCCTGCCCTATACCGGCTCCAGGAAGGAGGAAACAGCACCTCCCTCTATGATGTGAGCGCCCCGGGAGGGGGGCAGCTTGGGAGGCTGATCCCTGGCGGGAGGGGCAGCCTGTGAACTTGCTGTCAGGCACAGCAACTACAAAGAGGGGCGGGCTTGGCTGAGTGGTATCCTGGATATTGGGCATGTGGTCAAAGCCCCCCTTCCTCTGCCTTCCTACCTGTCTGTCTGTCTTTCTGTCTACCTACCTACCTACCTATTTATCTATCATCTATCTACCATTACATCTATCTACCAATCTGTCTGTCTGTCTGTCTGTCTGTCCGTCGGTCCGTCCGTCCATCCATCCATCCATCCATCCAAAAGGTCTGTCTGTCTTTCTGTCTGTCTACCTACCTACCTATCCATACATACATACATACATCAATCCATCTATCTACCTACCTACCTACCAACATATCCATACATACATTACATACATACATACATACATACATCTTCCTACCTACCTATCTACCTATCTATCTATCCATACACCCATCCAAAAGGTCTGCCTGCCTGCCTGCCTGCCTGCCTGCCTGCCTGCCTGCCTGCCTGCCTGCCTGTCTTCCTGCCTATTTGCCTGCCTGGCTACCTACCTACCTACCTACCTACCTATCCATACACTCATCCAAAAGGTCTGCCTGCCTGCCTGCCTGCCTGCCTACCTACTAATATATCTACCTACCTACCTGTCTTTGTCTCTCTCTGTCTCTCTATCTATCCATCCATGTTTGAAGCGCTGGCCCTGCAGGCACATCGGGAAAGTAGAGCAGTCAGTCAGGGAGGGAGGGAGAGAGGAAGGGAGGGAGAGGGAGGGAGAGAGAGGGAGGCAGAGGGAGAGGGAGGGAGGGAGAGAGAGGGAGGCAGAGGGAGGGAGGGAGGGAGAGAGAGAGAGAGAGCTAGCTGATGCATCAGATTGAAATGAGGCCTAGTTTAGATTGGGGCCCTTTTCCACATTGAAACATCTTTGCCAGCAAATTGAAACATCTTTGGCTTCTATTAAAGGTTTTGTGGACGAAATATGGTCAAGAGACTATCAGGAAGCTCTCACATTTTGTTAAGGCTTTAAAAAGGATCTATTGGACCAGACCTTCACCCTAAAAAATTACTTTTCCCCAATGTATTACAGTGCCAATTCTGAAGAAGGCAAAACCAAAATGTACTGGTAAATTACAAGGAGAACACACACACACACACACACACACTCCCTTCTAACCCTGCTGGAGCAGGTGATTGGACTAGAATAGATATCTCATTATCTTTCTCTTCCCTCCCTCCTTCTTTATTTCGTTTTCTTTCTGTCCCTTCCTTCCATCCCCCCCTTCTTTCTTTGTCCCTTTTTCTTTCTTTCCCTTTTCTCTTTCTTTTCTTCCTTCTCTCTCTCTCTCTCTCTCTCTCTCTCTCTCTCTCTCTTTCCCTCTCTCAGGCTCACCCCATTGACTTGGTGCATTGCTCCACTCGGACTTACTTGGGCAGGTCCCTCCGGTGCAGCAGGCTCAATGGGGTGGACCTGCGGGGCCGACACCTAGAACGCAGCAGTGGCGGCACGTTTAAAAAGTAGAGCAAAGCCAGAGGTCAGTAATTTTTGCTGCAAAGAATCACAAAAGCTTCTGGGTTATGCACAAGAAGGGACATACATGTCAGTGCAATTCAGCAATATAAAATAAAGAAATGCAAATAAAACAAATCAACAAGAATCAGCAAAGCATCTCTGATTAGATTCTATTCACTACTATTCACTCAAAACTCCAAAAACAGGTCAAGTAGCTCTGGGGAGGCCAGTCATAAATTAGAACACTTGCTAAACAACCGGCCATTAAGTGAGGACCACTTGTATTTGGTTTGCCAGTCACCTGGCCATGCCTACCTAGCCACATGACCACCAAACCACACCTACCCGGTCATGTGACCACCAAGCCATGCCCATCCAGCAAGCCACGCCCACCCAGTCACATGACCAGCAAGCCACACCCTCAAGTTAGACCATGTCCACAGAAATTTGAATCCCACCCCTGGGTAGGGGGCACCGAGGATGAGTTTGTAGCACCAAGGGGGCGGTAGACTGAAAAATTTTGGGAACCACTGTTATAGATTGCTATCACTGTCACAGACCAATTTGGGAAGTCTCTGCTGCACGTTCTGAGAATCACAGAAAATCTCCCTGTGGTTACTCACCTGCTATGCCACCTTCATTCTCAAAAGTTCTCCCTCCTAAGATTAGAGAGTTGCCAATGATTAGATCATTTAGGCTCCTCTTAAAAACCTTTCTCTTCACACACACCTTCCCTGTATAAATGCTACATGTACAGTTTTGTTTTTTTCCAGTTCTTTTTTTCTTTCAAGGGTTTAACTCTAGTATATCATTTTATAGTATTTTAAATCATTTTTATATATAATTTAGATTTTGCATCTTAACTGACTGCAAACAAATCAAGATTTATAATTATTGAAAACAACAAGTCACCTAGAATTGTCTTTAGGCGAGATGGACAGCATATAAGTTTCATAAATAATTTAATATACAATGACATTAAATACATATCTGCCTGCATAGATATTGTAAAACAGCAGCAGCTTTGACAAGATAAAAAGAATCATAAAATTAACACTTAGGGGCCAAAACATTAAGGAAATAAATCCATTATCTCCAGTCTCACTATTACAGTAAAAACATATGCAACAATGCAATAAACAGCAACATTCTAAAATGTTAATATCGCAAACCAAATTGTAAGCATATCTGATCCAATTACTTTCCATGTCATCCCACACCAAGGCAACAAAATCTCTACATGTCTTTAAGGAAAAAGATAATTGAGGATTACGATTTATCTTTAACTTGGAATCTTTTTTTCTTTTCTAACATCTCATCAATTCCAACAGAATTAATTGGAAAAACTGGTTGTGTTATAATCCTGAGCATTTTTATAAGGAAAGAACATTTATGGGTTTTTTTAAGTGATAATAAACTCATGTAGTAATCAATATTTGACCTGATCTAACCCCAAGTAAACATCTTTCAGAAGGTACTTTTTTACTCTGTTTAAAAATTTAAGGTCCATCTTGGAATCAAACCAAGCTTTTCACTTCTTAAATGCACTTAAAGTTATGTAAGTACTACTTTGTAGAAATATACTTTGTAAGTACATACTTTGTAATTTCTCTTCATTTTGGATGTAATTACAGCCATTTATTGGTCTAAAACTTTATTGCCTACACTGTCCTTTCTGACTTAATCAAAATTCTGCTCAGTTGGATATTTGCCCTTTTCCTAAAGCTATTCATCCAGCATTTATGTTTGGAGGTTTTGTTGCTTCCATCTCATTCCATTTAATTTTTTTGGCAATAATCTTTGCTGAGCTCAACTTTGGGACAGAAATCTTCATTTAAGAAGTGCAGCAACAACAAAAAAAGGCACAATTCTCAATCATTCACTCCATTGCAGAATTTGAATGTTCCTCTATACATGCGGGGGTTGAGAATCACCTATTCTGCTTATTCCATGAAGAGGACCCAGAAAATTACCCCTTTCTGCAAATTGCATCTTTTCTATCAGTCTTTCCTTGCCTAAGAGATTCTAGATATTTTGTGGGCAGAACTGCCTGGAAAGCTAAGAGCTGTAATCTCTATTGAAAAAAACTCCTTGGAAGTTAAGCACGTGCTTCTGTATTTTACTCAGATTCAATAGGAACCCCAACCTTTATGGTTCTTAGAATTCTTAGAAATAGAGCCGATGAGAAAATTGTCCCCTGTATTGACTTTCCAGGGTACAATTCTGTCCTCAGCTCTTCTTTCTTTGTCAACAACTTGTCCAAGTAATTCAAGGCAATCTTAAGGAGACAGCTGTATCTCAGGAACCTGAACACAGATGGGAGAACCGTGACATCCAAATATAGCTGCTCTGTGCTTGATTCAGTAATTGTAAATATTCTGATAAATCACGTTTAACTGAGAACGCAACGCTGCAAAACACACACAAGTGAATCAGGCCTGACAATGTAATAGTGACAAATAGATCCTTGGTGCCCAGTCCTTAAACAGGGCCTAACTATTATCCTTCTTTAATTATTAAGTGACATATTTGACCACAGCCTAAATAGAAAGAGACTGTAGGCCTGACCTTTCCACCTCTACTGCTCTTTCTGCTTAACAATTAGAATGGGAGTGAAGTCACTGATGAAAATTGGCAGGTTTAGCAGCAGAAAAATTTGCCGTACTGACACACAGTGCCACAGAGCTAACCTTTTCTGACAATGCATCTCATTGATCAGAAAATGATAGATAGAAAGCGCATAGAAAGGCAATGCCAGACTTAGTTTTAATATGTCCCCACCACACACACACATACACACACACATGTATATGTATATGTATACACATACATACACACACACACAATTTCTAAACCTTGTATTTACCACTAATTAGTACTGAACACAAGATCAAATATTAGATTAAAATAGTATTTTGTGTTCTTATTGTTATGCTCTGGAGTATTAAAAAAGAAAAGAAAAGCAAGAGAGAAATAACACCAATTATGCAGGAGGGTGCCTTTTAAAAAACACAGAGCATTTTGACTGTCATCAATTCATTCTGTCTGTCTTCATAGTCACTCAAGGAAAACAACATTCCTCCTCATTATTCCAAAAGATGTGTAACTGCAATGAAATAGCACGACTCAGTTTTGAGATGAAACCCACGTGATTCATGGTTTAGATATCATCCCCATCAGATGGAGTTCAAATAATTACAAGACGAAAGAGAAAACTACCAGTTATTTGACATGGTCTGCTACATTAAAGCGCATCCCATTTCTTATGTGATGGGTCTTTATTCACTTTGATATATGATCACTGCTTGCACTCCTTGATTGCTTTTCAAAAGCAATCTAAATTAATGTGGATTGGTAAAGGGTAATTATCGCTATGGATAATTAGTGCATGCTAATAAATGCAAATAAGACAAAGCTTACTAGTGCTAACGGAGCTTGTCCTTTTGGCTAAGAGAGTTTGGGAAGCTATGTCTACAGTTATAGGGAGCATTTGGAGGGCAAGAGGAAATTTAAGCGAGGAAAGGGATCTAGAAAAGAATTTAAATATTTGGACTGAAAACTGAGCCATGGTGGCACAGTGGTTAGAGTGCAGTATTGCAGGCTACTTCTGCTGATTGCCGGCTGCTTGTAATTTGGCAATTCAAATCTCATCAGACTCAAGGTTAACTCAGCCTTCCATCCTTCTGAGGTGGGTAAAATGAGAGCCCAGATTGTTGGGGGCAATATGCTGACTCTGTAAACTACTTAGAGAGGGCTATAAAGCACTGTAAAGTGGTATATAAGTCTAAGTGCTATTGCAATTGCAAAAGGCAGAATAGAGTAGTTCTAGTAAAATAAATAACCTGAATAAGTTTTCTGTGAAGCATACTGTATGGCAGGTAAGCTACCTATTAAAAAAAACATAAGAGATTCCAAATTTAGATGGATCTTAATGATACCCTGAAAAATGTATCATGAGTTAAAGGGAAACAGCATCACAACGTTTTCCAGGCTATGGATCACCCTAATATATGCAACAATACCCTTGGATAGTACTCCAAAGAAAATTTATAGATTGGGGTACACATTTTATTATAAATACAGTTTGCTTCAAGTGGCTTATATCTTCTAAGCATATATTTGCAGAGGTCTTATTTTACCATCAGAATAAAAGGATTAACTAAGCAGTCAAGGGCCACATCTGCCTTAAACTGTGAGTGTCCCATTTGGGAAGTGTCTGATAATTAGAGAGAACAATGCTGAACAAGAGGGATCAATCAGCCAATTTATATGGATTGAGAAAACTGGTTTATGCCAGGAACATATTATGCAGACATAGAAAAACTGCAGAAAATGGAAGAGTTTATGTTAGGAATACACGTTTTGCACCAAAGATTGCAGAGGTCCTTTGAATGGCATGATGGGAGATGTGCTCCAAACAAAGGAATGGTGAAAGCCAACAAAGATATTGGAGAAACTAGAAAAACTTATTCCCCTCAAGGGTTATTAGAGAAAATGTTTTTCTCCATGTTTTTGCCAATGGCAAGGAGACTGGTGAAAATGAAGTTGGTTTAGAAGCCAAACAGTTTGGATAAACCAACTGGTATTTGTAAGTACCCTGAACAAATAAATAACCTGAATCTGGCTCAGCAGCTGCTTTTTCCAAACCACAGATTACACCTGCTGTCCTAGTCTATTAGCCAATCAGTGAAGGTCATTGAGAAACTGCAACCTCAACTTTTAACCTGGAAGATTATCATGGCAATCATAACATCAACACAGCCAGAGAAGCTGCTTTATCCCTCTCTGCCAAATAATTCTTTTTTGACAGTTCCTGAAAAGTGAAAAAGCAGCATATGCCAGTCTCACATGCCAGTAAAAAGACCAAGGGACACCAGCTGCTATTCAGACAACGCTGAGAGTGCTCCCCTCTCCTCTTGCTTTTATGACAGAGGCTGCCACAAAGAAGAGGGAGTCAGGCTATTCTCCAAAGCACCTGAGGGCAGGATAAAAAAGCAATGGATGGAAACCAATCAAGGAGAGAAGCAATCTAGAACTAAGAAGAAATTTCCTGACACAACAATTAATCAGTGGAACAACTTGCCTCCAGAAGATGTAAATGCTCCAACACTGGAAGTTTTTAAAAGGATATTGGATAACCATTTGTCTGAAGTGGTGTAGAGTTTCCTGACTGAGCAGGGGGTTGGACTAGAAGACTTTGAAGGTCCCTTCCAACCCTGTTATTCTACTCTATTCTTTTCCTTCCATTTTCCTTTCTTTGCCCGTCTTTTAAATTGGTAGGACATACTTTCAGTTATAATTTCCTTGAAAGCAGGATAAAATACGTAATATAGTATGCACATATTCAGATGTATGACTCCTGATACATAAACCTATTAATATAAGGATCTGGGTCTTCAGCAATCTGCAACACGAGGTTTGTAAGTATGTCAAAAGGGTATCTCTCTTGCAATCTATTTGTATCTTACTGTTTGTATTCTCCCATATATTTCTATGATCATGGTTCATATAATACAATCCACAGGTATTGAATTTCAGAAAAAGGTAAGTATAAACTTGTTTCTCCAAAGAAACCCAGGCATTTTCTAAAACATTTTGACATTTACAAAGCAAATGTGAAAAAAACACTCTGCTGCCATAAATTCTACTATTGACTTTTCCTTTGCACAAACTCTCATGAATGTTGCAATATTTCAGATTTTAGTTTCATAATTTTGTTTTTTATTTGTATTGTTTTAATATGTCAAAAAATCTGCCAAAATAAAAATACTAAAACAAAAGTTAATAAAAAGAAAAGAAAACACTTTATTTAGGTGTTCCTATTATGCATAGTAAAATGCATAAATAACAAAATAACACAGCTTTTAAACAGTAGATTTTAACATCCACACATAATAGTATTAATCAGTCTTTCTAAGGCACTGATAGTAGGCCAATTGATATAGAGCCAATTAGGTGCAGTGGTTAAAGCATCAGGCTAGAAAGCTGGAAACCATGAATTCTAGCCCTATCTTGGACTGCTGGATCATTTTGGACCAGTCAAACCACTTCTGAAATTTTGCCAAGAATACTGCAGGGACCTGCCTAGTCAGTCTCTAGGAGACGAATTCAAAGACACACAAAGCAAAGCCTGTTCATAGCTGGATATTTGGATATATCTTCAGTTCAGGATTTTAAATTAAGTATAGCAAAAAAATTTCCATTAAAGAAAAACAATTAGGCCATACTCCATGCACTACAAATATAAATTGTTCATAAATCACCAATTCCAAATTTTTGATATGGCATTCACATCTGGAACCTTGTTTTTCCCACGCCATATTAAATGAGCTTATTGATACTGTCAAAATGGAATGCTGCATGCAATTCTACATTCTTGCATATTAATGTTAAATTAATATGCTAATGTTAGAAACCTTGTACATTTCACACAAAGTCAGAATGTTTTGTTATAAAATTTTAAGTAGATACAAGCCTGCAATACAAAAAGGTACATACATTTCTTTCAAGGTTCTTAGTTTTATGCTGCATTCACAACATGTCTAGTATAAACTGGCCCATTCAGAAATAAGATACTTTGGTGAGTACAGCCAGTCACAAAATAATCATTTACCAGAAGGCAGACAATAAGTGACAGTTCTTTCCACCATCCACCTTCACATTCAAGATGCTTTTTACTAACACTGCCATCTTAATTTTTTTTTGAGAGGGGGTAAACAGGTGATCATACTTCCAAATAGATTCCCATGGATTGCTTGCATCTGTGGTTTCTTTATTTTTCTAAAAATATCAATGAAACAGAAAAAGAATTCCGCAGGTATAAACTTATAAACTTTTCTTTGCAACAAGATAGTTTCCAGTTCAATTTGCTTTTCTCAAAATTAAAACCACTTATCTTTTTTAGGAATCTTAAGGAGGGCTGAGCACAGTGCCTATAAGCCTACTAGATGTTCTAACAGTAGGCACACAGCGCTCTGTGGGCCTTTCAGTACATGCACTTCCTTGCTTGTCCCTCAAATTCTCTGACCGTGCTATAGTAAAAGACAAAGTCTGAACAATCCCCATTCTTGTGGGAAGCTCTGCTTATATTTAAGCAACATGAGCGACCTGCCTCTTCACAGTCTAACACTCCCTGTGACAGGCTCAGAGACATCAGAGTCGGTCTTTCTCATACCCACTCTAAGTCCTTACTAGACTAAGTTTTCAAAACAGCTACTGTGTACGTAAATAACTGAAGCTCCTCTGAGCCTAGAATAAAACAAGGTTGTACAAAGGATAGAAATGCATTTTACCTCAACTTACCGCCACAACTGAGCCCAAAATTTCCATTGGTAAGCTAGGTAATTGACACGCACCCCATTTTATAATCCTTTTTGCCACAGCTGCTAAGTGAATCACTGCAGTTTTAAACAGAATAACAAGAGTTGGAAGGGACCTTGCAGGTCTTCTTCAAGCAGGAAACCCTGTACCATTTCAGACAAATAGTTATCCAATCTCTTCTTAAAAACCTCTGGTGTTGGAGCACCCACAACGTATAGAGGCAAATTGTTTCACTGATTAATTTTTCTAACTATCAGGAAATTTCTTGGTTCTGGCTTAGTTCTCTCCTTGACTTTTCTTCTCCTGCCTTAAGGAAGTTTTGGCGAATAGGTTCACTCCTCTTCTTTGTGGCAACCCCTTAGATATTGGAATACGTTCCAAGATGGCGGCGCGCATGGTCACAGCGGCTCAATGCTCCCAACGACTGTTCTTCGTTTTATGTTATTACTTCTTTTTGTTCCTGCATTTTACTCCACCCTGCAATGGGCTAACGTACTGTCGAGAAGACCTGATAAGTATAGGACAGCAACTCAAAACTGAAGCCACCTATGCTTATACAGAATCCCACAATATCCCATTGGAGCTAGTAAGATCTCCAGGAGCTCCATGGATTGTTGTCAGATTAAGCAAGCGTAGAAGACGGCGTAGGGAGAGGAAACAGAAGCGGGGATGTAGAGCGGGTCTGCTAACTCAATTGAGGAAGAGACCGCAGAAACCCTCATTACCTCACAAACTCCAGATCCCTCGTAAACAAAGTGGATGAACTATAGCTGCAGATCTCCCACAATCACACAATTCGCGAGTGCTGTCTACTAATCATCACAGAATCCTGGTTGCACCCGCAAATCCCTGAGGCTACAATGGAGCTAGCGACTGGACCTTGCACCATCAAGATCGCAATATAGCCTCCAGTAAGAGAAGGGGAGGGGGCCTAATTATTTATGTACATAAAGACTGGTGTACAAACAGCAAAATAACAAACAGCCATTGCTCACCAAACTTAGAGACCATGACTGTTCAGTGTAGACTGTTTTATCTGCCACGGCAGCTAACAGTAGTTACCATCACTGCTGTATATTTACCTCCAGATGCTAAAGTTAGCATGGCGCTCAGTCACCTTCAAGACATAATTACCACGCAACAGAGAGTTCATCCTGGGGGTGTTCACATCATTGCTGGGGATTTCAACAGAGCACACCTAAAAACTGTGCTCCCCAAACTTTACCAACATGTTAAGTGCCCAACCAGGGGAAAAAACACACTTGATCATGTGTACTCAAACATTAAGCATGCTGATAGAGCAAAACCTCTTCCCCACTTAGGACAATCAGATCATTTCACCCTGCTTTTACTACCAGCCTACACTCCCCTTAGGAAGGGAACAAAACCTAGCAGTCAAACTATTAGATGCTTGCCTGAAAATGCCCTCTCCCAACTTCAGGATTGTTTTGCCCGCACAGATTGGAGCATCTTCAAACAACAGGACTTCAAGTTATACACAGAGACTGTGCTTTTCTACATGAAGACCTGTGTAGAAAATGCCACTGTGGACAAATGCATATGGACCTTTCCAAACAGGAAACCCTGGATGACCAGTGAAGTCTAGACTCTGATCAGGGCCTGTGATCTGGCTTTTAGAGCAGGTGACACCTCACAGTACAGCACTGCCAGAGCTGAGCTGAGAAAGGGCATCAAACATGCTAAGGAGATGTATGGGAGGAAGGTCGAGGGCCATTTTACTGACAATGAAGGGGATACAGGCCCTGACCAACTATAAAGGCCAGGGCCCAACAAACAGCGAGAGCAGTAGCACTCTAGCAGAGGAGCTAAACAGCTTTTTCGCACCTGGACATACTGCCTCATGAGGATGCTGCACCTCTCTCTCTTCAGGTGCATGAGGTGAGAAAAACACTGAGAGCAGTAAATCCCAGGAAAGCTGCAGGGCGGATGGCATTCCCGGTGCAGTAGTTAAAGAGTGTGCTGACCAGTTGGCAGAAATACTTACAGAGCTGTTCAATCTATCTTTAACACATGCCATCATCCCACAATGCCTGAAGGCTGCAACCATCATCCCTGTTCCCCAAAAAACATAATATAAACACTCTCAATGACTATAGGCCCATAGCATTAACAAGCTCCATGATGAAGGTTTTTGAGCGACTAGTTTCACAGCACATCAGAGACTGCCTCCCGCCCTCCTTTGATCAACATCAGTTTGCTTATACAGCAAACCGATCTACAGAGGATGCTGTGCCCATCACACTTCATAGAGTGCTGAGTCATCTGGAGAACAAACAGACCTATGTGAGGATGCTCTTTGTGGACTACAGCTATGCGTTTAACACTATCATCCCAGATATACTAGTAACCAAACTGTATAACCTGCAGGTCCCCACCTCCATGTGCTCCTGGATTAAGAACTTTTTGACAAACAGACCACAGTGTGTTAGACTTGGTCCCCACCTTTCTTCCACTATTACACTCAGTATTGGTTTCCCCAGGGTTGTGTCTTGAGCCCCGCGCTATATCCACCTTGTACACCTTTGACTGCTCACCAAGCCACGCAACAAACACCTTCATAAAGTTTGCGGACGACATGACCGTGATTGGTCTCATCTCCAGAGAGGATGAGATGGCATATAGGGCAGAAGTAGAGAACCTGTCTGTCTGGTGTTCACAGAACAATCTGTCACTGAATGTCCATAAAACCAAAGAACTGATTATGGACTTCAGGAAACATGGACAGGACCACGCCCCACTCATCATCAATGGAGAACGAGTGGAAACTATCCCTACGATCAGATTCCTTGGCATCCATATTTCAGCTGATATCTCCTGGTCCCCTAACACCAAGGCCATAGTGAAGAAGGCTCAGCAGCGGCTGTACTTTCTGTGGGTTCTCAGGAAAAACAATCTGGATAAGAAGCTGTTGCTGACTTTCTATAAAGCCTCTGTGGAGAGCACTCTGACATACTGTCTGGGTGTGTGGTATGCAGGCTCCTCAGCTGAGGACAGGAAAACTGTACAGAGGGTGATAAACACAGCTCAAAAGATCATTGGTTGCCCTCTGCCCTCCCTGGAAGACTTAGCCAGGTCCCGCTGCCAAAGCAGAATCAAGGCCATCATAGAAGACCCCTCACACCCTGGCAATTATCTTTTTGACCTGCTGCCATCTGGATGGCGCTTTAGGTCAAATAAAATCCCACACCACTAGACTAACAAATAGTTTCTTTCCCTGGGCCATTCGAACCACAAATAAACACAAAGTCACTACCTTATTAAGATGTGAAAAGATGTGAAATCTCAATACCTCATTCAGATGTATAATAACATATTACAGTACAATCCATCTCTTGTGTATTACACTCGGCAAAGCATCACAGTCAGTGTTGGATGTATATTTTGTGTATATTTGTAGATATTGTACTCTCTAATTGCAAATGGAGATGTGGGTACTCTATTTTTCTTATCCTCATTTTTAAGTGCTCTGGTTTTATTGTATTGCGAACAGTTGCTGAGGTGCTTCCACAGTTTCAATGTACTTGTACAATGACAATAAAGTTCTTCTTATCTTATCTTATCTTATCTTATCTTATCATGTCACACCTAGTCCTTCTTTTAGTTAGACTAGACGTACCCAATTCCCACAACTGTTCTTTGTATGTTTTAGCCTTCAGTCCCCTTATCATCTTTGCTGCTCTTCTCTGCATCCTTTCCAGAGTCTCAAAATCTTTTTTACATCATGATAACCAAACCTGGATGCAGTATATTCCAAGTGTGGCCTTACCAAGGCATTATAAAGTGGTATTAACAATTGGTATTGATTCTATCCCTCTGTTAATGCAGCCTAGGACTGCATTGGCTTTTTTTTTTTTTTTTTTGGAACTGCACACACGGCTGGCTCATATTTAAGTTACTGCCCACTAGGACTCCAAGATCCCACGCACAATTACTACTGTTAAGTGAATCATACAGTCATAGAGCAAGTCTGGATTCCCCCATTGATTTTCTGAGAAGCTGGCTGACAAGGTTACAATTGGGGATCACATCACCCCAGGATAGTGCAACCATCATAAATACATGCCAGTTGCCACAGTCAAAATTTTGATCATGTGACCACTGGATGCTGCAATGTTTGTAAGTGTGAAAAACAGTCATTTTTTCTGTTGTTGTAACTTTGTGCTGTTGTAACTTTGAACAGTCAGTAAACGAACTGCTGTAATTCGAGGACTACCTACAGTCACTCCTCCTGAAAGCACTTGAGGTAGCAGGGATGGCTGAAGGGTTTTCCAAGATATGCCATTTGTGTGGATAGACATGTTCATAGATGTCCCTATTAAAATATAGCCAAAGCAGGTACTCTTATAGATAGCCAGACTGGGAAAGCCCTTGAAACAGCTACACAAGAGCCTTTCAGAGGAAGCAATGCCCCTATACTTCAAGGAAATGTGCTTTATACTAAAACTAAAGTGCTTTGAGAAGCATCTATTCAAATGTTTTGCCCAGCAACAACATACACTGTAATTTTACCTACAAGAGATCTTTTTTAAACAAGCAAACAAACTTTTATTTCACAAGTAATTGAAAGCACATAAAACATTTTAATTCTAAAGACTGTCTGAATATGATTCACAGCTCTTAAGGGACAAAAGAAACCCTTCAATTTTGGAGGCCATCTACTTGAAGAAAAAAATGATGAGCTTGTTTCATTATTATCTAAGCCAGTGTTTTTCAGCCTTAGCAACTTCAAGAGGTGTGGACTTCAACTCCCAGAAATGTGGGAATTGAAGTCCCTACCTCTTAAAAGTTTCCAAAGTTGAGGAAAAGAAACTGATCTAAGGAATTGGAACTCAAGTAAAGAGTTACAATTCAAAATCTACAAGTAGCTTCCTGCCATGAATGAAGGCAAATACTGTATATACATGGCCCAGAATAATGTTGCAGGATCCAATCTGGGTGGGCCACCCAGAGCAGGGGTCTCCAACCTTGGCAACTTTAAGACTTGTGAACTTCAAGTCCCAGAATTCTTAAAGTTGCCAAGGTTGGAGATCCCTGACCCAGAGGTTTTGTCTTCCAAGCTTTCGGACTCGTGCTGGAGCCCATCTTCAGGGAATTTCTCTGTGTGCTTTAGGCTGTTCTGTGTGTGGTATTTATATGGTGTCTGTTTGTGTGTAGCTTTTTAGATGTAGATGGCTGGCTATTAAATCCCTGCCACACCCAATTCCTAATATGAGTTTATTTTAACAACAGCATGATCAGTTTTCTGATTTAGTTATATTGCATCATTCATGTCAAAGACACCAAAGGCTGTGGTCTACATATCATCTGCATTTGTAGTTCATCTGGATACCACCATTCGCTTCATATATACATCTATGCATGTAGAGTATTTGCATATCGCTATTTGCTTTTTGGTTGGATGGTAGAAGTCATAGGTTTTTAAGCAAGAGGTTCAGCCACCTTGTAAGGACTACATAAATCCAGGTGAGTATTAGAGGACAGGAAAGAATTGGCTATTCGGTACCTTTTTAACCTCTAGTCACCATAGCCCAGATACAGCCCTCTATAGAGGGTTACAAAGTCAGTTACTGCTAAGTTGCAAAGCAAAGACATTGCAATTGACTGGCTGCAGGTTTTCCTGTTCCGCAACCAACTTAGGTGATTTATACAGTTTTATCATGCAGAAAATCATCTGAAAGCATGATTTTACTTTAATAAATTGTTTATGAGCAGTACTTCTATTTTGCTGCTTACCTATTATTTCACAAAACAGTCTGGAAAGATTACTATATACAAGGTACAAAAGACAATATTCAGGAAAACCGTTTCTTGGGTTTTTTTCCCCCTTGAAAATGTTTTGATTCTCGTCCAAGAAGCTTCTTCTATTCTGAGCTTCACCATCTTCTTCCTCCTACCTCTGATGAGACATACAGAGCCAAGGCAGCTGCTACCCCTTCACTGTCACCAAGCATGCCTAGTCAATTGCAGGGGGATGAGGATGAAAGTCAGCTGAGGGGGGTGGCATAGGGCAGCAGGGGAGTGAAGGGTGATCAAAAGATGGCCGTGTGAAGGGAGTTAATGCAGAAGCAAGTGGTGTGGGGACCTTGTCTAACAACCACAGCCAAGAGTATTGAGAACTGCAGTCATTAACCAGTGCAGCCACATGGTGTTTTATCTAATGTCAACTTCATTTAGCAATGGCCATTCCAGTCCAATTAGGTTCATTAAGCAAGGATGATCTGAATGTGGAAAAGTAGCCCCATAGCAAGATAGGTGACAAATAAATTTAACAAATAAATAAATATTACATAATACTATGACTGCTGTAGAGTTGTTTTGATCTTATTATATTCATTTATTTATGGCATTTATTTGCCATTTATCTGGTATCTAATGATTCTAAGAGGCTACAACCTAAACACGTTAAACCTTCTATGTGTCTTTTTCTTTACAGGCCCTTTCGATGAAAGGCCGTTGGCTTCTGAAATTTCCTTTCCCAATGAAATTGCCAAGACATTTTCATTGACTCAAATCATTCAGCTACCCTGGAACTGAACTAGCTGCTGTTTTTCCCCTATAGCTTAATTATGATTCAGCCTAATAACAAGAAAACACAGCAGGGGTGAAATTCAACCACCTCGGCAAAGGTGGTAGGGATGACTTGAATCAGTAAAAGATTGCCCCGGTTGCTCCTGGTTGCTATTATTATTATACCAAGCCACGCCCACAGCCATGCCCACAGAGCCAGTAGGGAAAAATGTTGAATTTCGTCCCTGAAACACAGTAATCAGGCTCTGCTAACTCTAGTGTTCTTCTTTCCCCCTTTCCCCTCCTTGATTTCCATCCTGCCAGGTTAGCTCATAATAACAGTATAAACTCCAGTGACAATCTGGGAAGAAGGAGAAAATTACAATACAGAAAGTTTATGCTAATAAGAAGGACTGTACCAGCATAGGAAAAAGGGGAGGAAAACAGCTCTGGAATGATGTCAAAGGCCCACATGGAAGAATCCAATCCATAGTATTTAAGCTTCTCTGAAACAAAGCAACCTCCCAACCCCCAGAGGATGCTCATCCGCAATGGATCATTCTGAATATTTGTTTGTTTTATTATTACAATTTATTTGGCCACCCATGTCAACATCATGACTCTGGGTGGCAAACAGCAGCTAAAAACCCAAAATAATAATAACTCCACAATAAATATGTAATCATGGCAGCCAATGTAAAAACTATTACTACCCTCACCATCTCACAACCTCAGACACAGGTTTCAATCCCATGCTCAGTTGGCATAGCTTCTTTCATCTCATTTGAAGTTGAGAAGATTCACAGCCAATAAACAGCTAATAGGCAAAATCAGCTATAAAACCCTATCTATCATCACTTACTAATATCTATCCTCTTATGTTAGGAACTAGACTTCTATAACTTGGAAATAAAGGGCTACTGCAATAACTATAAAGGTAGGAAGGGTTTTTTCCCCCCAAAAAATAATTTAACATGGCATGGTAAGACATGTGTATAGGCGTGTATGAATTTGTTACCTCAATTTATATGGCTGCCTTTCTTAAATTCATGAGTCTGAGTGAGTAGCAATAATTAAAACAGATTTTAAAAAAACAAAGAAGCAACAACACACATATGATCTGCATCCAGGGTAAAAACAACATCATCAATAACAAATCAACAAGAAGAATGTCCTCCTGTAGCTTACAGCACTATATTATTGTCAGGAAGTTAAACTGGGATTCCTGACAGTTACAGAAATGCAACTGTGACTTCTATAAATAGGTTCTATGAGGCTCAAGCAGACATTTTGCCTTCTCAGCAAGAACAGAATCATATCAAATTCGCTAGGGTGTGGGCCTGCATGCTTCAGAATATCCTATGCCAACTGAAGAATTATATTAGATGCAAGTATATGCCATTCATAGGAAATAATCTCTGAATGATGGGAAATATAATTGGAGCCCAAATTATACTGTTTCTGTCATGTGTAAGAATGTGGCAAAGAGTTGTCATCTTCAACACCTTTTTTAAAAAAAAATCAGCCAAGCATTGAGCTGATATTCTGCACAAGTTTGATGGATACATTACTGGACATCCAATTTCTTATACTATCTTAGCATTTATATATATTTGACAACAACTAGCACAAAAAAGATAATAGACCACACTGAGTCAATTCATAGAAAGAATATTGGCCTGAAGGTGTGCATATCCAATTTATACTGTTTACCTTTGCCCATCATTTTTGTCACAGCCTTAAGCTTACAAATCCCTATGCTTTACAGCAAGGTTAGCTCTAGGTAATAATAAGAATCTATGAATATTGAATGTATGAATAATATGAATAGACCTACCATCTATTGAAGTTTTTCTCAACCTTACCAACTTTAAGATATGCTGCCTGGGGAATTCTGGGAGTTGAGGTTCACGTATTATATTTACATGGGATTTGAGATTATATTAAATTATAGGGATTGATTTATAAATGGATTTAAATTCATATTTGCAAAGGAAGCAAGTTTATATCTCACATATAAATGTTCTCAAGCTAATACTGTCAAGTGCATTGCTCTTAAGTGGGTGTCTAATGGATACAATAGTAGTACTAAAAATAATCGAAACATTAACCACAGACTACAACCAGTTCTTTTCGGTATATACTTCGAGAGGGGGAGAAATCTCATACTTCTACTGTCCCAGAAGCCACCCAAAATATACTCCAAGGCCAAGCTACTTTCCTAAAATAAATGGACTACTTTAGTTGTTTAAATTACAATCACAAAATTCTAAAATTTATCATTCCTGACTATTTAGCATAACATCTGAATGATCCAATGTTCTTCTTAAGGAAATGTATCTCCCAATTATTATTTCAAATGCTGTCAGGGCATATGCCTTTTTTACACTATAAAGTTCTCCTTAATTACAATTAAAAATTATTATATAAATAGATTGACAATAAATATCCTTGGACCTCCTTTCATCTGAGTAACTTCATCAACTGATGCCCTACAGATGTTCTGGAATACTATTCCCTTATGGACTACAGAGGATGAGCACGATGGTCTTTAGTGATTTCCACTAATGAGATGATGGGGCAGCAAGTTAGCTACACTCAGATCTTGAAATCTATTTGTTTAATGAGTTTGGATGCACTTTCAATTTAGCTGTGAGGGCTCATCTTGGTTATGATTGGCAACATTCCAACATCTTGGAGAATCTTGAAAGTAAAACTTTTCTTGAGCAAACATTTGGTTCCAAGATGAAAAATCTGTATTTAAACATTGAGTTGCAGTATAAAAGTATCAGGTTTAAACTGTATCTTGTTAGTGCCATTAGATGAATCATTTCTACAGAGTCTTTTACTGGAAAGAGACATTTTTCCTGTTTATGTATGTAAATACCCCACTTTTAATTTTAAAGTTTTTCAACCAACTCCTTAAGGAGTGGTTTACGTGCCTGAATCTCTGAATATTGCTATCAAATCATATTAGAAATCAGGCAGAGATGAGGTAGGCATGTATACATTACTATGTATGCTAGTGAAATAATATACTTAAAAATTTTTATGCCCATCTCTAAATAAACATGGAAAGAGCATTTCTTTACTTCCAAGGCGCATATCAAGTAATTTTATTTATTTATTTTATTTTGTCAAGCAATTATAAGATAACAGATATAAGTATAAAAATAGTTATGAATACATGAAATGGATACATATAAGAAAAAGTAAAAAAAACAACCAATAGAACAGGGACAGTAGGCACGTTGGTGCGCTTATGCATGCCTACAGACCTATAAGGAAAGGGGTGAGGTCAACAGTAGACAGTCTAAGGTTAAAGTTTTTGGGGTTTGGGGAAGAAACCACAGAGTCAGGTAGAGTATTTCAGACATTGACCACTCTGTTGCTGAAGTCATATTTCCTGCAATCAAGCTTGGTGCGGTTAACCTTGAGTTTGTATCTATTGTGTGCTCTTGTATTGTTATGGTTGAAGCTGAAGTATTCATTGACAGGTAGGACATTCCAATATATAATTTTATGTACTATACTTAGATCGGACCAAAGGTGGCATAGTTCTAGGTTGTCTAGGTCTAAAATTTCAAGTCTGGTAGCATAAGATATTCTGCAATGAGTAGAGGAATTGAGAACTCTTCTTGTGAAATATTTCTGGACTTTCTCAACTGTGCTAATATCAGATACGTAATGCGGGTTCCAGACAGATGAGCTGTATTCAAGTATTGGTCTGGCAAATGTTTTGTATGCTCTAGTTAGTAGTGCGATATTACCGGAGAAAAACCTACGCAGGATTAGGTTAACAACTCTTAATGGCTTTTAAGCTATGTAGTTACAGTGGGCTCTAGCACTTAGATCATTAGAGATGAGTACTCCAAGGTCCTTGACAGAGTTTGGATCATCAACAAGGTCTTGACTATTTAGCTTGTATTTTATTTTCTGATTTTTTTGCCAATATGTAAGACAGAGCATTTATTTGTTGAGATTTGAAGTTGCCATTTGTTTGACCATTCTGATACATAGTCAAGATCTTTTTGAAGGGTAGTAGTATTGTCTGTAGTGTTGAATAGCTTTACATCATCAGCGAAGAGAACGCAGTTGCTCTTAATATGATCACAGAGGTCATTTAGAACACTGCCTTGGGGGACACCACTGTTGACAGGTACAGAATTTGATAGGATGCTCCCAATTTTGACCATTTGTTGTCTGTTTGATAGGAATGCTTCTATCCAGTTATGCAGGTGTCCAGAGATACCATAAGATTTTAGTTTTAGGAGTAGTTTGTCCTGTACCACTGAATCAAAGGCTTTACAGAAGAAATCTATGTAGATTGCGTCTATTGCTTTGCTCTGATCGAGTTGTGTAGTCCATACGTTTTTGCAGTGTAAGTGTTGCAGATTACAGGATAGTTTTTTCTGAAACCAAATTGTTTATTAGAGAGTAGGTTGTTTGTCTCTAAGTGGAAGATAATGGATTGGTTAATAATTGATTCCATGACTTTACAGGTGATGCAACATAAAGAGATTGGTCTGTAATTTTCAACTAGGCTGGGGTCTCCCTTTTTGAAGATGGGGATGGCCATGGCTAGTGGCATAGTTTTGGCAAGGAGCTGGTCCTGAAGGATTTTCAAAGCTTATGCTTAGAGGTTCGGCTATGGCAGTGGATAGCTTTTTTAAGAAGTAGGCACATATTCTGTCCGGTCCAATATATAGAGGTGGTTTTAGATTGCGTAGTGGTTTTTCAACATTGTCTTCTGTAAAATCGATATGTATTAGATCGTTGTAGTTGTCTGTGGTTCGACTAGGAAATACTGGGCATGATCCATTGCTGTTTACAAATACTGAGCCAAAGAATGTGTTAAAGAGGTTGGCTTTAATGGTGTCATTTTTCCATCTTCCAATAAGAGGAATCCATTGTTTCTTTACCCAACTTTGGTGCCAAATGTGAACAATTATTTTTCTTTTCTGTAAATAGTTCTCTTTTATCTTCAGCAGGTTGTCTTTTGTTAAACAAATCTGAAAGCAAGGAAGCCAGATAGATAGAAGCTCTGAGAAATGTCTCCCTCTCTTCCCCTCATTTCATAGGAAGCATCTACTGGCCTGTTTGCACAACACACTTAATTAGATCATGGGGTTTGAATGTAAGCAAATGGTGCACCAGGAAAACTGGGTTGACTGACCCAGCCAATTAATCTTAAAGAACTTACACTGAGTCCTCAATCTGCTCCCTCACCAGACACCTCATCTTTGAAGTTTCTCTTATTTTCACACTCTCTTACCCCAGCATCCACACAGGAGGTGGAAAAGGGAAGAAAGGGAAATACGCTTTTCCAGGCCTGTCTTGATGCTTGCATCCTGATTTTTATTTAAGTATGTTTCCACCCATTGGGGGGGAAATGGAAGAGAAGAAAGTTGAAAGGCATCTAGCCTGTCTCTCTTTCTTACAGCTGAGAGAAAATGATTTGCCCAACATCACCCAGCTGGCTTTGTGATTAAGACAAGACCAGAACTCACAGTCTCCTATTACCTCATCTTGGTGCCTTAACCACTACACTAAATGGCTCTCCGTATTATAATAAATTAAAGGACAAAATATTTTTATAAAATATCATCCAATCTTTGCCAGGGTGGAATCTATTCTTTCATCCCTTGATTAGTATATTACCTTTTCCAAGACAGATAAACTATGTATTTGCATAAGTTATTTCTTAACATCTGGAATAATATCATTTTTGCAATTTCTCAATGTATTTTTAGCCAACACTTATGCACAATACAGCTATAATTCCTGATAAACAATCAGATTCCAAAGTCTTGGAATATAATGCAGCATCGCATAAACATCCTTAACATTTAAAGATTTTCCCATAAATCTACCAATATTTAGAACCACTTTTTTCAAAATGAAAAATATTAAAGCATGATTATGGCGCTCAGATATAACAAGTGAGAAATAAGAATAGATATTACTTTGCAAGATTGATCCTTACTGTAAAATAAATAAAAGTTCATTAAACATTAGCAGATTACACCACTTCAGATTTATTCTTGAGTCAAAAGAGATTTGAAGCACCATTCCACTCCCTCTTTTTAAAATTATTGAATTTATTTTTCTCTGTATTTGCACCCATTTCCTCCCACTTGTGACTATTATTGTAACTTCATTATTTGTATCCTTACGATTTATATTAACTGTTTTCTAGTATGATTTGATTGCTTATTTGTACCCTATGACTATCATTAAGTGTTGTACCTTATGATTCTTGATGAATGTATCTTTTCTTTTTATGTACACTGAGAGCACATGCACCAAAACAAATTCCTTGTGTGTCTAATCACACTTGGCCAATAAAGATTTCATGTGTGTGTGTGTGTGTGTGTGTGTGTGTGTGTGTGTGTATACACACACACACACACACACACACATGTACACATACACATATATGTTGCAAGAATGCAGAAGAGCCACAAATTAGAGATGTTAGATATACAGTAGTTTCCTTTCAGAATTAAGTGCCTACCATCCCTGTCCTATTGTTTCTTTTATTTTTTTATTTTTTTTATATGTATCCCTGTATTCATAACTATGTTTTTACTTATACCTATTATCTAGTAAGCAATTGACAAAAATAAATAAATAAAATAAATAAATAAAATAAATAAAGTGTCTAAACATTATGGAAGAAAAAGAATTAAAATAACTTCCATCACAAAGACTCAGCAGCCCAAGGAATAAGACTGAGTAAAGCAAAACTGGGAGTAGATTTGCCATCCCTGTCCATCAAAACCTAGTAAAACCTGATGAAAAGCAGCCAAGTAAAGGCACTCAAAATTAGCTCAGTTTCAATTATTTTGGAGGATTTAGCTCTTTCCAGGATAGTCATTTGGACTACTTTGGTGGAAATGTTTCAGATCATGACATGCAGCCCTTCCAGCCACAATTCACTCTTGACCAATGCACAGCCAGAGAGAGAAAGAAAAGCTTCCCAAAGGTATGAAACGATTCTGTGACCATAGCAACAGTCAGTGTCTTCCTTTTATGCAAACACTGCCAAGTCAACTGAATCATGCAGCAGAGATTGGGTATAATATTAAACGAAGCATGTTAAAAAGCATGGACTTAACACAATCAGTATAATTTACTGAAAAGACCTTCAGGGAGAATGTATACGTTTCTGTTACGGTTCTGTAGATGAGAAAGAGAAATTGTCTATATTCCTTTTGGTTTAATGTTTTTATCTACTTCTAATGGGGGTGGGGGAGATCCTACATTCCCAATGGTAAATTCCCCAAATTCATGTGGAGCAAGCATTCACTGAGTGCTCTGACCCAGCATCCTGCACCCACAGCACGTTTTTCTGTTGTTGTTTTTCCCTCCCCAATAGTAGTGTCAAGCAACCACATTCATTGCTCCAGGTTTGGAACAAACTGATTGTGCCATGGAGACAATCACCATCAGACATAAGGAATCAAATGTGTAATTAATCCCACGTAAACTCTGGATGGCTTTAAGGGAAATCTGAAATATTGGCCAATATCCGTCCATCCGATTATCATCTGCTACATAATCCCATGGAATCCCTTTCCATTTGAAACACGGTGGTTGTTATACAATGACTTGCTCTCCCTTATAATGCACTAAGGCACAAATGAGATATAAGTCAAATGGCTGCTTGACAGAAAGAGGAGTCGCCCATCTGTTACTGCAACTCCAGGACAAAACTGAATCAAATGCACTGCAGAGATTTCTTGGCATCCGCACTGATGTCGCATTCACTTTTTACTAATATCATTTTACAAGCTCTCCTTATCTCAAGTCAAGCCACCGGAGTTTTAGAGTGGTTTGCAGATAAGATAGCGTAGCAGATTTTTCTAAGATGAAGACAAATGTTTTTAACTCTCTTGATAAAATAAGAGAAGGAAGCTCAGCGAGCAGAGGCAGACATTGCTCACCAAATGTCAGCTCTGACATCCGAAACTGAAGAACGATTAGGCAAATTGAAGCAAGAGGCTTTTTTAAAACAAAACAAAACAAAACTTTAAGAGCTGCATCCTTTTAAGGTTAATTCTAACCTGGTGTCATTGAATCAGTTGAATTGCAATTCAGCTAGACAGTGCATAATTGGCAAAGCCACAAATTTACAGAGCATAAAACACTTCATTTTAGGTTAGATCAGCTCAGAGGTGGTATTCAGCAGGTTCTGCCCAGTTCTGGAGAACCGGTAGCGGAAATTTTGAGTAGTTCAGAGAAGTGGAAAATACCACCTCTGACTGGCTCCGCCCCCATCTATTCTCTGCCTCCCGAGTCCCAGCTGATCGGCTGGGTCTTCTTTGGTTGCCCTGCACAGGAGAATGGAGCTGGAAAGCAGGTTAGTGGGGTAGGGAGGGAATGGGATTTTGCAGTAACCTTCCCTTGCCATGCCCACCAAGCAATGCCATGCCCACCAAGCCACACCCACAGAACCGGTAGTAAAAACAAATTGAATCCCACCACTGGATCAGCTGTTTCAAATAAGACTGTCTTGTAAGTGAATAATCTGTTGTATACCATAGGGTATCTTATTGTGTGTACATTATATGTACATGAACTGACTACCCCATTGGGAAACTTCAACAAGAACTAAATGAGAAAAATAGGTCTTAAAACTGACATCAACGCATATAAATTGACAAACACAAAATTGGAAAATGCCATTATCTTGCTTCTCATTTGCTCTGTTTGTGTTCTCTCTCTTTCCCAGGGTATCAATTTGACAAAAAAACAATGAACAGTACAACTCTAGACGGGACAGCCTGTTTGGTACAGTGGTAAAGGCATCAGGCTAGAAACAGGGCACCTTGGGCACAAAGCCAGCTAAGTGAACTTGGACCAATCGCTTTTTCTCAGCCCTAGAAAAGAGGCAAAAGGACAAACCACTTCTGGGAAATCTTGACTGGGAAAACTGCAGGGACTTGTCACCAGGAGTCAGGACTGACTCAAACGCATACAGGCACACACACAAAGGAACAAATTTTATACTGTATATATAGCGAAGTTCAGGGAGTTTTACAGGCAGATAAGTAGACATAACATTGTAGGAAATTAAGGGTGCACAGAAGCAAAGCTTCATCTCTTCTCATCTCCACCCATCCCCATTTCCTTTTATTGCCTGCAAAAACACTGAAAGAAGCCATTTGATAAGGGAATATCAAAGTGTTTTTCAGTAACTGGGAAGCTAATGCGCCTTTTTTTTCCTACTGCAATTTTGACTGGCACAATGGACAATAGGACCGTTCAGGAGTTACCAGTATCTGGGCCAGCAAAGAACAAAAAACAAGAAATGATGGAATACATGTATCAGATTAAGCCAGAACTAATTAAATTGTATTGTGGTTCAGTATGGCTGTGCAAATTAGATCAGTGTGATAACTTTGGTTTCAATTCCTAATACACACAGCCATGGTGCCATAGAAAGAATAAATCAGAAAGAGGCCACCAGGCTGAATATTAATCATGGGTGGAGACAGTAAGGCTAAACAGTGCTCTTAACACGGGTCAGTTGAGATAAAGCAGCTGAGATTAGATTGGTGCCCTCTGAGCTTGGTTGTTTTCTAGCAAACATCTCTGCAAGGAAACAGCCAAGCTCAGAGAGCACCAAGGACCCCACCGTTCAACTGTTAGCTACAAACATTATCTTCTATGAGGTAGTTTAGAGGAAACAAGCATGTAATTCCTTTGTGATTCCACTCACAGGGAGACCCTGTTCTAAGATAAGCATCAGTAAGACAATTACTAAGGAAGTTTAGCATAGTATATGTGCATACACAAACACTGTGTTGTTCTCTTTCAGAATGAGTAACATTATGCAATAGTGCAGAAAAGAGAAAGAAAAAATATATAATTAAATCTAGTTTGTTATCACAATATTATGCCGTATCTTTCCATCCTTGTAAAATATCCTTGCTTCTCAAGCATCCATATACTAACTCCTATATTGCCTTTTGTTTTTCAAAATATCTCTTTACATCATCTCCATCCAACCATGACTTCTGCTTCCCCTTCCTTTCAACCCATTCACTCTTCTTTCATCTTCTGGTTTTTGCAATTCAATCATCATTCATTGTCTTTATATGTCTAAACCACGTCAGCCCATTTGTTTCATTCACTCACTTTTGTATTCAATCTACATTGATTTAACACTACTTAGTGTTGGGGGTGTGGTTTTCTCCTTTGTAGTTCTTCTTATGTTTCTCCAGACATACCTAATTCTCTCTTCCATAAAATAAAGTGGGCAGAAAGCTGTTCATATATACAGTCATTTTTGCTCCTTTTGACAAGCATTCATTCCTTGAAACAGATCACATATGCAAGAGACTTTACCTTTGTAACAATACTTGTCCATCATAAAATTGCTCCATTTATTTTCTCATGTTTATTAATCACTCTACCAAATACACAAATTCATCCCCTTCCTCTAGATCAGGGGTGTCAAACTCATAGAGGCATCACATGACATATTGGGACGTTTTTCCCCTTAGCTAAACTGGGTGGGAGTGGGGCCAGCATGTGATGCATCCGGCCCATGGGCCATGAGTTTGACACCCCTGCTCTAGATTTTTGCAATGTATGCATAATTTACAATTATTTGCTCTCTTTTTCTTGTCTGGCCCAACTGCTTTGACCTTTGATTTATTAATTTTCAAATCAATACTCCTTGTTGCATAGTACAATGTATCTTACATGCTGTAAATCATTAGGCCCCTCAGCTGACTATGAAAATTAGATTTCATGCTATCAAAAATAAACAATTTGATTCTGCATCTGGTCATTACTAAAACAACAGAAACTGTATCTCCTGCTCAAGAGAGAAATGTTTTAGCTCTTTACATAGCATTCCTTTCAATGTCCCTGTTTGACATATCACTGTTATTCTCACACATTTCATTAAATATTCCTTCCAACACTGCTTCACTTCAGTTTCATCACCAATCACTTCATCACTTTTTAGTTCCATCTCCTCTATTGCAATTCTTTTTACTTCCAAAAAGTGAATGAGGAAGCCTTTTACCTCATTTAATCATTCCTTGTGCGCAAGATCTTGTTCTGTCTATAAATATTGTGTAAATAACTCATTTTTTGGAGCAATCATTCTCTGTTATGTGTGGTTCCTCACCCACAGTCTCTTTCATATCATTGTTCCACTAAGCATCCCTTTTCATACTTCCAAAAAGCATGGTTCTATGGTTTTTCTGTGGCACTATTAATTCATAATTATTTCACTTATTTCAAGCAGATTTGATATCCTCTTTCCTTAAGCCCATTTTCCACTGCTTGTGTTTGAAAATTAATTTAAGCTTCTATAGTAATTCTGCTCTCACTTTTGTTTCTTTCACACTTTTATATTTCTTCAATGTTTATTTCGTTCAAAAATCCATTTCACTAATGGATTCCATGAATCATCTATCTCAATTCAGAACCTCTCATTTATCTTTTACGTCTTATCTTTCAGTCAACGATCTAATCAATCATGCTTCTTTATTCATTCCTGTTCCATAATATGCATGAATACTCACAGCTGTTGGTGAGTGGGTAACCTTATAAACATTGGATAAATCAATAAAATATTCTCAGTTTATGTTTCATAAGCAACCTTTGCATTCATAACTAAACCCATATCTTCATTTTCCTGCATGGATTCATTAATTGTATCAGATCAAGCCTCTTTCATTCAGAACTACTCCCTTCTTCCCTGTTATATTTCTTATCACTCATTTTATATGTAAACTCATACTCTTATATTGTCTACTGATGTACATTCCCTAGTCACAACCTTCCTTAAACCATGGTTTTCATTAAATGAGCCCATAGAATTGATCTCCACTGCCAATCATGGATTGATGCCCCATGTCAAACAAAGCAGTTACTTAAAGCTTTTTACTAATATAAAGTTTGTATAGACTAATTATCACCCTAATATGTACTTGTGCCCATATTCAATATTCCCCAATTGTGGTGACAGTGCTAGTTAGCTTGGTACATCTTGTCCAGGATGTTCAAGCACATCCTGGATCTAGTTTAACCCCATGCATATTTATGGTTTTCTATGCTAGCTAGAATGTTTCTCTAGAGGCCACCTGACAATCCCAAGTACTGTTCCTTACTCCTTCCAACTAGGTAGTACTTGAAATATACTGACATACACTCATGGAGAAAATTACATTAAAGTTGTATGCAAATATTCCTCCTCTAACCCTAACCCTTAATTTGAAGCATCTCCGATTGTCTTTCCCTAGGGACCAGATAAATTTCCAGTATTCTACAAGGGTGCCATAGACAGTTCTCACTCTCTCTTTCCAAGCAGTAACATAATAATAGTGTTATGCACTCTTTAATAAAGAAGTACTTTATAGGGTTTAAGTTAGCATATTCAAGGCCAGGTTTGCATAATCAGAACCAAAATATGTGGGTATAATGGTGGCTATTATTTTCATTGGCGACCCATTTTTTCATGAAATCTTACACAAATAAATAAAATATGAATTATTATGGTTGCCTTTACATTCCATACTAAAATACATAGGCACCACCCAATCAGTTTCAGTAAAATTCAGAAATGTGCCGCTATTGTTGAGCAGTGATTATAGATAATAAAAAACATACAGTATATTATTTTTATAATAGTGTATAACAACAGTTTTCTGATTGGATTAGAGTTGTTTAAAAGTACAATAGTAAAACACTTTAAGATAACTTGAATCTTAAAGCTGGACATCATAATTCCATTTAAATATAGGGACTTAAATATAATCCAGAAAATTGCTCAAAATGAACCAGAAACTCTCTTTGCAGAAAAACGGCCGCCCTTCATGGATGTCTACGATTAAGATTGCTGCCAAAAATGTCAGCAGAGCTGTAATCTCATTAAATGGCTCAGCAAAAAGAAAAAAAAAATGCAACAGACTTTTTCTTCACAAAACAAGTAGCCAAAATAGTTTCTAAAACACTGTCCCTATTTAAACCTGTTATGCCACTGTTATGAAATGGTGAGAGATTTGTTTTTAACAGGAAAACAGGAAAAGTAATCTACTTGGTGACCTCACCAAGTTAGAAAATACAGCCCTCGTAGCCTACAGGAAATCATCACAGGGACAGTACCTAGCTACATACACTTGGTTGGTACTTGAACAGGCACCAACAGTAAATTTCTGAGCTGTCCATCACACAGAAGAGTTGAAAAGAAGTAAAGCCAGTTTTTGTACTTTTGCTTAAAAAAAAAATGTTCATGAAGTCAACAACAATCTAGACAATCCAGTATCACCAACCAGAATGTGAACCAGGTCATCTTCCATTTATGGTCAGTTGTTTGACCAACAAAATTTAAAACAAAAGAGTCTTGAAGAGTTTAAGGATGGTCTTAATATTTCTGTCCTATACTGTATTCTAAGACGAAATGTCTTATAAATTAAAGAATGTTGAACATAACTTTAACATCATTCAAAGAGGAAACGTTTCTTGAAATCTTGGAGGGGGAGGGGAGAAAACTTTTCCAAGTCAAATATAATGTTTAGTTATTTCTTCAGTTTACATCAGGGGTGGGTTTCTACCGGTTCTGTCCACCTCTGTAGAACCGGTAGCTCTGAAGAGCAGCAGACATAGAACCAGTTCTATGTCTGCTGATGTTTTTGCCCACCCACCCACCCAGGCTCTTACCTGATCTTTATTTCCTGATTTTTTCAACTTCAGCTGCTGAACGAGGTGCAGCTGCAGTTTAAAAAGCAGGGAAAAGGGGGCTTTTTGAAAGGCTGCTTCTCTGCACACAGCATGCTGATGACGATTTACAGACGCGCGGCTCGCGGCTCGCGGCGTGCAGGGAAGCTCGTAAATCCCGAACCAGTAGTTAACTCTGTCATATCCCACCCCTGGTTTACATGTCTTATATTCAACTTATTTCCAGAGATTCTGAGTGGTCTATAAGAAAGAAAAGTTAAAAATAACAAGAAACCAAACATAGTGACAAATTTGATGTGCCGTTATTTGTGGTGAGCTATATTCCCTGAATACTTTTCTAAAAAGCCCTGTTTTTACAAGTCAAAAATGGTTGAAGCAGATTGGGGGGAAGGCAGGACTGGGGGGGGGGGGTTGACTGAGAGGATGCAATCTGGTATTCTCTTTGATGAGAGAGCAAGTCCCCTCTACCAAATTTCACTGGGTGCATAAATTCAACTTGCAGAAAGCGATCTCAGATACCTCCAGGCCCTAGGCCAGATAGGGCTTTAAAAGTGTTAACCGGTAGTCAGAATTGCACCTGGAGGCTAACTGACAATCAGTGCAGCTCCAGCCAAATGAAGGGGAAAAACTAACTTGAAAAGAGATGTCTAAAATGTTTCCAACTCAGAAGTGCTGTTTCAAATATTCTGATCTTGAAGCAAAATGTTCCAGTAATTTGTTCTGAGGTCGGAAACAAACACACTGTTTTGTTCCAGCCCTGGAACCAAGCATGGACATTTTTATAATCCCAGTCATATACAGCAAATTTGAAACAAAGTTTTAATCTCAAAACAGGCCAATTTTTTTGTGTGTGTTCCAACCTGGAAACAAAGTGAAACAGAGGTCTTCAAACACACAAAAAAGTCAGTTTTGTTACAACAGAACATAGCAAAAAAAAAATGTTGCAGTTGCTCTGTTCCAAGTTGAAAAATGAAGAATGCCTCCCATTTCATGAATACCTCTAGAAAATTAGAGTTTAGCAGCTATAATAAATTTAAATAATAAATATGAGTTATTTTAGTTATCTGAGCTGTTCATCCTTATTATGCCATTTGTGACCTATATGAACTAGATACAATATGCATCACACTTCTAATGACCTGGGGTTTTTTTTCTGTCTGCAACATCCTTCATAAATGACTTCTCTACAAAAAAAAAGTAGCTACCATTTTTTAAAAACAATATGCATATTATTCCTATGAAGAATAAGGCCAATATGATTTATTTTATTTCACTGACCAGCTAACCACCTTCCAAACTTACAAAGCCAATCTCACATCCATTTATTATGTGCTCAATCACACCATAAGACAGAGGTTCTTCACTGTGATTCTACATTATATTTAAAGCAGCTGCTTTAAAGACAAGATCAAAGTTGTCACTACTTAATCCTTCACAATTCAGATACTCTTCAAAACAACAGACACTATTTCAACTTGACTTGCAAAGCTTTTTAATCATAGGAGCCAGCAAAATACTTTATATGGTGCACTAAGCTTCAATCTTCAAGTTCTGTTCATTAGTTTTACCTTGATATAACAAAAACAGGAGGATTTTAAAATTCCCTTTGATTGAAACTTTATTTACAAATTAAAAAAAGACTATTTAGCACATAAGCAAAGCAAAAGGGTAATTACTCAAAGCATTTTGATAACAGGGAAATACATAGGTCAAGTTCTTTGCTCTTATTGTGTGGTGCAATGATCCCTTTAAAGCAGTAATTCTCAACCTTTTCTTTACCACAGACCCTCTTTAAATTCCTTTTGTAGCCATGAACCCCTAAGCCTTAACTCAAAATTTAAATCATAACATTTTTTTCAAGCCTTTGCGGACCCCCTGTGACAATATCGCAGCTCTCCAGGGATCCAGAGACCACAAGTTGAGAACCTTTGCTTTAAAAGATTGTTGCAGTTTAGTCATTACTAATTTTATACCTGAAAGATTTCTACTGTGATTTTCTCACTCTCTATATCAGGGGTGTCAAACTCGATTTCATGCCAGGGTTGGGTTTGACCTTGGGGGGATGGGGGGCATGGCCAGCTCAACATCACTCATGTTGAGGGTGCCTGTGGCGGCCTGAGTGCCCTGCCAGTGGAAATGGGCTCCTGCAACCTTCTGCCACCAAAAACAGAACTTAGGAGGATAACCCACAGCTGTCGCATACTCTATTTTTGGCTGCGACAGCCTCCTGCAGCCCTTTGCCAGTGAAAACGGGGCTCAGGAGGGCCACCTGCAGTTTTTGCTGGCAGAGGCACCACAGGCTGGTCCTTTGCTGTTTCCAGGGCAGTCCCACGGGCCAGATCAAAGCATCCCACAGGCTGGATCCGGCCCCCTGGCCTTGAGTTTGACACCCCTGCTCTATATCTTCCAAATATGCACATACATATAAGGCATTAACAGGATTTGTATCTCTCCCTGTAAGCGCTTCTAATGCTAAGCTATCTAAAGACTCATCCTTAATTACAGGAAGGTTTGACTTAAATAGACCATGGACACGATCAAGAAACCAAAGGAAGAAATATTAGCAGTTTGAACTAACCTCCCTTTATTTTAGGTATCAAAATCAGAGGTCCTTTTTTTAAAATCTCATTCTTAAATAAATTTGCAAAGAACAAATTCAGTTAAGAAAACGTTTAGCAAGGCATGGGAATAATTGTTCCACTATTTTTAAGAATGCAAACACTTGTTTTTTAGAAGTAGGCCTCTTCTACAACAGCGGTACCATATTTCACTATCAACATTTAATGTTATATTTCAGATTCAGGTAATCAAATTTACTATCTAACTCTGTAACCAATATGTACTATGAAACTGTTCTTTCTTCACCAGTCTCCAAAGTCTCTAAAAAACAGGCAATCGTAGAACTCAATCAAATATTCAGGACATGTACACACTGGCTTCATCCCATATGTTCACCCATCATTCCTTACTCATCTTCTCAGCAGAAAATTCTCTACCAGAGACCAGAGTTTCTACCCTTGTAATCAAGAGTTTATCTGTGAAGTATATGTAAAGAAACAAATCACAACTAGCCACCAGAATTCTCTTTGACCTTTTGCTTCTCTTAAACCAGGGGTGTCAAACTCACGGCTGGGGGCCAGATGCATCACATGTTGCCCACGCCCACCCCCATTATAGCGAAGGGGGAAAAGTGATATGTCATGTGATGACAATGTGATGCCATGAGTTTGACACCCCTGTCATAAACCATGCACATGTAATGGCTAGAATCCACTTGCCTAGAACACTTAAGTCCCATGTGCACACATTCTTTCTTTAATAGTTCAAGTGATATTCGGTTCGGATCATATTTATGACACACACACACACACCTCAAACAGGGGTGGTATATTCAGCAGGTTCTGACCAGTTCTGGAGAACTGGTAGTGGAAATTTTGAGTAGTTCATAGAACCGGCAAATACCACCTCAGACTGGAGATTTTACAGTATCCTTCCCTGGCTACACCCACCAAGCCATGCCCACAGAACCGGTAGTAAAAAAATTTGAATCCCACCACTGACCTCAAACCATAGAAAAGAGAAAGATATAAAGGCTGAAGAAGCTAACAAATAAACCCAACAATGTTATTCTGTTCTAATACTAGGCTGCAGGACAGACCTGGGCATTTTACAGCCTATGGGCCATATGTGACAGGGCAACTCCAGCCTTCCACAACAATCCCAGATCCTCATGTGGTCCCTTGGAGAAATTAATAGCCCAACCCTGCTGTAGAACAAGAAATACAGGAGGCTGGGATCAAAAGGGAAACTAGTTCTGTTTGGATTATGAAGTAAACAATACCCCAATGAAACAGGAGCAGGAAGAACAACTGGTTATCTAAATGAAAGTAAACAAAGTATTTATGTTTTTGACCATTTTGCAGTATGTGACCACATCCTTCCACTAAGGAACAACTAGGAACACAGTAAAATCCAGAAATGTTTTTTTTTTTAAAGTAATGCATGAAAGTTTAAATAGCATGCTGAAAAGCAGCAATTATATCTGTCCTCAGGAAAGGAGGGAAGTGGTTTAGGAAAAAGTTGGCCTTACTCAAAACAGAGAACACATTTTCTCCCCTTACAATTAAAGGTACAGAAAAAGATATGGAAACATCCTTCATATTGAGAAGATACCAATGCTCCTCTTCCTAGAAGGCCACCTCCTTCTCAACAGAAAAAGCAAGAAGTCTTAGAAAGAGACCAGGTTGAAAAATCTTCAGATTTTTTTTATCTTCAAGTGAATGCAATAAATCATAAAGACTGGTTTCCAAACTACAATAGTTGAGTTCATGCAACACATTTATCGAAAACCAAATGAAGCACATCAGTTACCATATTGTAAGACTCTTTATTTAGACACTTTTGGCACCTAACACAGGAAGGTGAATGGAATGGGATGGGTCTTTTGCAGCAATGAAAAAATCTGAAACACTTTAACTTCATCCACTTAATATCATTAGTCTGCCACCAAAGCCTTCAGCATCTTCAGAATGGTGTGCAAGCCCTAGCTACAGAGTGTCCATCCCTGCTTTAATCCATAACATCATTCTTCCACCCCAATAATGCTCTTGAGCTTAGATAAATTTCTTTATTGTTGAATTGTTAAATGAATAAACATGCACTAATGCCATACAGTTTGCTCCTAGAGTACAGTCTTGCATATAAACAAACACATTTTCAGTTGGTTTTCTGCAGTGCCAGCTGTGATAGCCAATGCCTTCCAACTGCTGAGTGAAAAAAAATTCTAGACCATTTTAATTTTCATCTAGTCATCGTTAACCCAAAGATTAATACAAAGGGAGCATTTCCAGAAACCTGCTGACTTAGTTGAACTCCCCTGACTGACCTGCAAAAGTTGTTCTGTATGTTAGTTTAAGAGGAAACACCTATGATAGATTTAATTTGTTTCCATTAGAGGAAGCAATTAATCTTTATTAGAAGATGGTAAAAATTGCACCTTGGCTCACAGCCTCCTACCTCCTAGGTATTTTTTTAATACCAAGCTTCCTTCACTTATTTGTCAAATACTCCCATATAGGCCATATTGTGTTTAAATCAAACTCATGGAAACCTAGGTATGATGACACACATATCAACGGGGAAAACCATCATTTAATAACAGTACTTTTAGCAAACGTACCTCAAGATTCAGGATTATAGCTTCTTGCTCATATGTAAATTATACAAAAGGACAAAGAATGTGCTATTCAGCTCCAGTGGCAGCTGCTACTTTTATTACTTAAGCTATAGGTCTATATGTAAATAGAATATTAGCCAATCATGCTGTCACAGTTGTCTGGAAAGCTTCACTATGATAAAAAAAAATCTAAATAAAAGAATAATCAAACCAGAAATATAAAGAAAAACCACATACAAACTGCAGTATCTTTTTAAAATTATGTGCATTATTTAAAGGCAATGTAATTAACCCTTCCTCACATATCTCAAATAATTTTGAAAGCAAAATAATTTCATTAAGCAGCATAAGATTTTCTACAGGTACATGAGATATAAATCTAACAAGCAAAACAAAATATTCCATCAGGAAGTCATCCTTTAGAAGAAGATCCTACATTTTTAAAATTGGATTTTAATTATGCTTAATTAAAAAAATTATTTAATGCCACAAAGCTTTAAAACTGATAAGCATAGCCATAAAAAGGAAAAAGAAACAACAAACATCCTAGAAATAATGTTATAAACAGAGCTACACAAACTTTGATCATATTGCTCTTCTTCTTTCTTGTCCCTTTGCTGGAAAAAAGACTAATTCAAATATTGACAAACAAAACATATCAACAATAATTGTAAATGAGGTGCCTTCTCCTTACAGGGTTATATAATGATTCTTTCAATCGATTCCTACCCAAAGAATCCACATTTTTTAATACATCGAATCAGATAAAATATCCTGAGCTTAAACAGTCTCTAGAGAAAAAGGACCAAGAAAAGAACATCTGAGAATTGATCCATACATAAAACACACTTGTCTTAATTTTTATATCACTCCATTCCTTCACCCTTTATTCACCCTGGGCTTGCTTCCCACAACTCAATGGTTTCTTCTCTTTCTTGATTTCTATTGCAGTTGGTCAATCTATGCAGAATTACCAAAAAGGAGAGACAACTGAATAAGCTGAGTAATAGGGGAAAAAAACAATGAAGGGAAAAGAGATTCTTCCCACCCCTTCCCTCTCCCATAATCGGTCAACTGCTGAGATCTGGAAAAAAAACTAGCCTGTAGGAGTCAGGATTGGTGGAGTTGTGCTTGAAAAGTGGGGCGTGAAAAGCTGTGGCATCTCTACTCCTGCTCTTAAAGACGAAGCATTGGGTTTAGATTGGAAAATACTTAACATTTACTTATGTATCATATGAGTATGTATGTATTTATTGAGTAATGAATGGTACTCAGAAAGTAATTGGCCACCAATAATACTCAGTATCCAGCACAAGGATGATTCATGCATGGCAAATTGAAATGTTTTGTCTGGTCTTTCTGACAATTAGGCAATCCCATTAGAACGCATCAAGGCTACTTGTAATTTGCTTGTCGCTAAATGGGTAGACAGGATTGCACCTTAAACAAAAATTTGAGTGGAATAATAGTCCATTCTTGTTTGTTGAAAAAAAAAGGGGTGGGGTGGGGAGAGGAGAAGTCAACTATAGTCTTGATCCAAGGAAGAATTAAATCTCTCAGACAGAGCAGCACTTTCACTCTTTCATGACTAGATAGATTAATCCTCCTCCAGCCCATTACCCATGTCACCTGCAAGACTTGCAGAGCAGGACACTCCACGGACTGTAATGACTGATGAGTTGCATGTGAAGATTGATGTTCAAAGCTAATAGCTACGTGCTATTGGAAAGAGCCTTACTGTTTCTTTGCTCAAAATGCATGGCGTTATTTAGACACAAACCAGCCCTCTTCTCTAACAGTCTGTCTTCCAAATTTCTTGTTTATTATTACAAAACATTCCAAATACATATTCTGGTCATTGTGGCCCTGATACATCTGAAAAGAAGCAGATGGGAAAGATTGCACAAATCGGTGTCCTTGCCTTCCATTCAACAACAGTTCCTGGACTACAATATCCTGATTACGACAAAAGCAGGGAAATCTGATTCTGAATTATTGTTCTGAATTGTTATCATCCTGAATTTATTCTCAGTACATATTCTAGGAAAGATTCAACCCATCCATCAATTTGCTTTGCAGTTTCTTCATCACTGATACACTAGCTGAGTTACCATACAGAGTTTATAGATCAACTGTCTGAAAAGAGATTCCAACTCCCGGTTTTATTGGCTCAGATTTTATCAGCTTTACACCAATATCCCACTTCTTTTTCAAATGTTTCATAACATGATTCTGTTTCAGCTACTCTCCTGCCATTCAGTTTGGTATGTATAAAGTATGACTATGTCTTTTAAACTCTTAAAATGAGCTATTTCTTTCCTAGAGTTTCCAGTTGTACTAAAGCAGCTTTCCCCAGTCAAATGCCCTGTAGATGTGTTACTCTACATTATAGGGTGCAGATTCCTTATGTCTAAGGGGGCCAGGTTAGGGAAAAGTCATCAAATTCAGTGGCTGATTTGGGGCTGGTCCCTCTCTCAATTCAAGTTCAACTCACAGACCAGTTGTTCTAAAGCCAAAATGGAGAGTGAAACATTTCTGCACAAGCTATGTGGAAAAAAGAAAGGAATAAGTAAATATGTTTAGACTCTTTTAACATTAACAGTATTGGCTCATATAATATAAACATGCTTTCACTTGTATCCTTGCAATATAATCAAATGCACTTCTTCACAATCCAACATTTACATTATTATTTACATCACACTTCAAGGTATCAGTACAAAACTATTGAACAGCTACTGGATTTTTGTTTTTAAAATACAAACTCCTGCCAACACACAATTGGTTGGACTGTAGATTATTTTATTATTAGGTTATATCCCGCTTATTATTTGTATAATTTTTAAGGCTCAACAACCATTTTGCTTACCAAAAACTGTTAATATCCTCTTAAACAGATTGAGTAAAAGAATATCCCTACACCAGGCTTATAAATTTAAGACTTATAAATCAGAGCAATGTAATACAAAAAGATTAACTTGCTCCCAATCATATTGTTTCCATTTCATCCATTAATACCGAGCCAGCTTGCAGCAGCAACTCAGTTCTGCAACTCATGACAAGATTTGTTCATAAAAAATACACTGTGATTCATGCCCCAGACATTCAGAAAATCTCGTGCTAGTGTAATCCTCTGCCCAAGATCGTAGAAAGCCAGGACTCAGATATACAGTACAACAGTGAGATAAATGGATTACTGATGTGCTTAGGAGTACAGCATAGGCAGTTTGCTGTTACCCCAATTTCTAGTGATAAGCAAGCATGATTTACTCAGGTGCCAGATGTGGCTTCTGCTTCATTCAACAATCATCTCAAAGATTTTGAAGTGAAAGTCATTTGAAATGCCGCTACAAATCACAAGCTATGTTCAAATAACATGAGATATATGCCATATTGAGCCCTAGTTCAACGTTTAAGACAGCTGAGTGGGTTCACAGTACATATTAAAACCATAAACCTTAATTTACAAATTACAGTGCCTGGGTTAGATATTAAGCCAAAATCAAGCATTACCAATCATGTGTTACCAATGGCAAATCAGACTTTCAAATGGATCAGAAGTACTTGATTTTTCTCTACTGAAACCTGGTTTTTAATTTTTCTAAATAAACGCAGTCAAAGTACAATGCATGCTGATTTTCTTTTGTCAATCAAGCTGTCATCAACCTTAATGATGCAGAGTATATGTTTAATATCTTTTCTATGTACATCATGTAATTACCTGGAAGTAGTGAATTAGAATTGCACATGGGAAGGAACATATAATTTTCAGAAATCAAGTTACACTTCTAGAGACCAACCAAGCCAACCAAGCAAATTACAATAATAATGGACTAGTTAGGTAGCAAACTCATTTCTCCAATCCACCTCCTGCTCCCTCACTCATTTTCATATGTACCTAAGCTGTGCAATGAACCAGATTTGAAAAGAAAACAATTATATATACTTAACACCTATCGCCACATCATTAAACCAATGTACCTTTTCTTGGGATCATGTAGCAACAGCAACTAAAACAACATGTTGTAATCCTTATTATATAAATATACAAAATTCACTGCTTATCAAAAACTGTAGCATCCACTTAAATGGATATGTAAAATCAAAATTATCCCTATAGTAAAGGGGTTAAATTAACAATTTCTCTAAGTCTTATAAACCAGAGCAATGAATTATGCAATACAAAAAGACTAATTTGCTCTCAATTACATTGTTCCTATCTCATCTATTAATATTGAGACAACTTGCAGGCACTCAGTTGCACAACCCGTGACTAAATCTCAAGTCACTACAGGCCTCATATAAATTAAAGATTAGCTTCTCCAGTTCACATTTAGTGCTATACCTTTGGTTTATTGCTGTTTTATTTATGTTGGGAAAAGACTTACATAAAATCCCACAGAAAGGATTTTTTTTATTTATTTTTATTTATTTTTATTTGTCAATCACTTACAAGATAATAGGTATAAGTATATACATAGTTATGAATACATGAAATGGGTACATATAAGAAAAATAAAAGAAACAATAGGACAGGGACGGTAGGCATGTTAGTGCGCTTATGCACGCCCCCTACAGACCTCTTAGGAAAGGGGTGAGGTCAATAGTAGACAGTCTAAGGTTAAAGTTTTTGGGGTTTGGGGAAGAAACCACAGAGTCAGGTAGAGTATTCCAGACATTGACCACTCTGTTGCTGAAGTCGTATGTCCTGCAATAAAGTTTGGTGCGGTTAACCTTGAGTTTGTATCTATTGTTTGCTCTTGTGTTGTTATGGTTGAAGCTGAAGTATTCATTGACAGGTAGGACATTGCAATGTATGATTTTATATACCATACTAAGATCAGACCGAAGACGGCGTAATTCAAGGTTTTCTAGGTCTAGAATTTCAAGTCTGGTGGCATAAGGTATTCTACAACGAGTAGAGGAGTGGAGAACTCTTCTTGTGAAATATTTCTGGACTTTCTCAACTGTGCTAATATCAGATACGTAATGTGGGTTCCAGACTGACGAGCTGTATTCGAGTATTGGTCTAGCAAATGTTTTGTATGCTCTAGTTAGTAGTGTGATATTACCAGAGAAAAAGCTACGTAGGATTAGGTTAACAACTCTTAATGCCTTTTTGGCTATGTAGTTGCAGTGGGCTCTAGCACTTAGATCATTAGAGGTGAGTACTCCAAGGTCCTTGACAGAGTTTGGATCATCAACAAGGTCTTGACTATTCAGCTTGTATTTTATGTTCTGATTTTTTTTGCCAATATGTAAGACAGAGCATTTATTTGTTGAGATTTGAAGTTGCCATTTGTTTGACCATTCTGATACATAGTCAAGATCTTTTTGAAGGGTAGTCTGTGGTATTGAACAGCTTTACATCATCAGCGAAAAGAACGCAGTTGCTCTTAATATGATCACAGAGGTCATTTATGTAGAGTATGAAAAGAGTTGGTCCTAGAACACTGCCTTGGGGGACTCCACTATTGACAGGTACAGAATTTGATAGGACACTCCCAATTTTGACCATTTGTTGTCTGTTTGACAGGAATGCTTCTATCCAGTTATGCAGATGTCCAGAGATACCATAAGATTTTAGTTTTAGGAGTAGTTTGTCGTGTACCACTGAATCAAAGGCTTTACAGAAGTCTATGTAGATTGTGTCTATTGATTTGCCCTGATCAAGTTGTGTAGTCCATATGTTTTTGCAGTGTAAGAGTTGCAGATTACAGGATAGTTTTTTCCTGAAACCAAATTGTTTATTGGAGAGTAGGTTGTTTGTCTCTAAGTGGAGGATAATGGATTGGTTAATAATTGATTCCATGACTTTACAGGTGACGCAGCATAAGGAGATTGGTCTGTAATTTTCAACTAGGCTGGGGTCTCCCTTTTTGAAGATGGGAATGACCGTGGCTTTTGACCATAGGTTAGGCAAGGAGTTGGTCCTGAAAGATTTGTCAAAGCTTATGCTTAGAGGTTCGGCTATGGCAGTGGATAGCTTTTTTAAGAAGTAGGCACATATTCTGTCCGGTCCAATAGATAGAGATGGTTTTAGATTGCGTAGTGCTTTTTCAACATTGTCTTCTGTAAAATTGATATGTATGAGATCATTGTAGTTGTCTGTGGTTCGACTAGGAAATACTGGGCATGATCCATTGCTGTTTACAAATACTGAGCCGAAGAATGTGTTAAAGATGTTGGTTTTAATGGTGTCGTCGTTGCAGTCTTTCAGGGGTGGGATGAACCTTGAGTCTTTTAGTTTGTTGTTTACAAAATTGTAAAAAGCGCGGGTGTTCCACACCTGTTCCTTTTTGCATTTAAGAACTCATCTGAGCCTCTTTATGTTTGGGATCTAATTCTGGATAGCAGTGTTTTTCAGGACAGGCAATCCTCGACTTATGTCCATTCATTTAGTGACCATTCAAAGTTATGACAATGCTGAACAAAGAGATTTATGATCAATGCCAGAAGTTAAGGCCGTTGCAGCATTCCTGCAGTCATGTGAACAAAATTCGGATGATGGACCGCTCTTATGATTGCAGGGACCTTGAAATTCCCCTCACCTGCCTGTCTCCACTCACATCTATTACCTTTTGGCCCTTGTCGGCCTGCACTCAGCCACCCTACCTCGCCTTTGCAATCTTTTTGCTGTCCACTGATGGTGAGGCATGCCTAGCCATATTGAGCAGGCTTTGCACAGTAAAAAAAAAAAAAATGGAAGGGGAGCCCAAAGCAGTTTAAGGAGGACAGACCAAATCATCTCTTTCCACCATGTTTCTGGACCTTTTGGGCCTGGCTTTGCACTGCGAAAAAGGGGAGCTAACCCAAAGCAACCCTTTTTTTCCCTTTCTTAGACCACAAAGCCAGGTCCAGCTCCACGCAGGAACTCTTTGTGAAACAGTGTTTTGTTGCTTAGCAACCAAAATTACAACCCTGATTGTGGTTATAAGTCGAGGATTATCTGTATCTAATGGTTATTGTACACCATTATTTAGCTTCAGATAAGTTCCCAACACAAACAGGTCAGAAAGCTGACGATTATCACCATATTTGTCACAGCCTTGTTAAATGCTTCCTAGACTTTCACCATAAACTAGACTGCTATATTGGCTCTTATCCATTCTGCAGGGAAGGTTCTAAAGCCCTCTGATTTTGACCCTAAGATCATAAAATACCTCTGTTTCATGGCAATAGAAACAATATGCATAATGCTGCTTAAAAGTTTGTGAACCCTTTTTAATTTTCAATATTTCTGCATAAATTTAACCTGAAACAGGCTAAACTAAAACAGTAAATGGGAACAAATGAGCCATTTAACCTTCCACAAAGTCTGGACTGATTGTAATTTCCATTCAGCATATACGGGAATTTGAAACTGATTCTTAGTTTTTATTTCAATTTTCATCCCAAGGTATAAGAAGGAATGCCTGTTCTATGCATTTGTGATTCCTGGATATCATCTGAAAAACTACAGAACATATGACTCTTGCTTCTTCCTTTGGGTTTATAATCTTACTTGAGTTTCCTTTTGCTTTACAGACTTGCCACGAATGCAAGGATTGGTCATAAAATCACTTTTTCATCACTATTATAATTACAAATGGTTGCTAAACAAGGCAATCCCTAAACTATAATTATTTGTTATGTAATATCAATATACATCACAATAAGGCTTAATATCTTAGGTATTATGTGAATCCACCCATGATTAAAACAGATCACTTAGTAGCACAAATATGAACCTAGCATAAGAGAAGAGCAGGCAGAACTGGGTGGAAGTGGAGTTAAGCGCATCATCAGTTTAGTGTCACTATATTTCCATAAGCAATCCAAGTCCAGCCCATCCTCCTAGAATTCTGTTGACTCTTATCTAGTGCCAATCTAATGCTGACTGTTAGTTGAATAAAGTCTTGTGTATAGGCTTCAGTAGTAAATATTCTCAACTGCAACTTAATGTATAGTCTTGATCCTTCACGCCTGACACCCAGAAACTCTGGATGCCATTTTGGCACCAAACAGAACTGATCTTCCTGGTTTTAGAAGATACTGTATTCTCTCATGTTCTGCTTTTGAACCCTGTTGACTTCAGGTTCCAATCCTTACCTCCAATTCGAACTAAACAAACTGCCTTCTGGGGAAAAAAAAACTATAGTAAACCCAAATGTGTAGATTTAAATAGAGTTTACCACTGATCAATGATGATCCGCACAGCCCTGACTGTGCTATTTTCTAAATGAATTTTTTTCCCTGAGCTCAGACAAAAATCCCTTGGGATAGGAGATATAGGAAATTGGTTTGTATTAGATTATCACCTGTTTATAAGTTTGGGTGAATTCACACTAAACCATCTGATTATGTGTATGCCAGGAGATAAATGAATAAGAGCAAAATATGCCCTTTCAAGAAAACAATTAAAGCTTCCCTACACAAGTGTTCCTGTATTTTACACTGGAATTATCAGCTACACTGTAATTTGGGGGCAAAGATCTGTAACTCCACAGGCTAGAAACATTATGTGACTATTGCTTTAATTGTTCCCACTCCTGATATTTAGTTTCACCTTTTAAAGAAAAAAAATTATGAGCTTTTGAGAACTGAAAGCTAATTAACTTTTTTACTATCTCAAAGTCACAGGGAAGCATTTGATCATCTAATTTAATCTACTGTGTGGCAAGGTTGTACCCTTCCTATAACCTCCAAGTGTGGGTCCTTCCTAAGTTTTTTTCTCTGACAAGCCGTGGGGAGGAGGGGCTCCTGCCCAACTTGCCTGATTGTTTCCTAAGCAGCATCTCTTTCCCTTGTCCCCCAAGGTCATCCACACATTCCATCACAAATATTTGTTTTTATATTAAGCATGAACTAAGCCTTGTCTTAATTACAGAGTGCTCTCTGCCATTATTATAATTGATATTATTATAGAGTCATTTGATCATAGGATGGGTGGGTGGCTATATAAATAAGATGAGTGAGTAATTATTATCTTTCACAGCAATGCAAAGTCCCAGCTGCCCATTCTTAGGCTCAGAGTTCCCAAAGGCTTCTGGCTTTGTAGACCGGGGGCGGTGAGGGGAGGAGATGAGTTCGTGTAAGTGGCCGGCAAGCAAAGGTTGGGGACCCCTGCTTTAGCTGGTGTTGATTTTCATATGCATCAAGTTCATCTATTGGCCATAATTTGTCTGAAATGGTATAGGTCTCCTGTTTAAGCAGGGCTTTGGAGTAGAAGACCTCCAAGCTATCTTCCAACCTTGTTATTCTGTATCCCTAGGACATCATGATGTATCTTGATAATCTAGTGTATTATTGGGTTAAGGGCTTTTATATGCTTTTACAGTTCTCTTCCCTGTTGTAAATAGTAATAGCACTTAGACTTATATACCAGTTCACAGTGCTTTACAGTCCTCTCTAAGAGGTTTAGAGAGTCAGCAATATTGCTTCCAACAATCTGGGTCCTCATTTTACTAACCTCAGAAGGATGAAAGGCTAAGTCAACTGTGAACTAATGAACTTCGTTTTTACAGTTTTAATAAAACTGTATAGTCTACCACAGAACTGAAATTATTAAGCTTGTCAAAAATAAATAACCAGGTATAATTTGAAAAACTATGGGCAGGTCAAGCAGTTGGAAGTCCTGACTAGTATTTAATCTTTACTCTTTACACATACATTTCTTGGGCATAAAACTGGTTTCTTTGCAATAAAATGGTGAACAGAAACTCAAAGTGGAGTTCACACATTTCTCTAATGCTGTTTGTTTAGCTTGGCTTAGAACTACATAAGAGCCAAGCTATTGTGTGAAAACACTATTGCAGTTCTGAAATGATAAGTGCATAATGCAGATTAAGACCCTTATCTGGAGACAGCCAAGGATAGCTACAAGCCAATTTTTCTCATTCTTTCTTGTCAACTGAGAAAGCAACATAAATACAATGAACCAACAGCTGCTGTCTATCTGTTGTCTGCAGAACAAATGGAGAGAAGTTACATGCTGAATGGTCAGTATGAATGAATGATACATTGCAGATATTTACACATACACAACAGTCTAGATGTTATATTGAAGATATGAATCATGTATCTTAACTGCCCCACAGCATGTTGCATAATTTAAGATCTTCATATTTTTAATGAGTTTTCACAATTGGGCTAACCCATAATTTACTTATAATTATTGTATACTACCAATTCTATAATGCATCAATAAACAGTAAAAAAAAAAACAATCCACAATAAACATAACTAATATCTGTTAAAATAAGTTCTTGATATATATATATTCAACAACATCTATAACATCTTTGGTTACTCAACATCTATTGGTTACTCTTCTAAAAATCATGGTTTGTTTGACTTTGATTAAATGCAGCTTGTGAAACCAACTATTATGGCTTATAAACCATGATTTACAGCCACTGTATAAATCCCACCTTGTTTTTATCTGCTCTTCCAACAAGATATCACTACTATAGATCACAAACAAGAAAAGGATGAATCAATTTGTGAAAGAAGCATAACTGTCTTTCATAATATAATTTTGGGTCAATTGTCTCAATAATTCCAATTTAAATATTTTTCTTTTTAAATTCAGTTCACATTTTACACAACATGAACAACTATCAACTTCAGTAACAACAACAACAACAAAGAAAAATGAACATGTCTACTAAAGTTGCTCAAAAATAAGGGTACATTCATACCCACATTGTCCTGCTAAAAAACATTTTAGGATTATTACTTACTGCAAGAAAAAAAAGTACTTTTTGCAACTCTTTCCTCTCTGACAAATATCAATAAAGAAAGAGTATGCCATTAGGTTATTCAATTGTAAAGCACTGTGATATAAAAGTTATCCAAATTATGCACAATCAGATGGTATGTGATGCAGAACAATGTGCTTATGTTATCCAGTCATTAAAAATGCGGAACACAAAAATAGAAGCCAGCAGTCCTTTCCCCCAATCTGACACTTACTTTACTAATCCAAGTTATAACCTGATTCATTAAAAGCACCTAAACTATGTTCAGGAAGACTTAATACTGATACCAACTGAGCCTAAATTCTAGAGTTTTAGTTCAATGATTGAATAATGTCAGGTGGAATTGCAGGCTGTGTTCTGCTAGTACGCTATAAATTGGATATGTCTCTCTTCTCAGAATTAAATATACAACTACAAGTAAAATAGACCACAGAGGAGAGGAATATATAAACACATTTGTGGAAAGGATACTGCAAGCCACTAAGTAACTGCTATAAAGCAACCACTAAGACCTGTTTTGACATTGAGAGCAGATTAAAAAGTTTCCTGAAGGAACAACTACAGAATATCTGAGAACAATTATGGATGATAATATGAGGTTAAGCTTTTGAAAATATAATCCGTCATACCTCACCTCTGCAGAAATCAAGAAGCACAACCAGTAGATCCAGAATTATCTTCTGGTGTTTCAGGGAATTAATGTAGAACTACATTCATTAGAGAGTCAGAAATCTATATCAAAACCTAGCTTGTAACCAGTAGAATTGGGATTCTAATTCCAAAAATTCCCTATCCATGTGGCTGAATATTTCAATAATGAATTATCACCCAGAACATCCCAGCTTGGGGAAAGACACTCTAATACTGTGATGGCAAACCTATGGCATGCATGCCGGAAGTGGCACGCAGAGCCATTTCTGCTGGCATGCGAGCTTATCACCCCAGATCAGGTCCACTGCACATGTGCAAGCTCCTCCCACCAGCCAGCCGATTGTCAGGTATCTGCCCCCATGTGTGGGGGGCAGGGCACATGCAGGAGATGCACGTGCATGCGCAGAGGCACAGGGCATGTGCAGGGGGTCACGTGTGCATGCACAGAGGCATGGGAAGGTCACAGGTGCATGCACAAGGGCACGGGAGGGTTGTGTGCACATTGCATTATGGGTGCAGGCATGCGCGTGTGCACACATGCAACTTTCAGCACATGACAACGGAAAGGTTAGCCATCACTGCTCTAGTACAAAGATAAGCATTTCTTCAAAAGAGATGAAGTTCAGGAGTGACTTAGATCTTGAGATGTGGCATGTATAAGGTTCATGTACCATCCCAAGTTTGCCCAGTGAGTGGTGAACTATAAACCAGTAGCTTTGCACTGTAGACTTTATCAGGACCCTTACGTGTACATCAAGGCCTCAATCCTGAATGTTTGTGAAAATATTCTGAATTGCTCAGATGAAAGGATGCACCCAGTTTTGCAAGCTATAATTTACCACACTAAGTAATATTCTTACATTAAGCATCAACCACAGGACTCTGAAATAGTGTTGTGAGCTCACTTTGCAAACCAACTCATTCCCATCTCCATCTGGAAATCTCTTTTGCATAAGCACTGCCCATTCCAAACAGCCTCATAATTGTGCGTGCAAAACTAAACCCCCCTCAGTTCTTTCAAAATTACTCCAGCAAAAATCTGTGAATTAGGAAAGCAGCACTTGTACTGCACTAGTTCTACAGCCAACACTCAAGGGCAAGGTGTAGATTCAGCACCATGCTTACATTTAAGCTACTAATGGGTCTCAACTATGGAGAGGGAGTGAATACTGAAAAAAGTATTTCTCTTGTAAATGTTATCTTAAAACAAAAACCAAAAAGAGCCAAGCCAAACCAAGAAAGCAGCGTATCTTGTGGGTTTTGTGTCAAGAGTGTTGCATAACAGGGAAAGGAAAAAATGTGGCTTATAATAGGATACAGCCAACCTATTTAAGCCAAGCTCTCGTCCAAGAAGGTATTGTGGGTACTGAAATCAGAATCAGCAGCCCGATAGACCCAACATACATCTTCTCTTTATGCCCTGTAGCAGAGAACACTCCCTTCAAACCCTCATACAGGAGCACTTCCAAGACCCAGTGTTGTGTGACTTTTACGAGCTATAGCAAAGATTACAAATCGGGGAGGGAAAGGCCACAGATTTTAAGAAGGAAACCTTCAAATACTGCCAGTTCCCAGTCTCTTCGGCACTCGGGCTTTCAACCAGTTCAGGTGGCATCAAAGCCACCGCTTTTTCGGCAAGAAGCCTCCATAAGAGGAGATCCGAGCCTCACGCCTACGTCTCCGGCAGAGGCTCGATGCAAAGCGAGCCTCCAGGCGTTTTTATCTATGGTATACGCACCACAGATGGCTGCGCCCCACTCCTCCACCTCTCCCCACGCCTGCCCTGAAACGGGGCTTCCATCAAAAAGGACGGCACCGGGTTTCTTTTTCCAAACCAGGCATCGAGAAGGCGAGCGAGAGCCCTGGCCGTCGAGAAGAGCTCACGACCCGAGAGCCCCCTCCCCGAGCCACCTTTCACACAACTGCAATGCAGCTTTTACTACCCTGCCCCCCCAAAAAAAACACACACACAATTTCCCCGCGATACACCGTCCGACCTCTGGGCTTCGGCAAGTCCCGCTCCGCTGACACCCCCCAGCCCCCTCCCCGCCACCCAGCCCGGAGCCTTCCGACTGTGACAAGCGAGGCGGACTAAGACACAGACCAAACAATGAGGGACCTGAGGAACAGGAGGAGGAAAGGGGGAGAAAGCTTGGGAGGAGGGGAAGAGGGAAGCCAGACTCACCTTTCACTTGAGTTTCATATTCCGCGATAATCTCTTTGTCTTTCTTGAACTTTGCTTGAGATGACATCTTTGAGGGACAGCGGTGCTCTGTTCAGTCAGCGCGGGCGAGCCGGGTTTTCGTCTCCTCCTCCTTCGGCGCCCTCGCCCGCTGCTCTTGCCTCCGATTCCCCCCACCCCACCCCCCAAAGCTCACTCCCGCCGCTCGCCCTCCTTTTTCCTCCTTCCCCCCCTCCTTCCCCGAGCCCGATCTACTCCGGAGGGAGAGACAGAGAGAGAGTAGGTCAGCAAAGAGGAGAAGAGCAACGTCTCCCCTCTCCGTCGCCCAGCCGATTCCCCGGCATTTGCCTTCGGGCCAGCTTGGAGGCAGGGAGAACCTGCTTGGGAACGCTCGGGAGCCGCCGCCGCCGGCGTTGAGAAGCGGGGTGAATGGAGGGGAAGAGCGAGGAGGGTGTGTCACCTGCACCCAAGTAGGCTTCGACTAGGAAGTGTGGGGGGGAGGTTTGTCTAGGAAAAAAAAAAAAGACGCCGATAAATCGATAAATAAAGGCGAGCGCCGGAAGCCTCTCCGCGAAAAAGGCTTGCAAGGCGAGGTAGAGGAAGCGAAGGGGAAAACTCAGGCTCCTCCTCCGTTTAGCATGTAGGTAGTTGTAACGCCGCGGCTGAGGTGGCGCGGAGGAGAAGCTCAGGGGAGCCTCAAGAGCTCGCGTTGCGCCGCCTTCCTCTCCCGGCGAACTCGGCCGGGCTGCCGAGAAGGCAGAGCGGCTGTGTGGGTTGAAGTAGAGGCTTTCGCGCGGGAGAGGAGCTGTCTTCTTCTGACGGGCCGGCTTGAATGAAGTTGGCCTAGCGTCACGCACCGAGCCAAAGGCCCGCCTCCTCCTTATTTTGCAACAACTGACACATTGTAGGCTACGGGGCGTTTGAAGTCGCTGCGAGGGAGGGAGGGAGGGAGGGAGGACCGGGGCAGGGTGTTCGGCCGTGGCGGCGTCCGCGCAAGGACGAGACGGGGCGGAAGGGAAAGCTCTGCAGAAGCCTTTGGGGCTACGCTGCGAGCCGCTTCTCCGCTTTGCAAGCCGAGTGCCGAGATTCAGGAGACGGGCGCGTCCGAGTAGGAGAAGGCCAAAATGCAGAACGGGGGTAGGAGAGGATCGGGCGGGGGTGGCGGGTGTCTCTTTCTCCTTCAAATCGCCATTCCAAGATTGTTACCCTTGAACAGTCTTTGTAACCTGGCGACCTCGAGGGAAGTTTTGAGGGGAGAAGGGGCATTAATCAAACCCCGCGCTGCACGGATACTTCTCTTCTGAATGCCTTTTCTCCCCTGTCTGTAAGCGTAACTTTTGAGCTTGGTTACTAACTTACTCCATCTGCGGAGCCGCTCTTTACTGTCTTGTAGAGCTGAGAAATCAGGTTCCACAATCTTTTGGGGCTGTGATCGTTCACGGTAAAGGCCTCAAAGGACACGGCTTACTCAGCACTGTTGGAAACGGGGCAATTTACTTCTAGGTAATTATGAACAGAATCTTGCGGCTGTCTTTGCATACTTGACAGACTTAAATGAATCCTGCTTTGCTCCAGTTTGATAGATTTCCTTAAGATACAGTGCTAACCAATCAAGCAGATCAGGCTCCCAAATCCTACTGTTGCCTGGTTTCAGGATCATAGTGCATTGCTCAAACATCCTGTTTACCAGAAACTGAAGTTCAGATATAACTTAGTACTGAAGCAGGGTGTGCTTTGCCTGCAGGTCTATTAAACAGTAGGTTTCTCAGATAAGAAAGCATAATATATATACAACACTTAGCTGGGTTCATCGATTGTGCTAAGCCAAAATCCATAAAAGAATATAATGTAGTGCTTGAAATTGGTCAGTGAAGGCTGTAGAGTGAATCCAAGGAAAAAGTGGGATTTGAATCAGTTCTGGTAAAAGTATTTCCTTAGCAAATTCATCTGGGCTAATCTTGAAAAGGCTAAATAGATTTGATGGGAAGCTACCATCCCAAGACTCTAGACCAGGGGTGTCCAACCTTTCACCTTCCCTGGGCCACATTAGAAGAAGAAAATTTGGTTTGGGCCGCACATAAAATAAAATAACAGTAACGATACCTGATCATCCAAAAAAACCATAGAAAACATAGTTAACGGCCAAACTCAAGCCAAAATACGGCCCGCCGCATTATGAGGCGACCTGGGCCGCATGCGGCCCGTGGGCCGCGGGTTGGACAAGCCTGCTCTAGACTGTGAAATTATGAAAATATTCTTGAAGAAAACAAGATCTGTGAAAATATACATGTCTCTGTTATCAACTTGAATGAGACTTTAGTTCCACTGAAAGCAAAAACTTTTTGTGCATTCTGACAACAGATTTCCATCCCAGAGTTTTTGAAAGAAGCTACTATTATATAAATGTGCATAACATTGCAAATAGATGAAAGCTCATCAAAGTGTGGCATTATTACTGGTGGTCCTCGACTTACAACAGTTCATTTAGTGACCATTCAAAGTTACAACATCACTGAAAAAGTAACTTATGACCATTTTTCACACTTAAGTCTATTTCAGCATCCCCATGGTCACAGATGTTTCACAACTGGTTCATATTTATCATAGTTGCCATGTCCTGGGGTCATGTGGTGCTCCTTTTGTGACCTTCCAACAAGCAAAGTCAATGGGGAAGCCAGATTCACTTAACAACCATGTTACTAATTTAACAACTGCAGTGATTCACTTAACTGTGGCGAGAAAAGTCATAAAATGGGGCCAAAGTCACTTAACAAACTGCTCACTTAGCAACATAACTTCTGTGGTCATAAGTGACTACCTGTACTTCCAAAGTACTTAGATAAGCCTAATTCTCCCTAAGATTAGGATGAAGTGTTTTTTACAGTCTTAATGTTACAGTACAGGTAAGCCTAGGCTTATGACCATCCATTCATTCAGCAACCATTCAAAGTTATCACTGTGCTGAATGGAGGGACTTAGACAACCAGAAGTTACAGCTGTTACAGCACCCCTGCAAGTCACATGATCAAAATTCAAGTGTTTGGCAGCCTGCCCATATTTACAATTCCAGGGGTGCTACAGTTCCCCCAACTGCTTGTCTCCCTGCACCTATGATCTTTTGGCCCCCTTCCACCCTGTGCTCCATGCCTCGGGTCATCTTCACCAGTGCAAGCTAGCCAAAAGAGAAGAAATGGGGGAGAGATGTAGGCAGGGGCAATTGGAAACAATCCTTTACCTTACTGAGGCTCAGGGTTGGATGGCACCAAGAATGCTTGGGATGGGGTGGATCCTTGGCAGAGGTGGTATTCAGCAGATTCTGACCAGTTCTGGAGAACCAGTAGCGGAAATTTTGAGTAGTTCGGAGAACCAGCAAATACCACCTCCGACTGGAGATTTTACAGTATCCTTCCCCTGCCACACCCACCCAGCCACGCCCACAAAACCGTTAGTAAAAAAATTTGAATCCCACCACTGGTCCTTGGTCAACAACTAATAAAATTTGCTTGATAATAGCAACAGAAGTTACCAGGATTACAGTCACTAAGCAATGTGGTCATATGATCACTTTATAACTTCATTGCTTAGTGTTCAAAATTGTGATCCCAATTGTGTTTGTCAATTAAGGACTACCTGTAAGGTTTTCTGCTATTATTTCTTGTGTTGAATAACAGAGATTATCAAAGTTAATGATCCAACACATTTGGGGACACCTCATTGGAAAAAGCTGTACTAGCTTGTTTAGAATAACAACCGTAGATGATATTACTATTCACCGAGGTATTAGGTTAGCAGAAAACTTATAGGAGAACAAGTTATGTTCTTTTTCTAAGAAACAGATGCATCTGCAGTTTCTATCTAGTTAATGTGAATTTAAAACTAGACAGAAAATAACTTCCCTAGAACTGTTCCCCTTATGAATTAGGCTGAAGGACATTACTTGAATAAAGCTATGTGTTGATGCAGTGCATTAAATTATCAGAACTCTTGTAATTAATTTAATATATGCTACTGATTAATAAAACAGCCAGGCTTTTAAAAGAAGCGATTGTTTCTAATTATTTCAAAAGTGTGGGTGGTTAATATCATATTAGAACACAAAGTGCAGCTTTTTGCAATGGGAACTTATCTTGCAAAATATATTAAATTGGGGAGGGGGGTGGTTGTTGGATAGAAGATTAGATTTACTTTTGCAAGTTTGTGCAGATTTTAAATGAATATACTGATTCCCACAGAGGTAGGAATGGACCCAACTCTGTTTGCATTTTGCAAACAAGTTAAATTGATTCTGTTCCAACATGCTTTCATTCATTAATTGCTTTGGGCATTTTGATTGTAAGTTTTAAATCTTGTTTGTTTATTCATTCATTCATTCTTCATATGGTGTGTTTTCCCTGTTTTTTTCTTCCCAACATCCAACAGGGCTGAGGTGGGATATAAGATATTCCTAAATAAATAAATACAATAATCCATCTAAACTAAGACATTTTGTCATTTTAAGAGTTCTTTCATGTAAATTGCATAACCTCAGGTGCCATGAAATGAAGCAAGAATTGCATGTGGCCCTCACAACCCCTTTACAAGTTGTCCTCAACTTGGAATTTTGAATGTGACAGAAAAGGGATTATATGGGAGGGAACAGTTAGATTATAGGTGCATTCAGTGAATGGAGTTTAATTTTTATGAAACGAAATGTAGTTACATCCTGCTTGGTCCATTTCTTAAAAGTGCAGCTCTGGCATAGAGGGAAACTACAGGTAGTTCTCAACATACAATCATTCATTTAGCGACCATTCAAAGTCGCTATAGATAGCATAGAAAAAATGACTTATGACCATTTTTCTAACTTATAGCCATTGCAGCATCCCCATGGTCACATGATCAAAATTCAGAACTTGGCAACTGGCATGCATTCATGACTGCAGTAGTGTCCTGGGGTCATGTGATCACCTTTTGTGACCACACCTGGAATACTGCATCCACTTTTGGTCACCACATGTTAAGACTTCAGGGGGAAAAGTGCAAAGAAGAGCAACTAAGATGATTAAGGGCCTGGAGACAAAAACATATGAAGAACAGTTGTAGGAATTGTGTATGGCCGATCTAGAGAAAAGAAGGACTAGGGGTAACATCACGGGTGGGATACGACAGGGTTAACTACCTGTTCGGGATTTACGAGCTTCCCTGCCTGCTGCATGCCTGTAAATCGTCATTAGCACTCTATGTGCTGAGAAGCAGCCTTTGAAACAGCCCTCTTGTGTTTTTTAACTGCAGTTGTGCCTCGTTCGGCATCTGAAGTTGAAAAATCAGGAAATGAAGATCAGATAAAAGCCCAGGTGGGCGGGTGGGCAAAAACATCAGCAGACGTAGAACCGGTTCTATTTCTGCTGCTCTTCAGATCTACTGGTTCTACAGAGGTGGACAGAACGGTAGAAACCCATCCCTCGGTGACATGATAGCAGTCTTCCACTCTTTAAGGGATTGCCCCAAAGAAGAGGGGGTCAACTTATTTTCCAAAGCACCAGAAGGCAAGACAAGAAATGATGGATGGAAACTAATCAAGGAAAGAAGAAACCTGGAATTAAGGAGAAACTTCCTAACTATGAGGACAATTAACCAGCGGGACAGCTTGCCTTCAGAAATTGTAGATGCTTCATCACTTGAGGTTTTTAGGAAAAGTCTGGACAACCACCTGTCTGAAATGGTATAGGATCTCCTGCTTGAGCAGGAGGTTGGAGTTGAAGACTTCCAAGGTCCCTTCCAACTGATTGACCTTCTGACAGGCAAAGTCAATGGGGAAGCCAGATTAGCTTAACAACTGTGTTACTAATTTAACAACTGCATTGATTCACTTAACAACTTTGGCAAGAAAGATTGTAAAATTGGGCCAAACTCACTTAATCACTGTCTTGCTTAGCAACAGAAATGTTGGCCTCAATTGTGCTCCTAAGTCAAAGATTGCCTGTATAGCCTTTGCCTTAAAATGATATGTACCTCTTTTTAATTGGGTGAGAGCTCTACATGTTATGGCTTTGTTTCATCCACTCTTCATCTGAGCATATGGTCTACTAACCAGCCATAGGCCACTTGGCTTTGTATGAGATGTGGGAGGAAAAGAAGAAAGGAAAGGAAAGATTATCTGTAACAGATGCCGAGAACAATAGAAGTGACCAAACAAAGGAAAGTAAGATCCATCAATGCCAGTTAAGTATTAAGGCTGAAAAATGACATGAATATTTTGCAAAGACCTAACAGTAATGCAGTTCAGCCCTACGCTTACACCAAAATAAAACAAGAGTTGGTTTAATCCACAGTAAATGTCTGTAGAACTTACATTTGACTTATGTTACTTAGGTAAGACTTTCCTTTCAGATATTGTAGAGTAACTTCATTCAGTATTTTAGGAAGTTAATACATTTTTATGGTGTGAGTATGAGGCCAAAATGAGTGCATATTCTCAGTACCACCAAATCATAATGAAAGATGCACGAACATACAATATTTGAGTATATAGTGAAGTGTGCATAGGCATTTGATGTTTATGGAAACCTTGGGCACATTTAAATGTTTGGATTGCATCCAATATATGAAACATATTCCAGGAAAGCAGATCTGTGTTATATCCATTTCTAAGACATGCATTGTTAGTATACTGGTTTGCTTCGACAGCCATTTTGAGTTATGATACCATCACTGTCTTAGCATTTCCATCCTTGCTGTAATGTTTGCTGAATATTTAATTACAACAAAGAGCAGGAATATTACATTGCCTTATAAACAGCAAGTCATACATGGAAGATCATTGTCTCTTAGTAAAGTAGTCATATGCTTGCAAGTTAAAAATATTTTGCAGTCTAGAGCAACTTATTTAGTAGCTGGATCTATACATATTGTGTTTGGTTTGTAAAATAAAACATAATACTGGTTTTATTTTTATTTCACTGTAGGAGCTGACCTGTAAAAGCTTTTCTTGTGTGATGGTGTCATTTTTTCCCCATTATCCACTAGAAATAAAACATTTTACTACTTTAGTTGGAGTTTAGGCAGGTGGTGAGTTTTTGTTTTTTAATTAATTTTGTGTTTCATAACTTATGCTGATGATTTTTTTAGCCTTCAACTAAGTAGTATGTGATATAGTGGGTATGTTTTTATTAATAATGTATATTATTTATTTTGTAGCTTTTATTACCGTAATGGTAATGTTATTACCGTACTTGGTATATAATACAAAATATTTTAAAATAAGTAAATAATTCATGACATTTTTTTCTCTGAGCAGTTCAGCTTTTTTTCCCTCTCTACACATGCTATCTTCTCTCTCCCTGGCAATTCGACCAAGGTCAGCCCTGGGTTTCAAAATAATTTATTCTTGAATTAAAGAAGGTGTTAAGAGAACTGACCCAAATAAAGAACTATTTCCTAAACAAAAGGCTCTTAAGTTGAAGGCTATTAAAGAAATTTGGATTTCTATAAAGGAGCTGGTTTTGTAGGTCAGGTAAACCATTGTTTAACATTAAATATTCTCCATTTCAGTGCTCCAGTTAAAACTTACAAAGATCACTGGTACTGTATTAGTTCCATGCTGTCAATCACACGTTCACTGCAATTGCCTAAAGGGGAAAAAAAAACATTATATGCATATAGCTGTGTGGGCATGAATCCAGATCTCAAGAATATAAATGCAAAACTATGGACTTGGGGGATTTGGTCTTATGGATGGGGTTGCAGTTAAGGTTGAAGGCAAGTCATTTTATTACGGTTGTGATGTATAGTGGGGAACAAGGAGAGGTCACTTTCAGCAGGGGCAAAGTTGTTGTCTTATATCAGAACCGGTGGGGTGGGAAGCAGGCTCAAAGCTTCCTACCCTATGGGGTAGGATGGGGGGAGATACATAAGGGGCCAATGCATCATCCCTGCGATTGGTCATAAAGGAGAATCCATCCAAATTTTGTACACCTGAGCACAGGGGTCCTGCAATAGCTGTAACTTCAAAACCAGGTTGTAAGTAACTTGGAGGGGGATCCTTCATAACCATTGTAAATAAATCTAGGACTACCTTTATGGTCATCTCAGTAATCTAGTCTTCATGTGGAGTTCATGTTCTGGCACAGTATACTTACTGCGGCTGACACCATCTGATATCTTACTTGGGCTGATACCAGCTGATATTTTACTGATATTTCACAGCCAGCTTCTGACAAACAGAGTCAATGAAGAAGCTGGTAGTAAAATCTTAAACCACAATCACATGAAGTCTTGTTTAATAACTGTGGGTGATTTGAGCATATCACAAGTGATGCCATAACCCCATTGTGGTTACTTGATGTCCCACTTACCGACTGCATTGTTTAACTGTCAAATTGCCAGTCCCAATTATGATTGTTAACCAATGTCTCCTCTTAAATCCGCTACATTAGTAAGGTTTTTCCTTCTTCATCAGCCTAGAATTATCTATTATTCTTATTTCATGAATAAGAGTCTCTCGGGACAAACTATAGGGAAGAAAGTTGCTGATCAAATTTGTGGCTGTGTTACAATAACAAATTATGGTTTGTTTTAGAAATTGGCTAAAAGAATTGTTATTTTATTTTATTTGTTTGTAAAACATGTACAAGATAACAAGTATAGGTATGAACATAAATATGAACAAAGGAAGTAAATACAAATAAATAGGGACAGTAAGACAGGGACGGCAGGCATGCTGGTGCGCTTATGCACGCCCCCTTTAAGGGAGTGAGGTCCACGGTAGACAGTTTGAGATATATCACCAGATGTGCTGCAGATGATTATGTGTTTTCTGTCAACATTTTTTTTTCAACAAAGGTAGAAAACTTTCAAACCATCCAAGCCTTTTGCTCTTCCTTTTTTTAATGTAATGATGATATTAATTTTGAAGTTACAGTGTATCACTAATACTGTTGTATATATTTATGCTTTCTCTCATTTCTCTTAATTAGTTTAATAAATAATTTAAAAGATATTGCATTTCTCCCATTCTGTCAGCATTTAGTAAATCAGTATGATGATCTCTTTTTCTATTCTTTTAATTATTAAATCAAGTTGGTGCCTATTTTAGGGCTGATACTTAAATGCATGCTTTAATTTAAAGATATTGTCTCTCTTAAGTACTTTCTAGATTACAAAGATGGGAGAGCAATCAAATAAATAAGATGTGGTTGGCTATTGGTGATTCAGTATTCCATGCCAATGGAACCTATATGGTTGTTTATTGTTCGCCTATGCAATGTGTACAGTACTGTGCCTGTAACTCATTCTTGAAGGCAATGATATGGACAACCTTATGGTTTAGTGCAGGGGTCCCCAAACTTGGCAACTTTAAGACTTGTGGACTATGCTGGCTGAGAAATTCTGGGAGTTGAAGTCCACAAGTCCTAGTTGCCAAGTTTGGAGACTTCTTGTTTAGTGTGTAGTTTAAACTCAAACAGCTGTGTTAATTCAGTAAACTTTAGCTAAATAACTAGCAGTATATTGTGTGTCCAAGTACTATAAGCAGGGTAAGATCTAAGCACCAGATATTTGTTTTTAATTTGGGATGAAAGTAAGCATGGTTTTTGTTAACTATAACAGACCGATTCAATCCTTTTCTAATTCTGCATCCAGGCAACTTTTTCGGTGGTATTATTCCTTGATTTATATTTTTGCACTCTTAAAGAGGTAAGGCAAGAAGACGGTTGTTATTGCAAAACATATTGATGATAGCAGTAAGGAAGAAAATACATCCAAAGATGAAGCTTCGCCAGACTGTTTTGCCAAATACACAACCAAGTCAGAAGATGAAATTTTGCCAATCTATTTTGCCAAATATGCAACCGAGTCAGATCTGAAAAATGAGGATAGAGCTCAGCTATGCTTTTCAGTCAGAGGTTTAATCATCTACATTTTAGTGAAATGGGTCTTAAATTAGACTAAAGCAGACATTTTTAAAAAACAAAAATCTGCAGAGCAGTTGCCAATCCAGATAGATCCAGCTGGATTAAATAACTCATTCCTGAGATTCAATGTAAGGGAGTTTCTGATATCTTCTCCACCTACACAAATGATGCTATTTGAAGAGTCATTTAAGGGTCAAGATTTGCTGAGAGTTTTGGGAGGCCACTGTAACATTGGCTAAAGCAAATAACAAAAAAATACAGGAAAAAAAAGATGGTGCTGATTTCATCATGTGCATCAGATATTCACAAAAGACTTATTCCTTTTAATAACATTTCTATGCCTATGTTAACTGAAATATCGCAACAAAAACCCCAGGAAGAGAAAGTCGAAAAAGAAATAAGAAGAAATAACTTGGGACTATTTGGATTACTTGATGATTTCTGGATTTTTGGTTATTGTATTTGAATGACTAAAATCAATTGGGTGACTGTTTAAAATGGTTCCACTTTTAGAAGAACTGCAAATGGAACTTAAAAAGTACAAAGAAGATGCACAGAAGAGAGAGGTTCTTTTGGCTTCGTATTTCAGTTTTTAGAAATGGAAATTTGGAATTATGAGAAACAACAAGAAATGCCTGCAGAACAAGAAGATTGCAACAAAGAAGAAGCCATCTTTAATGAACAAGTAATCTTAGGTGGGGGGGGAAGGAAAGGGGGGAAAGAGAATGGAAATTTAAGATTGGGAAAAACAACCCAAAAAAAGAATAGAGTGAAAAATAAGTATAAAATCTGAAAGCAACAGAAGAGGGAAATGCAGAAGAGAGAATTAGAAGTAGAGAGACAAGGGAGTAAAAAGGGAAGGGAGAAGAAGAGACGGAAGAAAGAAAGGAAAAGAAGTTATAAAGGACAGAAACAAAATATAGAGAAACAGGGCCTATTTAGAGATAATGGGTGAAAATCTAATGGAAAAAAGGATTCTGCAAAGGTACATAAGATAGTATTGTTATATTAAAAATAGAAATAATTTCAGAAAATTTGAAACAATGTATGATTAAAATGTTTGATAAAATAGTTATCATAACAGTGGAATGTTTGCCAATAAATAAATGTAACAAAATGAATATTTAATGATTTACAAAACATGTGAAGGGAAATAAGGGAAAAATTAATTATGGAGATAATATGTGTCTTTAAGGAAGTATGATATTTAATTGAAAAGAAATGTTAAAGATGTTAAGACTTTAATGATGATTAATGATAGAACTGAATTGGAATGGAATGAGGGTTTATAATTACATATATTTATAATCCTTTTTTTAAAAGAATATAGTGTGTATTATAAGAATGTACCAAGCAGAATTCAATTGGAAGTTATGTATTATGTATTATATTGAAGGTCATAACCTTAAGGTATATATATTGAAGTTTAAATGAGAGTTGAATGGATGTAATTAAAAGATATAAAGGTGTCATACTCCAATTAGTAACTACAGGAGAAAATTTGTTTAATGAGAAAAGATAATATGAAATTGAAACAGAACAGACAAAAGTATAGATATAATGATTTGAATTGAGATGAGATAATCAAAATAAAATTGAGAAAATTAAAAGAGGGGAAAAACTATATAGAAAATGTAGAATAGTATAAGATATGGAATAGAACACAAAAAGGAGCATGAAACTGAGTTTTGTGTCTGTATAAAGAAGTTCAACCCGGGACCATGCTATTTTCAAAAAAGAAGTTTTACTTGTATTTTGTGTGTGTGAAAACCCAAATAAAACTTTATTAAAAAAAAGAAAAGGTGCCTCCAGACTCTTCCTGACTTTTTACCATTAACTAACATGTCTTCCTGCAATGTCTACAATGGGATTAAGAGTGCACTTGAGATTCACTACCACCTACCCCAAGCATTTAAACCCTTTTACAGTTGTTTTGGGTGAGAATAGCCCAAGACAATCATAACTTTATATTAAATTTCATAATAGTTCCAATTAAAGGGGGAGGGGGAGGTGTAGCAAGAATGGAAGAGCCCTACTATAGACAAACATCCCAACTAATCCAAAAGTTGATTTTTTGCATAGTGGCAAATGAGTTGCCTAGGACAATAGTACCATAGCTGTCTCTTTTTTTTTTTTACCTGCTATTCAACATTGGTTATGCTCAGTAGTCTGAACATAAAGATTCCATATATAATATATGGCATATAAACCAATGGTGGACCCAGATATTAACTTGTTCCTACATCAGAAGTTTGCATTGGCTAAACTGCCACCCTAGATTTTGTGCAGCACATCAACGTCATCACTCCAAAGTGGTTTAGGGGCATTTTTATTTATTTTAACTTTATTATTATATGTGTCTGATTTTTTTATATTAATCTTCATTTTTTTTTAATTTTTAAGGAGTTACAATATCATTGTCTTTAACATGCTGAAATTTTATCTCCTATCAACAGAGAATGCTAGGACACTAAAGCTTTCTCTACCAATGAAAAATGCTATTTTTGACTTGGTAGAGAAGATGATGAAACCACCTTATTTCATTAGTTCTATACTAATGGGGAGGGGAGCATCTACAACTTCTTTTCATTCCTTATGAAATGGATGGAGATGTTGCAGTCTTTCAGCAAAGAAGGGCATATAGATTGAAGAAGTTGGTACTAGTAGACAGCAGATGCAAAGCAATAGCAATAGCACTTAGACTTATATACTGCTTTACAGTGCTTTATAGCCCTCTCTAAGCGGCTTACAGAGTCAGCATATTGCCCCCCACCATCTGGGTCCTCATTTACCAACCTCAGAAGGATGGAAGGCTGAGTCAATCTTGAGCCTGGTGGGATTTGAACTGCCAAATTGCAGAGGTAGCCTACAGTACTGCACTCTAACCACTGCACCACCGAGACTCAAAGAGTTATGAAAAAGCAACCTTTGGTCCAGTAAAGATAGAACAAGCACTAAGCTGGAAGGAAATATAGTCATTGAGAGCTGCAGTCACTGAAAAATTCAGCCCTGCATGGCTCCACTAAGAAGAAAATATTTTCTTTATTAGATCTTTGACTTTTTAAGACTAGAAAAATTCAAACAACCCATAAGATGGCAAGAAAGACTTGAGGGAATCTATATTTTTCTGCCATCTAATGGTTATCCAGATGTCTGCAGCCCAAAGGTAGTAGACTGAGTCTCCAAGTCACATCCTAGTAGAGTGAACTACAGCAGATAAAAAGCAAATCTACGAAAGGATAAAAAATGAAGGCAAAGACTATCAGGGCCATCTTATTGAAGGACATCCCTTCATGAAGCTGGACTTTTTATATTTGTTTTTTTCCACAAAGCTATACTCTTGGTGGACATGTATACATTATAAAATGAAAAAGACATCTTTTAATTTAATTTAAATCAATTTTTTTGAAAGACAGAACATTCATTAAAATATGTGTTAGAAGACATTGGTTCTGTTTATGTTAATAATTAATGTTTACAGAGCATCCTCATATCCAGTTTCCATTTGATGTAGCAACAGCATATTTCTCTTATTACTCCTGGCATTGTGTTTCAGTTTAAGATTTGCTAAAATGCAAACATCAGCCAATAAACAATCTCCTCCACAGTCTGGCTTTGATTTCCTTTAGCAGATCAGTTTAAAAACAGCACATTGTGCATTCTCCCTCTGAAGTGGAATAGCAAAAGACTGTTGTCCACTTCCTTCAAGTTTCATGATGATCTTACCAGGAAAATAAAATCAATATGAGGGCAGTGAGACTGCTGCTATGTAATCTAGGCAGGATTGGCTGCAATTCAAACAGCACTAAAAATAAAGCAGAGCCGTTACCAGACAATTTTTAATGAGAGGGGACTGGAAAAACAAGAGCTTTTAGCTAAAGGAGTAAAAACTTTACATCCTTAAGGTATGTGAAAGACAACTGTAACTATAGCAACTGGGTCCCTTCATTGAGGTTAATGCAGATTACTTCCAGGGCAGTACCCTTGCTTATGGTCAAGAAGCAGTGATAATGTCTTAAATGAAGATTTTCATGCTAGTCCAAAATTAATGAGCAATCCCTCAAACATTGGATGACTTGCACTGCTTGTATATGATTTCCAACTCAAAAGTAATATTGCACAATGTGTAGGCTTAACTATTTGAGGAAGGTACAAATGCTGATGGTTACATGGAGCTCATGTCATGTCGATTCTTTTCTATGTTTAATTCACCCTAAAAAACATGGATGACTGCCTCATCACAGGCATCTAAATATTCAAATCTGAGAAATCCTTTCTTAGTGCAAGTTTTGTCAGAATGCAACAAGCAGAGGTTACATGCCTATTTTCTGACTATGAGCGAAACCTACAGTAATCGTGTTTCATGGCGGCTTCTAGTGATGGAGCATCAAAGCTGATTTGTCAATACGGTGAGAATACTCCAGAGGTGGTATTCAGCAGGTTCTGACCTGTTCTGGAGAACTGGTAGAGGAAATTTTGAGTAGTTTGGAGAACCAGCAAATCCCACCTCTGACGGGAGATTTTACACTATCCTTTCCCTGCCACGCCCACCAAGCCATGCCCACAGAACCGGCAGTAAAAAAATTTGAATCCCACCACTGGAATACACATCCAAAATACTGTTAAATATTAAGAAAATACTGCAAAAAAGAGCTTGCTAATTGCTTATTTAAATCAAGACTCATAAGGGAAAAGATCAGAGGCAATAGTGATGCACCATTTTACCATTCTCAGTGATAAATGAGGGCCAAGATACGTATCCTAACCCCTTGCTCTTTGTAATAAATCTGCTGAATCAAAAATCTATGAGACTCTTGCTTTCTAGACTGTAAGTTGCCATAAAGGATTGGCAGGCAACCTTTTGAGGTCATTCCCAAGCATGTGTATTACTTGATTGCACAAAGCCATTAATTTTGGACTCCCTCTGCTGCTAAGGCATTGTCTGTTGTGGCAATGTGAATGTTCCTTGTGACGCTGTATCTATGCACAACATCACTCCAAGTTCATTAACATGTATGTGTATGCAGCCACTTGCATGATAAGCTTTGCAACAATTATTGTCTCCAAGTGTTCTGGTGAAAAGAGGCACTAAATTGTCCTCCCCCTCACCCACTCACTCACAATTATCCTGGCTTCTAAAGGTCCTAAAATCACTGCGCAGTAAACGACAAATAAGAAACCACTTAATGAAATAATACTCTGTTTTGTAGAATGCTTTTGTGATTAAAAAGCTTTCCTGCTGAAGTGCATTTGCTTAAAATGCTACCCCCTTTGGAGAAGAGACCACAATTTTGACTATTTTCCCATCATGTTTTCCTTCTGCTTCATGCTTAGCATTTCCTCAGCCACTCCATCATGCAATTCATCACTACTTTACAATCATCCTTCTCTCTCAGGAGAGCCTGTTAATGTTTTGAAATCAGAAGTTACTTAATTGCTTACGAATAGCTGTCAAATCAAAAGCAAAATCTAGGGCAACCTTTTCTAGTGTCTACTAGTCTACCAGTGTCTAGTGACACTATCTAGCCATACAGAGGCAGCATTTCCAAGCATTCCCCACAATGAACAATAACTGGCTGGAAGCTCTAAACATTTCAGCCCAAACACCTTGCAGGGAAACAGGTTGGAGCATGTTGGCATTTACATTTCTTCAGGTAAAAAGTAAAAAGTCAAGTGCTGTATGCTGTACTCCAAAATTCAGACATGACCAAGATAAAAATACAAAAGAACTTGGGATTTAAAAAAAAAAGACTTGTTCTGCTATACTGACATTAATCAAGGCAGCTGATAGAATTATTGCCTGCTTATTTAATAACTTCCCACCTGTTTCCTTAGAATTGCAATCCGTTGCAATTTTTGGTAGGTGTCTAGCTGTCAGATTTCTCTGGAAGCAACTTGGATTTGAAAGAGCTGGTTCAAAAAATTCATGCCTCTCTCTGATTAGTAGCAAGTTAGTTAAAGTAACAACTGGAGAAATGCTTACTTTCAAACCAGATCCTATAGGAATATTAAGGTGACAAAGTTCTGATTTTTTTTCTTTCTTCTATGTAAGGGACAGGAGCCTCGTCTCTTTTGTGAAGGAGGGGCAATCACAATTCTTATCAATGTGAGACACAGTTCTCCCGCTAACAGTGAATTTATGACTTTCAGGAATATGAACAGCCCTGGGATCATAGGTTAAGAAATAAATGGCTCTTGTCCCATGAATCCTAATAAATGGTCCCTGTCCAGTGGACCTTTTGCTGTAAGTTGGTAAGAATCAAAGGAGGCATTCAGCAGATTCTGACCAGTTCTGGAGAACCAATAGTGGATATTTTGAGTAGTTCGAAGAACTGGCAAATACCACCTCTGACTGGTCCTGCCCCCATCTATTCTCTGCCTCCTGAGTCCCAGCTGATTGGCTGGGTCTTCTTTTGTTGCCCTGCACAGGAGAACAGAGCTGGAAAGCAGGTTAGTGGGGTAGGGAGGAATGGGGATTTTGCAGTATCCTTCCCCTGCCACGTCCAACAAGCCATGCCCACAGAACCAGTAGTAAAAAAAAATTGAATCCCACCACTGGTAAGAATCCTATCTTTATGCCTGTAATCCATACCATAGTGCCCAAGATTGGGAACTAAAAGACCAAAATAAGGAAAAAATGTCCTTTTCAGAATGGAACAAAATTCCATTCTAGGGGGCTTCCAGAAGACAGTTATTAAGTAATTCCCAGTCTCATATATAGAATATTATTGAGAGAGGATATTAAGATGGTATTTTCCATGCTGTTTTATCATTTTCTTCACCATAAGATATTAAAAAAAGAAATCTGAGTAGCTCTGCAATTTTTTGCCACTAGTAAACAAAGAATCTTCCATCTGGCCCAGCCCTAATACCTCTGTAGCTTTAATCTCCAGCTGTTTATTTGATTATGTGAATGTCTGAGGTAGGCAATAAACAAATTGGCTGTCTCCAATTGTGACATTTAGTGTACCTAAAGGTCCACTAAAATTATATATTCTCCCAATTCTTTCACTCTTGACTTAGTCTTCAGCTACTTCTGGGTGTGCAAGTTTTCACAGTCCTTAAAAGGTTTAAGTAAAATGTTAGAAATGTAAAGCCTTTTTGGAAATAACCATAAAATATTGGAAGATACCGTTTTTGTTGTTGTCGTTGCTAGCTTTAAACTACCATACTGTCTACCTATTACAGATAGTCTCTAGGTTAAGAACTTGTTATGTCCCCTAATTCTGTCTTTCACACAAATTTGCATTTAAGTCAGATCTCACACTTACAAACAGACTGCCTTTTACTAAAAATGATGGACGACATTGTCCTTTCTCGAGCCTACTAAACGCTGAAGCAACACATTGCTTTCAGGAACTACTGAAAATGATTGCAAACAGGCTGTATATTAAAGGCAGAGTCCAAATGTTCCTGAAAATGCTGCACAGGTTCAGTGATTCAACAACTCAAGGAAGGAGAATGATGTCTGTCATTTTTAGTAATAGGCAGCCTGTTCCTATCTAGAGGTTGTCCTTAAATTGGACATTCTTAACCTGGGGACAGCAAATATTTGGACTACTGCAACACACTCTATAGACGGCTACCCTTGAAAAACATGCAGACATTTCAGCTGGTGCAGAATGCAGGAGCATAGGTTGTAAATGGTGTTAGCTGTTTGGCATCATTGCATGGGACTTGGTGCATTAGTTGCCAATCTGTTTCCAGGGGCTATTCAAGGTGTTCATTATCAACTTTAAAGCCCTTCATGACTTGGGACCAAGCTACCTGATGTATCATCTTCTCCCTGTTTCTATTTGTCCAATCTGGTCTGGCAGTATGGGCATGCTTTGGGTCCCATCAGCCAAGGAGTATCAGCTAATGGAGACCAGGAGATGTTCCTTTTCTGCTGTCAAGGACATCTTACCTCCTGAGATTAGGATGCTCCCAACCCTGCTAGTCTTTTGAAGCCCTTGAAGACCTGCCTATGTTCTCAGCCTGCATTCCCAGCTGCGTGAGGGGGCCACATTTCATGGTGATGTTGATGCCTTACTTGACTTTATTGTCATTGCACCTTGTACAAGAAAATTAAATGTCATCTTCAGTGTACATTATACACACAAAAAATAAAACAAAAACATGGCAACTTCTCTTTCTCCTTCCGTCCCTCTGTTTTCTCCGCCTCTGCTTCCTTCCTGAAGGGATAGTAATCCATGGCTCCCCTGGGGTCCTAGTTGCCTCCTCTGGTATGTTATGAAAATGTATAAAATCGTCCATAATAATAGCCTTTTCACATTTCAGTCCAATTTGTAACAAGGCTTGCCAACTATAGATGCCCCTTGCCCCACAGGGTTCAATCAAAAAAAAAAATCCAAAACACACAGCAGAATCATCCACACCATACCCTGAAAGAAAGAGCATCCAGCCACAGCATCCATGTGTGCAGCCATCTTGGGATCTCGCAAACATGCAAATGGTATAAATACCTACATATTATAATAGCCTTGGCTACTATTTGTATTTCATTTTTCTTTTTAATTTATTAATATTGTGTTTTAACTGATTAACTTTTTTATTATTGTTCACCCTCCAGAATCACTGGTTTGAGATGGATAGCTATTCAAATTGAATGAATGAATGAATGAATCAATGAATACGAAACAAGGATAGTATGATGTGGACTATGATTCCAGAGGACATTCCTTTTTTTCATCCATGCTATTATTTTAATTTTAGAAAAAAGACAATTCCCATTAAAACTGTTATTTCTTTAAGGCCCCAACCACGGGCGGCGGGGACCACCGGGCGAGCTTAAAAAATAAGGGAGGGGGGGGGGACAGAAAGGAGAGGGAGGGAAAGGAAAAAAAAAGGGGGGGGGGGGGGGGGACCACCTCCCCCCGCCAGTCCTCCCCCAGCCAGGAAGAACGAAAGGGGGTTCCGTCGCGCTCCCCACCCCGCCCCGCCGCAAGCGCGCACAGGAAAAGCCCCCTTCCCTGCCGAAAATTTCGGAACAGTCCCGAAAAAGGTGGGCACTGCTTTAAGGGATAACACTTGCAGGCATTATATTAGCCAGACGAAGAGATGATAAAAATTTAAAGTTACTATCTTTACAAGTTCTTGCTAAGCTTTAGTGGACAGAAATTTGAGCCTAACACTAGATTTCATTAGAAAATTTACAGTGGCAGATTTGCAAATGAATCACCATGATTATGAGTGAACCAACCTGGAAGTCAGAGACTGCCACTACTAACAGAAGCCACTCATAAGAGAAAATAATAATTACCCCAAAAAATGTCATTTTCCCCCCCCCCTCACTTTGATTCTGGATTTCTGCTTTAATCTTCTAAGAGATATGCTAAACTTCATATTCCAGCTGAAAATTGTATATTAGGTCTCTAGGCACATCATTTCATTGCTATCAGATCTTAGGAAGAACAGAAGCTGACAATAGATATAGTCAGTCCTTCATGTCTTTGTTGATTTTGTAGGAAGGAGATTTTCAGCTCTGTGTAACTCTGTTCCTTTTGAGAAACAAATAACGTACTACTTCCAAGCAGCATATTTTGCTTTACCAGTCCAATTATTTTAATAAGGAAAAAGTATATTGAAAGTATATTAAGTATATTAATATTTAAAAAGTGTGTGTCCATATTTAGCACAACAAAGTATACATCTATATCCTGAAATACTATACATTATGTGAACCATTAACATACTATAGTTATTAAAATAGAATAACAGGTTTTAATAACTGAGAATCAATATTAAGAAGCAGTTTCTGGTTTAATCTTGGTTGTTCTTGCCTTTGTCTTTAATAGATGTTAGAATTTATTGATATAATTTACTAATTTCTGTAAACATATATATGACAATTAGTACATTAGGCAGAGGACTAACCCTGAATTTATGTTGGTACATTATATATATGTCTGAACATATATGTGGCTTTCTACATTCCTAGCTTTCACAACATAGCATGAATATCCTTGAGATAAAATTTGTCGTAGGTGCATGGTATGTTCCAGTGACTGTTTATATAGAAATGATTATGCCCCACCCTCCCTGTTTCTGAGGTCTATATATTTGAGAATATGTATATTGTACATTATTCCATTAATTATGGAAAACTCTTCTAAACAATGGATCCAAATTGAAGCTATATTAGAGCCAAATAATTTTACTAATCAATACCTTTTTCACCCAAAACATTTTTTCTAGAATCAACAAGATTCTCACTAAAATTATGCTTCAAATTTGGAAGACTAAATGGGAATCTCAGAACATCTTTTTGTCTTCATGAGAAACTTACACACAGGTTAGTTAGGGAACCATAGGATCAACACAACATGGCAAAAGAGATTGGCTCCAGATTCATGCTTCTAAAACTGAAAGAAGAATATTAATAAGCTGAGCTTTACTAATGACAGTACTTTAATAGCCAATGATGCAAAGGATCTGCAAAGTCTAATAATAAAAGTCATGGACCATACTGGAAAAAAAATGGGACTAAAATTAAATTAAATATATATATATATATATATATATATATATATATATATATATATATATATATATATATATATATATATATATATATATATATATATATATGGCTTGGTTCGGGTATTTTCCCACGCCATTGTAGTTCTTTTAAAGTTGTAGCAACGTTTCAGCAGAATCTCATCTGCCATCATCAGGCTTCTGTATTGTGTCCGTCTGTGGGTCAGACTTTTACAGTGGTTTCAGATTTAAATTTGGGGCAGCCTATTGCTGTGCCAGAATGGTTTTTTCTTCATCCTGATTGGTTGGGAGTCTTGGTCTGTGTTTATTGGTCTCGGAGTTTGCTGTGTTCTGCTTGATGGGTGTTTCTGATATCTTCTGTCTGTTTTTTGGCTCTTTTTGTATCTTGATTGGCTGGCAGCATTGTGTTACTTTAATGGAGGTCTTTAGTGCAGCTTGGCTTCGGGTAAATGGACGGCTATCATTAGTTAGGAAGCTGGGTTTCATCTGGGTGCCTGGTTGGGGTGTGTTTGAGCTGGAGGTATCAGGGGGATCTGTTTGTGCCCAGGTGTTTGCCTGGCTTGTGGTGTGGAGATTTTTTGTTTGTGAGTGCAGGCTTCCAAATGATTGACAGCCTGGTGGAATCATCTCTTCTGTTCATGCTTTCTGGTCTTTTTCAATCTCTATGGCTTCTCTGATGACTCTGTGGCTAGGGTTTTCCATAGTGGCCAGGGTTTTGGTGCCATTGAAGTTGATGCTATGACCTGTAGCTTCCATGTGTTGGACTAGTGAGGAAGTGTGTTCCAGCTTTTTGACTGCATTTTTGTGTTCATCCAGGCGGGTACTTATTCTTCTATTGGTCTGTCCAATGTATGTGGCGGGCATGATGCACAGGGGACTTCATATCGCCTTGGTTTTCCAGGTCAATTTTATCTTTGGGGTTGCTAAGGATGGCTGCTATTTTTCTGTCTGTTTTGAAGGCAGTCCTGATGTGATGTCTGTGTAGTACCTTACTAATTTTGTCTGTAGTACCTCTTATGTAGGGCAGGACAGCTGTTCCATAGGTCTGTTCATCTTCTGGGTCACTATTATGTTTCAGTGTGTTTTTGTGGATCAAGCTGGTGATTTTGCTTTTGTGGAAGCCGTTGGCTGTCAGTACTTTAGTCAGGGTGCATAGTTCAGCCTTAATGTGTGTCTTGTCTGCCAGGCGTTTGGTTCTGGTAATTAGTGTTTTAGCCACGGAGTTTATCTGTGCTGGGTGGTGGTGGGATTGGGCGTTGAGGTAGCGGTTGGTGTGGGTTTTCTTCTGGTATATGGTGTGTCCTAGTGTGCCATCTGTTTTTTTGTAGATTAGTACATCTAGGAATGGTAGTTGTTTGTTTGTTTCTGTTTCCATGGTGAACTTGATTTTGGGGTGTGCGCTGTTTAGGTGTGTTAGGAAATTGTTTAGGTTTTCTTGTCCATGGGGCCAAATCACGAATGTGTCATCGATGTATCTTAACCATAGTTTGGGTTTGAGGATGGCATTGGCCAGGGCTCTGGATTCGAATTCTTCCATGAACAGGTTAGCAATGACAGGTGACAGTGGTGATCCCATGGGGGCTCCTTCTATTTGTTTGTATCTTTGTCCTTTGTATATGAAATATGTGTTGGTTAAGCAGTGTTCTGTTAGTTCCATGAGGTGTTTGGCTGGTTGGTATTTATTTTTGATGATTTCAAGGGTCTCTTTTATCGGGACTTGAGTGAATAGGAAACCACGTCAAAACTTACAAGCAGATCTTCTTGCTCCACGTGTAGATCTTTGATCATTTCCAAGAAGTGGTATGAGTTTTGTACATGTGAAGCTGCTGTTTCAGCATGGGGCTGTAGCTGCTTTGCTAGGTATTTGGCTAGGTTTTGTAGTGGTGCTCCTCTGGAGCTGACTATGGGTCTGAGAGGTATGCCTTCTTTGTGTATTTTTGGGAGGCCGTATAGTTTGGGGCATCTGGAAGATTTCTCTCTCTGGGTATAATCGTGTGTTGGATCTCTTTGCTTATGTGGCTGGTTATAATTTTCTTCTTGGTTAATTTTTCCAGATATGTGGTTGGGTCTGTGTTTATGGGTTTGTATGTGGAGTCTTGGAGTAGGTCTGTCAATTTTGTTTCGTAGTCTTTTCTGTCCATTACTACAGTGGCATTTCCTTTGTCTGCTGGGAGGATGATTATGCTGCTATCTCTTTTCAGGGTTTGTAGTGCTTTAATTTCATTTTTCTGTAAGTTGCTTTTGGGTGGCTTGCTTGTGCATAGGATATTGGTAACTTGGTGTCTTATTTTATCAGCTTCATCTGTATTTAATTTAGTTAGGCTGGATTCTACTGCACATATGATGGATTCTGTGGGGATTTTTTGGGGTGCTATAGCATAATTGAATCCTTTGGTTAGAACATCTGTTTCTGTTTTGGTGAGTTCTCTGTTGGAAACGTTGTGCACTAATTGTTTCAGGTGTTGTTGTGAGTTGTTGGGGTTTTCTTGTCATGTTCTAATTTCTTTAATTTTTTCAATAATTTTTCCTGTTTGTAAATACCTTCAGAATCAGCTCTCCAAGTTGTAAGTTGTTTTATCTTGTCCCAAAGTAGAGGGTGGATTTTGCTGCTCAGTTCCAGGTGTAGTGCTAGCAAATCTTTGTTTAACTGATCTAATCGGAATCTCTTACTGTGGAGCTCGTTCCGTAGTAAAGCCATTTCAGTTCTTTTCAGGATACGTTTAGTGGCTGCTGTGCTTTGATGAAATGTTAATTTGAAGCAGGTTGGTGTAGTATTGTTGTCTCTGCAGCTGCGTAGGAATTGGAGGTCACATAGTATTCCTGCTCTTTTAATTTCCAGTTTCTCGTAGGTTTTGATCTGGCTGTTTATTTCCTCCCGTAGAGGTTTGATATTTGTTTTCTTAAGTTTTCGCGGTACTTACATGTATGGTGTTCGGCTTGGTTCGGGTATTTTCCCACGTCATTGTAGTTCTTTTAAAGTTGTAGCAACGTTTCAGCAGAATCTCATCTGCCATCATCAGGCTTCTGTATTGTGTCCGTCTGTGGTCCGTCTTTTACAGTGGTTTCAGATTTAAATTTGGGGCAGCCTATTGCTGTGCCAGAATGGTTTTTTCTTCATCCTGATTGGTTGGGAGTCTTGGTCTGTGTTTATTGGTCTCGGAGTTTGCTGTGTTCTGCTTGATGGGTGTTTCTGATATCTTCTGTCTGTTTTTGGCTCTTTTTGTATCTTGATTGGCTGGCAGCATTGTGTTACTTTAATGGAGGTCTTTAGTGCAGCTTGGCTTCGGGTAAATGGACGGCTATCATTAGTTAGGAAGCTGGGTTTCATCTGGGTGCCTGGTTGGGGTGTGTTTGAGCTGGAGGTATCAGGGGGATCTGTTTGTGCCCAGGTGTTGCCTGGCTTGTGGTGTGGAGATTTTTTTGTTTGTGAGTGCAGGCTTCCAAATGATTGACAGCCTGGTGGAATCATCTCTTCTGTTCATATATATATATAGATCAAAGTAATGAAAACAAAGACAACAATCAGCCTTAGAATTTACAATGAAATTGAAGTGGTAGATAGCTTCTGTCTCTTATGATTAACCATCAGCAGTAAGAGACACCATGATCAAACACCATGATGTGTCTGTACTGTACATACAAAGATCAGAATAAAGAAGGCAATGGTATTCCCTATGAAACTGAATGGAAACAAAAATGGACACTGAAAAAGCAGGTTATTGAAGAAGCAGGAGCACTGATGCTTTTGGAATGTTGGAGAAAACTTCTGAGAGTACCATGGAAAACAAATGTATGATCAGAAAAATTAACCTAGAGTTCTCATTCAAGGCACGAATGACCAAGGCTCAAGTTATCATATTTTTGGACCCAAATCGGTGAAGCCCAGTTCCTTGAGATGTCATAATGTTGAGAATATTTGAAAGAAAGAGAAGAGGACAATCAGCAGCAGATAATGGATAGACTTGATTATAGTAGTGGTGGGTACACAACTGAAAGGCCTAAAGGATCAGATTGAGATACCATCACTGTGAAGTAGTCTATGTATGTGGTCTCTTTGAACCAACATCAGTTGTCAACTAAAGTTGGGGCCAAGATTTTTTCTGTTTGTATTAAACCCCTCAATATTTTAACCTGCTCATTTTCAATTACTATCCGACTATATGTTCCCACCAATGTTTGGTTATTGGCACAGGATGACTTTTTCAGGTGTTCCAGTGAATCATCAGTTCATACTGAACTTTCTTATCAACAATTGTTAAATCTGGAGTAGTATTTACACAGATTAAATTATATTAATTGAATTATTTTCTTATAATAAATTGCTGAACAATCTGAAATTTATGAAGGGGTCAATGAGCTGAAGAATTTTCAATCTGTCCTCCCAGATTGGAAAAAGGGCAGCTTGCAGCCACAAAAATAATAGCCCATCCTTGTGTTATAAAACTGATTTTACAAGCCTACATTCTTCAGAATTAGTATTACTGTTAGAACCCCTGGGATATTCACTTCTCCTTTGTAAAGTATCCAATTCCTTACATACGCATAAAAATGTTTCTTTTATTCTGGGATTCCTCTTCCACTTAACTATCGATGGGAAGTTGTTATGAATTGAATAGGTCAGTCAAGTCCAGAGGGGTTGAATTTAATCCCAAACAGATCCAGTCATGGGCAGGGTTAAACTAACTTCATTTCATTCCATTTTTTGGTGAGAAAACCTATACAGAGACATCAATTCATTTTGCTTCTTTAATCTTCCCAAAAATAGCTGGGGGGGGGGGGAAATTCCCCCCAAAAGCAAGCCTCTCAATACATTTCTCATTGTTGCTAAGGCCAGAGAGCACCGAAACACTTCTCAGTCACTGATTGGGTGCCCTGTCAAAACCTGACCGCTTTTATCTGCCTGGCCAATGGGAAAGAATTGAATGAGGAAGCTTTGCCAGGACTTCAGTGATGCATGGAGTCTTTTCATGCTAGACATCTCCTGGATGAAGTTTTATTCGATATTCCCAAAATGATTGCTTTCGAGTTCATTATGGCGCTTTGTATGTTTCTGTCCCCTTCTGCTATCTCCAGGTACTGTGACAATAATTGTCCAGATTGTTTCTTTCTTATCAACAGTTGTTAAAGGGGGGGGGGGTATTATTATAGTGGTCCCCAGCCTTTCCAGCTTGGCGGACCGGCCCAGTGTGAGCAGAGGTGTGCGAATGTGGCAGGTGCATGTGTGTGCACGCAGCTCCATTTGTGCAAGTGGCGCACACTCTCCATTCACATCAATGGACCTTTGTGCACGAGCGGAGGGTGCTTGCGCATGAAGCTCTACTCGGGCAAATGGCAGACACTAGTGCTCGCACACAAAGCTTTGCTCATGTGAGCAGAGGGTGCTTATGCTCACGTGCAAAGCTCCACTCATGGAGGAGCTTCATATACACACTTGCCCATTTCTCCCGCAGCCCAGTTTTAAACAGGCCACGGCCCGGTAGTGGGCCATGGCCTGTGGATTGGGGACCCCTGTATTATTATATACACAGAAATATGAAATCACAGCTACCAGTCCTTTAGCTGGTATTGGACTTCATATGCATTGTGTTCTTCCCAAAAATCTAGGACATCGTAACTTATTGGCATAGTATAGCAATAGCAATAGCACTTAGACTTATATACCGCTTTATAGTGCTTTACAGCCCTCTCTAAGCAGTTTACAGTCAGCATATTGCCCCAACAATCAGGGTCCTCATTTTACCCACCTGGGAAGGATGGAAGGCTGAGTCAATCTTGAGCCTGGTGAGATTTGAACTGCCAAGTTGCAGGAAGCCTGCAGTCAGCAGAAGTAGCCTGCAGTACTGCACTCTAACCACTGTGCCACTGTGGCTCAATATGCAGATCCAAGCAGTGTAGACTTTTGTAATCAACGGATAGAAATTTTGTCAATGTCCATGTTTTCTAAGTATCATCCAAGATTTTTTGGGTATGGCATCATGTACGCTGATAACAACATGGCCAATTTATGCCATAATCTTTCCATTTTGATTTTCATATGCTTTGTGACTGAATTATGCTTACGGGGGGAACAAAGCCACAAAGTTTTTTAAAAAAGAAAGAAATAGCCAGAAATAAAATGCAAAGCTTTTAAAGAGCGAAATTAGAATTTTCAAATTGTAGAAGCTCAGCCTAAAAAGCAATCTTAAAGAAAGATGTGCACAGAGGAATGCCAAACACCTTTGTGCTGGTTTACAATGTTTGTGTTCAGGAGAGAGCATCCTGAAGGGGAAGGAGCAGAAGGCAAAAAAGAAATGAAAGCAGAATCACGGCTGCTGCTCCGGCGGCTGCTGAAATTATTTATAATATCTAAGGAAGCAGCAGATGGTGTCCCTTCCAAAAATTTGGATTTCTGCTATGGATTATTTGATTGATAGCCTTTCTTCCTTTTATGCATGTCTGTTTAGGTTATAGCATTTATTTGCTTTGAAAAAGAAAGTCACAAAAGGAAGGATAACTATGGAAGACAGAAATGTCTAGATATGTCTAAATGTCTAGATTAAGATTATGATATCTTCCTATGCACTTTACACATTATAACCAGGTGGGCAACTTCTGAGCAGGTAGAACCATTCACTCAGCTTTCTGGTTCCCTGAAGGACTGCTGAAAATTATTTGGTGATACAGTGATATCAACAAAAATGGCAGAGTTCAAATTATCACTTCATTTTTGGTCTAGTTATAAGGATGGGAATCCAAATACAAAAGAATAGTCCAAATTAGTCTGTTTTAGGTTTATCTATTTTATATAACTCTTTAGTTATCTTGTTGGGAAAAGCTATACTTCAATTTTACAGGACTTTCAAATCAGAACAGAGTTTTAGTCATTTGGGTATAACATATATTTTATGATTTCATTCAGTGATTTGATAAGATAGCAGTGTTCCAATATCTAAGGGGCTGTCCCAAAGATGAGGGTGAATCAACCTAGTCTCCAAAGCAAAGGTGGTATTCAGCTGGTTCTGACCAGTTCTGGAGAACCGGTAGTTGAAATTTTGAGTAGTTCGGAGAACCGGCAAATACCACCTCTGACTGGCCCCGCCCCCATCTATTCTCTGCCTCCCAAGTCCCAGCTGATTGGCTGGGTCTTCTTTTGTTGCCCTGTACAGGAGAACGGAGCTGGAAAGCAGATTAGGAAGGTGGGGAGGGAATGGGATTTTGCAGTAACCTTCCCCTGCCACACCCACCAAGCCACACCACACCCACCAAGCCACACCACACCCACCAAGCCACACCCACAGAACCAGAAGTAAAAAATATTGAATACCACCACTGCTCCAAAGCACTTTAAGGCAGAAGCAATGAATGGAAAATAACCAAGTAGAGAAGCAACCTAGAACTAAGGAGAAATTTCCTAGTAGAACAATTAATCAATGGAATAACTTACTTCCAGAAGTTGTGGGTGCTCCGACGCTGGAGGATTTTAAGAAGAGATTGGACAACAATTTGTCTGAAATGGTAAATGGTATAGGCTCTCCTGCTTGAGCAGGGGATTGGATTGCAAGGTCCCTTCCAGCTCAGTTATTCTGTTATTTGCTCTGTTATGTTATGTTGTGTTATGTTATTTTATATTTTCTGTTATGTTATGTTATTTGCTCATGGTTACTAATACGATTAATGTTTAATACATTTGGTTACAGCTTAAGAGTGATTTTAGTCTGCTTAAACGATATAACATTCAGATACTCATAATTAATTAAATATTTATATTACAAAATTTATAAATCTCTTGCTTATTCACTTCTAGTTTATTCTTTAATCCTGTTTTTCTTGCTTCTTTATCTTCTTTATACATTTTCTTATACTACCTCACTAGTGCATTTTGTTATTGTAATAGCTATTTTTCATATCTCATTCATATTAAAAAAAAACACATAAAGGAAAAGGAGCAGGAGTCTTTTAGGAGGCAAATCATTATTACTCCTACCCTTAAATACACAGAGGAGTGATGGGGACAAGTAAATCCTGCCTGCACACCCCCAAAATGTCCTATTTTGGTGGGGAAAGTTTCCTTGTAGGGAAAAGGGAAAGCAGGGATGAAGGATTTTGGAACAGAGCATATGACCACTTCAGTGGTAGGATTCAAAAATACAGGTTCTGTGGGCGTGGTGGCTTGGTGGGCATGATGTGGCTTGGTGGGCATGGCAGGGGAAGGATACTATAAAAACCCCATTCCCTCCCCACTCCTGGGGGAAGATTACTGCAAAATCCCATTCCCTCCCCACCCCACTAACCTGATTTCCAGCTCCATTCTCCTGTGCAGGGGAACAAAAGAAGACCCAGCCGTTCAGCTGGGACTCAGGAGGCAGAGAATAGATGGGGCAGGGCCAGTCAGACTTGGTATTTGCCGGTTCTCTGAACTACTCAAAATTTCTGCTATCGGTTCTCCAGAACTGATCAGAACCTGCTGAATACCACCTCTGGACCACTTCCTTGCATGCATTCTGCTTCAGAAGAACATTTCATTTCTTACTAAATATGTTTAGCTTTGGATTATTTATTGAAATAGGCAAGGTCCACTGGCTGGAGTAATGTATTATCCTAAGCTTTGGTCTGTTTAGTCATGGTTTATTGAATGAACCACAAATGCCCGTGGTTGTCCAACATACTATACTATGAATGTTGATAAAACACAATCAGGTCATAGATGATTTGCCAAAACCAAACAAACCAAACTTGGCATGCTATGAATGAATCTTGACTGGTTGGGCTGCATTTCCTGTGTTGGGTTCCAAATTTCTCTCACTAAAGATGGTTATACTTTATCAATTTTCAAGAATGACTGCATTCCCAGCTATCCTCAGTCAAGGCAAAATCAAACTCTTTGTCCTTCTGCTTGAGGAGAAAAATATTGAAAAATAAAGTTAACTCACAGTTGAATCTTTGAATTTGTGATGAAATGTGCATAAATGCAAAAGGTCATTTTTGTATTTAATGCACTGACTGAACATGTCAGAATTTTGGAAGCTGTCATTGCCAAGTAGTGCCAGCTTTCTTGCAGTGCTTGATTGTATAATAAAAAAAAATCATTTAAATTCTAAACATGCTATTAGGAAAATGGAAAACCTCATAGCCATATTTTGTATGCTGTATCTCCCAAATGTAAAACTCTTTTACGAAACTTTTCTTTTCGGGATATTCTTGGTTCAGAGCAGCATCCTTCTTAATATCTGCAGGCTGCAGGTGATCAATTGTCCAATAAAGTGCCATTCAGAAATGATTAAAATAGCTTGATGTGAAGAGCCTACTTCTATTCTAGTCTAGGATGGGATTTTTTCCCCTTCCTTTTTTATATATTGTTGCTACAGCAACTGTGCACCAAGAACAAAGATGCCAGAAAGTTATTCAATTTTGTAGGAATTTCATTTACTCTGGAAGGGTTTCTTTGGCCTCCTAGAGGTAACTCCTACTCAAAATAATAACATTACAGATTTCATGAGGAAAATATAAGACATGACTTCTCCGTGTTGAGTTTTTTTTTCCTTAGAAATAAGCAGGATCAAACACATTTCTTAATTTTTCCTCATACATTGTTTCAAATATCTTGAGAATTCTAACCCTGATCATATGTTACCAAAGCTAGAGCACTCCTACCAGTGGAGAAGCCCCATGCCCCACCGACATTGTTCTAGTCATGGCTACCAGAAAAAAAGCTAAGCTTCCATTATGAAGTACTGGTTCACCTGAAAGCTGATGCTTTAATTGTAAAGGTTTTCTCCTTCTGACATTTGCAGTGGATGCATTCATATCTGTAGGAAAAAGACATATTTTAGTAACACCATCAAGTTGAAGGGTTTATCACAGCACTTGCACAATGAATGCTCCAATTTTGAGAAAGCCTGAATAGGGCTTGTTGTAAATAGAACGATGTAATTTTTAGTCAAGATTTGTATTTACTGCAGGGAAACAAACTTAGAACAAATTACATTTCCATGCACTTTGGTTTGTTCTAATGGAACCATAATGCAACAGAATGACTGCTATAAAAGACAAATGCATGAACTTATACTATAGGAAAAATCAAATCACTTCTTGGCATAGTGGAATGTGCAAATCTTGTTTAAGTTATCAGGGTTAAGTAGAATTTCAGATTCAAAGGGGAAAAGATGCTTCAAGTATGTATCAGCAACCCTTTATAGTAGATGTGCCATCTTACTATGAAATTATGTACTTCCTTTCATACCTGACATGCATACTCAGAGAAAAAATACATTTGGTTTTTGGAACAGCTAACAGATGCTACCTATATATATAAACGACCAAGCATCTTTTTCCTTTTGAATTTGAAGCGATATACAAAAGTACACATTATAACCTTAGTTATAAAACCTGCTTCTTGTCTGCAAAACGGGACCAATGAATTATTTGCATTTCAAACTTCTTATGGAGAAAATTATAAAGTGCATTGAAAATTAAAGGTGTGATATCCTTATAATCAATACTGTTGTTGCATTAAAGGAGGAAGTTTAAAGTATTATAGAGAGGAAGGCAAAGTGATACTATTTTCAGCTGTAAAAACCTTAGAAATACTCACAGCAACTTTTGGGATAAGTGTGGGAGAATGGCAGAAATCTGACAAAATGGAAACCCAGATTAAGTAAGTAAACACTGTACACAAATCTGAATTCATAGCACAAGATGTGATTCAGAGTTTGCTTGAATATGTATGTTTTTTTAAAAATGTTCTTGATAAATGTCACATGCACATTATACCTTGTTCCAAATCACATTTTCCCTTCAAATCCATATATATGCACTTTTCTAATAAATGTCAAATCTGTCTCTATTGGGTGTTGAAAAAAAAAAAGAAAGTTAAGAATAACCAGATAATAATCAGTGGAAGTAGATAATCATTTTTAATTAGTGGAACAGCTTGCCTCCAGAAATTGTAAATGCTCCAACACTGGAAGTTTTAAAGAAGAGATTGGACAATCATTTGTCTGAAATGGTATAGGTCAGGGGTCCCCAACCCCTGGTCCAAGGATTGGCAATGGGTCACGGCATGTCAGAAACTGGGCCACACAAACCTCCATCCATGGGATGCAGGCAGCACATCAAACCATCGCCGCTCCAGTCCATGGAAAACCTTCTCACCACAGAACCAGTCCCTGGGGCCCAAAAGGTTGGGGGCCACTGGTATAGGACTTTCTGCCTGAGACGGGGTTAGACTAGATTCCAAGGTCCCTTCCAACTCTGTTATTTATTATCTTTATAACCATGTTTCCCCGTGGGGTTAGGAACAGGGAAGTAAAGCTAAGAAAAATTTGGAATAACAAAAGTCTTAAGACTCAAGATTGCTTTAAAAAATCATTAGCAATCTACAACCTTGCTGCACCATAAAAATGTGCAAGCCTACAGCTGTAAAGACTTATGAAAGCAATATTACTATTTCCATTAATACAACAACATTATTTGTTAGACTTTTCAGGTGCCTTTTTTCTTTCTTGCTAATGCTAGCAAATCAGTGTTTCTCGATGCTCTCCAAGATTTCTTGCTTCCTTGCAGACATTTCACTACCAAACTAGGTAATGACATCACTGATGCTCTGATGATACCTACTATAGTTTGGTAAGGAATCTTCTGCAACATAACAATCCAGCTCAGAGGGCACCAAAGACCCTCATTTCAACTCTGACCAACAAATATTCTCCTCTATTGGCTAACAATTCAATTCTTGTCTGGGAACCAGTTTACATAAATATAAGTTAAAAAGTTTACTTATTGGTGGAGATAGCCTATACATGTTGTTTTTAAGCTTTTCCTACATTACCTTTTTTAAAAAATTAAACAATAGCTTTAAATTACCCTTCATAAGCCAGAAAGATAATTTCATGGGTATTTACATGAGAAGTTAATTTCTGCCACACATCAATTGATTACAATCTCTAATGAAACCAGTGTTGGATTTGTTTTTAGGTCAGAGCTCAAAAGATCTGTGCTTAATGCTTATAGTTCCAAAATCCTGACAATGCAACTACAGATTCCAATAGTCACATAAATAGCCTTTATTTCCCAAACTTGTTACTTACAAAGTGTGAATACTTCACTCAATTTTATACCAATTTACCAGAGAATTCACTTGAGCTTTTTTTTTTTTTTAATGCATCCATAGAACTGGAATGTCTGTGTGGTTTCAAAGCTCTTTGCTTTGTAATTGCCCAGAATTATTCCTCCAGATGTGCACGTGCTAACAATGGCCACATGTGTGACAGTAAACTCCACCAAGGGAAGCCTGGCTTTGTTTTCGTGATCAAATAATGTTTGATTAATGATGAACTATGCCTTCCGAAGACCTGCAACAAAAGCCAGCTGCTTTGGAGCGAGAGTTACATCTGAGACACTAGGAGGACCTCCCGCCCACTCCCTCGTTGCCTTCATTATTAGGCATGTGGGGGAAGCAAAAGAGAGAGTGGGAAGGCAGCAGCCTGGGAAACTGTGACTTCACTGTTTTTCTTGTACAAAGCTCCATTGTTAGGGGCTTCGGTCATTTATTTTAGTAGGCCATGGTGTACCCTTTGCTCATTGCTGCCAATCGGCTGCATACAAATCAAAAGGAAGCCATAGGCAGGGGTCTTCTGTTACAGTGACAGCAATTGAAAGTGGAAAAGGGGGCCGAACAGGGGACATGCTTTTCAAAGGGAATTGAGCCCTCTCGTTAGGTCTGAATCAAACTGGCAAACCGCCTCCTTCCCTTAACAAAACCTTTCATGCTGCTACCAGGTCCTTCCCAACTTCATTGTAAACCCAGGGATGGCTTGTCATTTCCTGAAATGCAAGTGGGCAAATTTCTATCGTCCCTCAGCAAAACAGGCTTGTTTAGGAACAGGGAAGAGGAATGGGTATGGTTTTGACACATCTTTTTTTCCAGTATAGCTAGGACATCTATATTTTACATCAACTGGAAGGAAGAAGTGGAGCTTTTGCCAAAAACCCCAAGGACATCTGCTTAGAAATCTTTGAGAAATCCAAGTCATGTTATTCCTCGCTGCTTTGACGATTATAATTTGCCAGACCAATGTAGTTTGCCTCCCTGCCAGCCTCTCTTCTTATGTTCTCAAATCTCCAAATATAACTTTGTCAATCATTTTAGGATCAGAACATAGTAGTAGTTGAGGGATAGGTGGATGGAGCTTCACATATATATTAGCCCTCCATGAGAAGGGGAGTTTACTAGCTCCTATGTGGATTTTTACACATGTAAACACACCGGGCCCATTCTCACTGAGGCAACACATAAGAATACTGAGAAGAGTGGTTGGGCAATATGGCAGCATGCCAATAATTAGCAGCTGGCACAAATATATTCAGTGTGTGAAGATTGCTCACTGAATACTCCTACCTAGCAATAGGAGAAGAGCCAAAGCAGTCACCAGAAGTGTTCATAGAGCGTGGTCAAAAAAAAGTCAGGATGGTGGCTACAATGGTGCAGTTGAAGCATCGTTTGTTTTTATGTGTGTCACATAAAAAAAGAAAACAGGGAGAGTTTTCATTATACTATTGACTTGGAAGGAGTTATTCCATGCCGGTTCTGGTTACCATTACCAAGAAATTGAAATCCACAATTATTTCAAGAGTGGTCATATGAATTACTGTATGTTTTTAGTTTGAAAATCCTGTTTGAAAACCCTGGGCTTAAAACTAAATATTGCTTGAACTCAGCCAGCTCTAATTTATTCAGTAAGCCATGGATAAGCTAATGGTGGCTTGGTATAGCAGCTCTTTTCGAAAGAGCCTTCCCCCAATATCAATGTTCATCTTCCAGCTAAGGAAAAAGGAGATTTTTTTGGGAAACACGTTTACCTTCCTCCCCCAAAAGTGCTTCAAGGATCCAACATCCTTTGTTGTACTTCTTCAAATATTATAAATAAAAAATACATTCGGGGAAGAGGAGAGAAAGAGAAAGTAGTTACTGATCATTCCACATGATCAGTAACTAATTTCGATAAATGGGGAAATCCTCTAGAATCTAGACTCTAGAAAGTCTCATTTTTCTTGTACAGATTCTTGTACCGATCATGTATAGATAGTCCTCGACTTATGGCAGCTGGGACTAGAATTTATTGCTAAACAAGATGGTTGTTGTGTACCCTGTTTTGCCATAGTTGGTAAATGAATCATTGCAAGTACAGTATTAGGGGAATCCTGCAATCGTTAAGCAAATCCGGCTTTCCCCATTGACTTTGCTTGTCACAAATGGTGGTCACATGACTTTGGGATGTTGCAATCTTTGTAAATACATGCTGATTGCCATGTGCTTGAATTTTGATCATGTGACCATCGGGAATGCTGCAACGGTTGTATATGTGAGGTTCCATTGTAAGTCATTTTTTCATTGCCATCGTAATTTTGAATAGTCACTAAACAAATGGTTGTAAATCTAGGACTACCTGGATTTCCAAAGAGGAATTAGTCAGGGGAGAGGAGAAGAAAAGCTAAATGGGAAGGAAGGAAGAAAAAGATGTGATGTAGATGAGGAGGACCAAGGGAGAAGCAGGGCTTGACCTCGGTAAGATGTCTATGGCCTGTACAAAATCTGCTCTGTGATGACCTGGGACAAGGCACAAAGGTCACATGGACAGCTGAGAGTTCAAACTCTCCTTTAATGCTCCAAATTTCCCTCAAATGCTTCCATGTTCTTGGCAAGTCCCAGAGCAAAGTTCACTCACGCGCACACACACACACACACACACATACACACACACAGAAGTTGCGCCCAGTCCAGCAAAACAAAGAAACAGGGAAATGAGTCCATGAAACAAGGAACAAACAATGAGTCCATGAAGAAAAGAAGAAGCAAGCAGTCCTGCAAAATCCAAATGTCTGTACCAGCACACCAAACTTTATCAATTCAGCATTTGTTCCTGACAAATGCCCCTCACCACAGAGTCTTCTTAAATGTGTGCCTTGTGAAGAGGGGCAGGGCGCTCTCCTTTCAAGTTGTCGGGCTGGCCTGCACTGTTCCTGCCTTCTCTCCACTCTCCATGCTCATGGATCAGGACAAGGCAGTCCTTGCTCATCGCCTGAGCTCCGTTGCTCCTCATGTCCACTGCTTGCCCTCTCTCAGTCATCCTGCCCCTGTTCCTCCCTGCTAGCAAGCTGTCCCAATCCTGAGGGGCCTGGGCTGCCTCGGCCTACTCCTCCCCACATTCCTCCAAAGCCAAAGCCACCCCTTCAATGCTCCAGCTCCAGCTCCTCCACAGATTCAGGCTTCGATGGGGGGCATGACAACTCTATTGAACCATCAAAGGTGCAGTGCAAGTGTTGCTAACCAGTTCCTGCAAAGATTTGCATTTAATAAAAAGCTCATACTATCAAAGAAAGAACAGGAAGTTGTTTTAGTCTTAGTTAGATCATGGCGTCTGTGCCTTCCTTCCCATCATTTTCCTGAATGAAGAAAAGCCGTTTTAGTTTTGGAAGCTTACTACATTTACTGGCATTGTTATTACATCAGGAGCTTCTGCTGCCTTTCTACAGCTCACGGAGGTAATCTGTTTTCCATCTCAGAGATTTCTCACCATGCCTAACTCCTATATTCAGTTCAGCCATGTAATTTCTGCCTGAAACCAGGACAGATGCAGCAGCTGCATTTCATCTCTTCCCCTCCCTCCTTCCCTCTAAAAAATTATTGTCTTGTTTTCATCAGTCTGCCCTATCCTGATGATCCTCCTATACAGTTCTATAGCTGATCTCCCTTTATTTTCTCTTACACTGATGTGTCACTATATTCTTATTTTTTTTTAAAATGGAAGTGCAGCCATGTCACTTAGCAGCATTTCTATAAGCCAGTGCTTCTCAACCTCAGCAACTTTAAGAGGATGTAGACTTTAATTCCAGAATTCTCCATAATGGCTGGAGAATTCTGGGAATTGAAGTCCATTTCTATTAAAGCTGTTGAGGTTGAAAAACATTGCAATAAACACTTGGGATTTCTACTTGTAGATTTATTTTCCCATCTCTGCATCAGCAGATTCTCAAAAACAAACATATGAAGAAATGCTATTAAGTTATTTTTTGTGTAGCAAATGAAGTGATGTGTTTGTTGTTGAAGTTCAAGAGGTAGAACATTTGGGGGCTGGCCAATTGGGAAATAGGAAGAGTAGATGCTAATCAGATGATGTTCTCCGCAAGCTGTAGCTGTAAAATATAGACATATCCACAATTATAGCTTGAATTTTGATATAGATCTAAAAATGGTAAAGGCAACTTGGAAATATTCTTTTTCCATTGAAAGAAAGATTGTGAACAGAATGGCTAGAGACCCCAAAACCTTTGAGCAAAAGACTGTTTCTAAATAAGCATGTAGAGATTGTATTCTACATCTTGGAGTGCTCCATGATGAATGAACTGTTTTCAGCCCCTCAGTAACCCATCAAACTAGTATTTTCAGTTCTGAGGAGAAATATTAGTGATACATAAAACAAAGTAAATGCTGGAAGTGGAGGGAAAAAAGTCAATTATTGTATCTATATTATGATTCTGGAAGAAAATGCCACCATATTTTGAAATTTTAAAAGACAGTGATTCCCATCAGACTAGTGATATTGCTGTTAAATTATATAAAGAGATGTGTATGCAAACAATGCAGCAAGAATGTATGTATGTTTAATGGGCTAAAAGATTGTCAATAACATCAAAATGAAAGATAATGAACCAGCTGCAACTTACGATGGTTTAAAAAAAAAAGACCTGGCAGATCATATTGTAGAAATGGTAAAGTAATTATGTTAGAGTAAGAAATGACAGGAATATAAATTCCCTTAAATTGGATAATGCCTACTTAGTACTAAGGTAATAGAATGATTTGTACAATTTTTCTTTTTTTTTAATAGCATCATATAATCTCTGATGAGGCATTGTAACAATGTTCAAACTTGTATTTCTTAATATTGTGTGTTTTTTTAAAAAAATGTTCTTATTCCTTAATGAAAATAATGGAGAATAGTTTTAATTAGCACACACACACATATAATTTCCAAACCTTACCTGCAAATTTTCAGCATTGTCCTTAGTGTTTTTCCTCATAATCTTCTTCTGCATATGTGCCCATTCATACCCTATATAAGCACAATAAGCAAGAAAATAAAATGGGCAGGAATGCAGAACCAAAGAACGGAAAGAGTAGGAAAAAGGAAATGAAATAGAAGAAAACAATCCTCCCCAAAATCAGATGACCTTCTATGGTGTAGTAATATAGTAAACTACTACTCAATTTGCCCATTAAGCATAGCAAGTAAGTATATAATAAGCATAGGAAATTAGTTCACTTGGTGGTGTAAAGTACATTATTCTGATGGAGAAACAACCCAGATTTGTTTGTTTGTTATCAGTACCTGCTACAATCCTAACAATCACTGGACAGAAATGATAGAATAACACCAATGGTATTTAGAAAGAAAGAAAATTATACATTTATAACAATTAAAATCATTGTCTGTGGAAACTCTCAGCCATCCAGGTCACGGTTGTCCCAAACAGGGGTGGGATTCTACTGGTTCAGACCAATTCAGGCAAAGTGGATGTTAAGTTTTCATCTTGTTCGCTGAACCAGTATTTCAACTGACCAGCTGGCCCCAACCACCCCACTCTGCCCAGGAATCTCCATGCCACCCATTTTCGATGCAGGTAAGTGCAGGGAGGCTCTGAGAAGGGGGGAAACAGCCCTCCTGGAAGTACCGGAAGTCCGGAAATGGGCCTGATTCCAGCTTCCGGTGGGCCTCCAGAGCCTGGGGGAGGCCGTTTTCGCCCTCTCAGAGGCCTAGGAGAAGCCTCCAGACTCTTGGGAAGGTGAAAAATGGCCCTCCTGGAAGTTCCGTTAGGCTATGCCCACCATGACCGCGCTCAGCCAGCAACCAGGCAGCGAACTGGTTGCTGGGATTTTTGAATCCCACCCCTGGTCCCAAAGGTGCTTTTTCAAAAAGCAACTGGACTTTCTTTGTTTTTGCTTGAAGACATTTCACTTCCTATTCAAGAAGTTTCTTCAGTTCTGAACTGAACATCAGAACTGAAGAAGTTTCTTGAATGAGAAGTGAAACATCATCCATTTGCCTTCTGAATAAGCACTACTCGGACAATTAAAATAACCACAGACACCAGGGCTGAAAGTACAGTATGGTAGAACCATCTTGATTTAACTTGTTTGCAAATGTAGGTAGGGTTGCTGCCATTCATACCTCTGGAAAATAGCAATAGCTATACCACTTATATACCACTTTATAGCACTTTACAGCCCTCTCTAAACAGTTTACAGAGTCAGCATATTGCCTCCAACAATCTGGGTCCTCATTTTACCCACCTCTGAAGGATGGAAGGCTGAGTCAACCTTGAGCCTGGTGGGATTTGAACTGCCAAATTACAGGCAGCTGGCTATCAGCAGAAGTAGTTTGCAATACTGCACTCTAACCACTGCGCCACTGAGGCATATCGTCCTTCAGAAAGGCTAGGCAACACTGAACCAGTGATTTGTCTTGCTTCTTTCAGTAGAAAAATGTATTAACCTGCTTTGAGGATCTCTCTATCTTATCTTCATTGTTCAAAGACAGCATTTAAATTCATTCCCAGACACAGATTCTATATGAGATTTGCTAATACCTATATTTGAACAGCATCTTCTTTTCTTGATTATGAGATTATGTGACATTCGTTAATGCAGATGTGTTATGATGTTGTTATTTCTTTTCACCTTCAATTTCCATTGAAAAAAGAGTGAAAAACAGATGTATTTCAGGTCCCGCCTTTTTAATTTCTGTCCTGACAAAATCTAGGGTTCACAACAGACCCGTTTCAGTTCCCTTTAGGCAGATATCCTATCAACACTCAAGAGGATGAGGTCCCTAAGTCCTGACCCACAAGAATAAAGAGACAAGATGGATAATCAGCTACGATTCAACAGAATGTTCCTGCCCCCCTCCCCCCCAAGTGTATTACCCACTGCCACTCTGGGAAAACTAATGGCTTCTCTATTGAACAAATTAAGGTTTTAAAATTCTAAGCCTTTCAATCTTCAGCAATCTGGAAAGAACAAATAAAGGCCATTTCATCCAGGCCCACAGACTTTCAAATGCCATTTTACATTATACATCAGTAATGCCAGTAATTATGCAGCCACCACAATAAAAAAATGTCTTCAGAGTATGCACATTTGTAATCACCCTGAGTCAAGTCTTCTAGAAGTATTCCAGTGCAAATTTGTAAGGATCTTGTTGAGAGTCACCAGGTGTATTTCTGACTTTTTATTATATCTGGTCACCGGACTAATTACAAATGGAGGTTTGTATGCTGCCTCCAATTCTGGCTTAAATTAATGTTTACACATAACTCTTTGGCTTTCCTGATCTTACAGGATAATTATACTGTATGTATAATTATGTACAGAGGCACAGTTTTGGAACTAATGTTTTAGGGTATATCTGTTTAATGTTTGAGCTCTCTCAGCCTTAGGAGGGACCCACTGGTACCAGTATGTATTTCCTTTTATAGAATGGGCCTGATTGGAAGACAGCAGTTCCCTATGATAATGATTTAACTGACTTGGAGAAGAGCTCTGGATTCAAAGGTTTGCCCTGAAAGGAAAATTCTGTAAGGCTTCTATGCAGAAATCTTTACTGTCTTGCCCCAAAATAGTGTTTTTGAGTTGCTCTTTTCATTCATTCATCATTCATTCTTTCAACCAGGTTAGAATCATTCTAACATCCTTCATTATAACAACTGGTTTGGAGAGAGAGTGCTTTGCGCGCATGCAGGCCAAGCATGCGCTTCGTGCACGCACAAAGGATTTGCTACTGACCTTCTCCAGCAATATCTGTGTGTTAAACAGCTGGTGTGTGGCAATCTGCTGCACCGTGTGAATCAGCTGAGCTTGAAAACCAGGATATAAAGCACAGACTAGAGCCGGGGCAGGTGGGTGGGCCCAACAGCTGATTGTCAGAGCAAACGGTCCCCTCACAGCTGATCTTCAGAGCTACCAGTTCACCTGAACCAGGCCAAACCAGTAGCATCTCACCCCTGATTCATTCAATTTCCACAGCCACCTATCTCAATCAATGATTCTGTGTGGCTTACAATTCAAAAAGATATATTACAGTTAGAAATTCTAGAAACATTTTAAAACAATAAAAACATCCAGATTAAATATACATAGGAGCATGATACTTGGCCAGTTAGCAATACAGCCAGGAAATTTATACATTAGATATGAGGAAGATCTAATATCACACACACACCTTTTAACCAAAAGCCATGGTGTCAGCCCTGGATCCATCTTGAGAAGGACTGAACAGGGCTGCCACAGGAGAGAAAGAGGAAAGGGAAAGTAGCGAAGGGAGTATAGCCATAACAACATATTTCACATGATATCAAGGATGGGTTACTGGCACTGGGAAGGAGAGAGACCGAAGTTTGGCAGCAGCAGAGAATGAAGATTGATTGGGTCTCGTGATGTGCTTGTCATTGAACAGGGCAGGGTGGGAGTTTAATGTGGGTGGGGGGAAATGTGGGATCTCAGATTCGGGTTTTCCCCAGATATGCCAAGATGACTTCTCTAATAAATTCTTACTTTGATGGATTTTGTCTCGGAGTTTTGAATTATCTTGAGAATTTCCTTGAAATGCTGACACATGGTAGATCAAAAGAAGGGAACGTTGTCCTCTGTTTGGTTCATTTTTTTCCCCTTCCATTTAATCATTTCAAATTCTCAGAGGCTACCTAGACAGGTTCCTGCAATTTTCTTGGCAAGGTCATTCAGAAGTTATTTGCTATTACAGGTAATCCTTGACTTACAGCAATTAGTTTAGTGACCGTTCAAAGTTACGGCGACACTGGAAAAAGTGATTTATGACCATTTTTCACACTTTCGATCATTGCAGCATCCCCAAGGTTGTGTGATCAAATTTCAGATCCTTGGCAACTAGCATGTATTTATGATGGTTGTAGGGTCCCAGGGTCATGTAGTCACCTTTTGCAACCTTCTGACCAGCAAAGCCAATGGCAAAGCCAGATTCACTTACCAACCATGTTGCTACCTTAACAACTGCACTGATTCACTTGGCAAGAAAGGTCATAAAAGGGGCAAACTCACCTAACTACTGTCTTGCTTAGCAACAAAAATGTTGGGCTCAAGTGTGATTGTAAGTCCAGACTACCTGTACATCCTTCCTGGGGCTGAGATTCAGTGACTGGCTGAATGTCAACCAATTGGCTTTGTGCCCAAGGCAGGATTAGAATTCACAAACTCCCAGTTTCTAATCTGATGTTTTAACCAGTACACCAAACTGATACATCTCCTCTAAAATAAATACACACACACACACACACACACACATCTAATTGCACTTGCATTCAATTTTTTATTGTTATATATATATGTATAAGTGTTCTTGGTCTTTCCTGCAAATAAAAATAGTGATTCAATGAAACAAGATTGCTGTTAAAGGGAAATGGGTCAGCCTATGTGTTATCCAGAATTATCTGCCTAATTTGTAACTCAAGGAATCGAACTGGTTACTGAAGGAAGAATAGAATTATAGGGAGACTTAGCTTGAAAATCTATTGAAAACCAATTAAGGTTACTAAATGAAATGTAGTGACAGCAACACAAATTCAATAGATGCCCATAAGAGAATAACAGCAATAAAACATTACACAGATTCTAGGTAGATTTGTAAATGCATTATTTATGCCAAAGTAATTAAATACACAGAAGGAAAAACCTTTCTGAATATAAGTCAGAATGGTTCCTTTTGAAATGGTCTTACCTCACAAACCTTTTAGAGTTATTTGGAAGTACAGTATTATTAAGCATAGGAGTGATTTGACAGACATAGATTACTTGGGCTTTTTAAAGGCTTTCGGTTCCTCATGATAACATCTGAAGAAACCCAACAGCCATAAGATAAAAGGGATGACAGAAGCTCAGGGTTGGAAGACGCTGGTTTACTCATCAAGTCCAATCCTTACTCTGCAGGAATCCAAATTAAAGCTTTCCTAACAGATGGGCAGTTAACCTCCCCTTGAACGTGACCAGTCAAAGGTGACCTACCCCGTCTCTGGATAATTGGTTCCACTGTCAGATTGTTCCCACTGTTAGAAAGCTTTTGTCTGAATTTCTAAAAACACTCATTAAGGACAGAAAATGAAGTCCCACCATGATGGGATAAAACTATGGACCCACAATGATCTTGGTTGGCTGTGCCAAACATTGCCCCTTCATTGCTACCATTATTCTCAGCTATGGTTGGTCACTCTCAAGGTAGGCTGGGTTAGAAGGAAATGAGGGGACCGGAGGCTAGAACAATGACAATATTAGCAGTTTGTTAAATTGGGGGTCTAACCAGACATGACAACCATGGTAGGCATTTTTGTATACAAGTAATCACCCTCCTCGTGGCACCTATTTTGGGAGAGCATCCAGCAAAATTCACAGTGTGTCTAGAAGCCCCAGAATATGACATAAACATTTTCTACGGTAACATCCCAAATAATAGCTGTGCTAGCTCTCCCTACAGGACAGCTTCAACAGCTTTGGATGAACTATGACAAAAATCCAAGTACGGATTGTTCAAGAATTGCTTGTAAGAAGCAAGTCAGTGAAAGAGTGTAAGAAGTCTGAAATCAGCTGGTTTGGGTAACCAGCACAAAATACGTGGCAATCAAAAATCAGGATAATACATCATATTTCCACCACTAGAAACTAAAGCAATAATCATCTGTGATTGGATTGAATTGGATATGGCAATATTGAAGTCCTTCTGAGCTTCACAGCTAGGGGTCAGGTAGGAAAACTGAAGTAGTCAAACGGTTCATTAACATTCGTGCTATAGATTGGAATGTGATTAGTTTTTTTTCTCCAAACAAAACACTCTGCCAGTAGTTCTGAGGTGCACTCAGTGATTCTTGATTTCAGCACTCAATTTACTAGACATCGCTCCATTGCATCCCTCCCCCTAACTCAGTCAAATGTGAAATAGAACTGTGATTATGGCATTCTATCTGGAGCCATCGAGAGCCTCTTGCAAATTAATAATGCAAGACTAGATATGGATTAGTCATCAAACAGCCAAAGGAAAACAAGTCTTGCTTTGGGGTCAAATATGCTTACTTTCTCCAAGCACCTTAGCCTTTTTAGAAGCATCATTTTGAAAATAAAGGATGGGGGGAAAAGTAGGAACTATTTTCTTTTTGTAATTGTATTCATACCCATTATGAAAGATGTCATTCATTTGGTTATTGTATTCCTGTTACATTAGTTTTCTTTAAGCTTTGAATAATTATATATTCAGCTTCCTACCCCTAGGAGCTCCGACAGTGATGTCACCAGAGCTTATTTTAGGGAGCTCTTTTATTTTCTTCCAGGGACCCATAATATTCCAGAAAAAAGGGTGCCAATAAAACGTCAAGTGTAAGCAATCAGGAGCCAGAGTGGGTCAAATGAATACAGGTTTATTGCATGCTCTCTATAATAATCTGAACTATTACTAATCATCATCATCTTTTATCGACCCCATAATCCCTTACAGGGTGGTGTCTGGGCAACTGAATGGAGCTAGCAGAGTGTTTAATGGCCGGATACCCTTTCTGTCACCAATGCAGAGTTTTGTTCAGCACATATTGTGCCCAGAGAGAGAAATATCTGCCTCTACCTAGGATTGAACTCACAGCCTCCTGACTGTGAGGCGAGAGCTCCACTTCTAGGCCATCACACCACTCCAATAATTTGAACTGCTAATGATCAAAGCAAATGGGTGGTAGATAAAAATCAATGGAATTCAAGGTGGGCTGGACTTAGATCTCTTATGGGTGCGAAGGGACTCTAGACTGATGATGCACTTGACCACTCCCTCAGGTTCAGCCTGGTCAATTCCTACATCAAGGCTGCCATTGGGGAAAACTAAGTCCCTCACTGCCAACAGAGTGATGTCAAAAAAGGAAACCAAGCAACTCATGTGCCATTACTCCATTTTTGAAAAGTGTCTCTGCTGTTCCACTTTGTTTTTTCACCCACACAGGTGCTGGGAAACAAAGGGGATGGAGTGAATTGGCCTTCTCTCACCCAACATGCAATAGCTCCAATTCCAGTGTGGCCACAAAGGGCTTTTTGTTGTTCCCTAAAACAAAGAAAGTAGTAAAAACAAGAAATGCAAGCTAGAACAAAGGCTGCTATAATATTTGATCCCTGCCACAGAAGTTCTGCATCTGTAACTAAATTACTATGGTGATTTTGTTTGTTTGCATTTCTGTTTAAATTCTAATGAGATACATTGTATTTTGTTTCAAAGACAGTGTCTAGGCCAAGGCTTTGAATCTTACTCCCATTAGAATCACAATTTCCTCCTCTTCTGTGGACTTTTGCCAAATAGTTTGTTTATGGATCATTTATTAGATAAAGATAGGCTTACAATAAATATATGATAGGCAATGTACAGATTTAAAACAACAGATTGTAAATATAATCATATATGAAATATAATAACACTTTTGCATCAGCAGCAACTTCAAATATACCAAAACAACCAAAAACAATCAAGCTGGACATTATTCCTCTCAATCCACCGCCTGGGAGAAAAACCAGGCCCTTAAAAGCCTTCTGAAAGACAGGCAAGGTCAGGGTGGGCCATCATATTGCTCTGTGGTACCATAACCATTGAGCAGTAAACAGAAACAGCCACAAAAACAGCTGACACCACTGAGTACACTTAGGCTGCTGCCAAAGAGGCATTCAGTGCCGCCACAACCAGTACCAAGAAGCCTATTACCTAACGGCTGATCAAGAGTGCCTCCAACAAAGGTTGCAAGCAAGCAACCAAGCACCACCACACGCCATCTTAGGGTGTTGCTGCAGCTACTACCCAATGGTGGGATTCAAATTGTGTTACCATAGGTTTGGTGGGCGTGCTTTGCCTAATGCCAGAGTGCAGCTTTCCCCACACCAGCTGAGACCTGCAGCACCAATCAGCTGAGAGGATAAAGAAGAGAAATGTGTAGGGGTGGGTGGGAGAGCCGATCCTGGCTTTTCTCTTCGTTTTCCTCTCAGCTGATTGTCAGGAGGATTTTTTTTCCTCCTCTCAGCTGGTCGTCGGCTTTTTTTACTACTGTGTTTGAGCTGGAGGTATCAGGGGGGATCCGTTTGTGCCCAGGTGTCCACACCACAAGCCAGGCAAAATCTCCACACCACAAGCCAGGCAAACACCTGGGCACAAACAGATCCCCCCTGATACCTCCAGCTCAAACACACCCCAACCAGGCACCCAGATGAAACCTAGCTTCCTAATAAATGATAGCCGTCCATTTACTCGGAGCCAAGCTGCACTAAAAGCCTCCAATACAGGAAACACAATGCTGGCAGCCAATCAAGACAAAAAAAGCCACAAAACAGACAGAAGATATTAGAAACACCAATCAAGCAGAACACAGCAAACTCCAAGACCAATAAACACACACCAAGACTCCCAACCAATCAGGATGAAGAAAAAACCATTCTGGCACAGCAGTAGGCTAGCCCCAAATTTAAAACAGAAACGGCTGTGAAAGTCTGCCTCACAGACGAACACAATACAGAAACCTGATGATGGCAGGTTTCTGCCGAAACGTTGCTACAACTTTAAAAGCACAACTATAATGACGTGGGAAAATACCCGAACAAAGCTGAATACCATACATGTAAGTACCCGTGAAAACTTAAGAATACACACACACACACACACACACACACACATACATACACACACATACATACTATATATATACATAGTGGCTCAGTGGCTAAGACACTAGCACTGTGTAACGGAATGAGCTCTCGTTACTTGTCCCAGTTTCTGCCAACCTAGCAGTTTGAAAGTATGTAAAAATGCAAGTAGAAAAATAGGAACCACTTGGTGGGAAGGTAACAGTGTTTTTGTACGCCTTTTGCATTTAGTCATGCCAGCCACAGAGACGTCTTCAGACAGCATTGGCTCTTAGGTTTTGTAACGGAGATGAGCACCGCTGCCTAGAGCTGACTGCTCTGAAGAAGTTCTTTAAATTTTATATATATAATATATATCATTATATATAAATTTATATCATTATAGTTATATAATAAATATATAAAGAAGTCCTCCAGAGCAGTGCTCCCAAAATTTCCCTATGAAATAAATGCAAAGCAACAACCCAATTACAATGCAGCTATCATTGTATGCAGCTACTCACAGACTCAATCACATATTAAAAACCATAAAGTACTGAACTAAGCAATGATGTTTCCAGGCTATGTCCCTTGAGAAGTAATTTCACAGCCACCAAGAAGGCCCTATCCTACATTTCCATCAATCTAATTAATCATGATAATATAGCAAGTCCTTCAGATGAGAAGATAATGTGAGCTTCCAAATTTACACTGCAAAAATCCAAATGACAAATAAACAGCAGACCAGGAGCTTTATGTATCTCCTTGCTGTCACCTTTTGCCCATCCAGATTTTTACAGCCCATATTTACTAGTTCTATGTCAGCAAGAGGCTCACAAAGAAAAATACAGTCTAAAACTATTTTTAAAAGCATTCAAAATATTTCAAGCTTGAAAAGTCAGAACATGTTATTTTGATTGTACAAAAATGGACTGCGTAGATGGAATTGGGGCAGTCACTGACATCTTTTGAGTTGTTTTAATATCTACCAATGCCATTAATTCCCATTAGCTGTAGACTAATTTATAAATGAGAAATGAGTACCTCATTTTGCATTGGAAGCCACAGAAATATTCTAGGTATAAATCTTCCCAGATTTTCAGAATTTTTCTCTAATTTCCAAGAAGAAAACAAATACAATGAATGTTCCCTTCCCAAAAAGGCATATCATTCTGAAGGTTCATGCAACATCTATATTAATGTAACATGCAAAAAACAAAAAGGTATATTAGTGCTGTTCAATTGAGGCATAGCTAGTCTATCATATTTATAATATCCATTAAAATCTAAAGGTTCCAGGCAAGAAACTGAAGATCTGAAGGAAGACCCAAAGGTGCTTTTTTCAAGAGGCAACTGGACTTTCTAGTTTTTTTTTTCTTTGAACACATTTCGCTTCTCATCAGCTCAGAGCTGAAGAAGCTTCTTGGAGAAGAAGTGAAATGTCTTCAAAAAAACCTCAGAAAATCCAGTTGCCTTTTGCAAAGGTGCCTTTGACCTGGATGACTGAGAATTTCCATAGACATCTGAAAGAAGAGGAAGTGTTAAAGGATTTTATTAAAAATAATTGTTTGGTTCTATAGAACTTTTAAAAGTATTTTAAAATAGCTTTGGCAGAAGTATTAAATGTATTAATTAAACTTAATATAGACTAATTAAACTTTAATAATTTCTTACATAAGTAAAACATGTGAGTCAATTACAGATTTACAGCACAATTAATGTTTGTTTGGAAATTTTCCATAGCACCACACTCAAGAGTCTCTTGGTGTTGCACAGCATGATCCAACATCATAAAACACGCATGACAGAAACAATTTTTAAAAACCACAGTAATAAGGGGCATCTACACAAAGGTGATATGCAGCTGATTCTGACCAGTTCTGGAGAACCAGTAGCGGAAATTTTGAGTAGTTCAGAGAACTGGCAAATACCACTTCTGACTGGAGAGTTTGCAGTATCCTTCCCCTGCCACGCCCGCCACGCCACGCCCACAGAACCGGTAGTAAAAAAAATGTTGAATCCCACCCTTGCATCTACATCTCTGTTCTTCTCTTACATAGTTCCTTCTTCCCTATTTCTTTCCTATCCTGTTATTGCCAACTGCTTATTGCCTCAAATATAATTAGTTTTTAGATAGATAGATAGATAGATAGATAGATAGATAGATAGATAGATAGATGATAGATAGATAGATAGATAGATAGATAGATAGATAGATAGATAGATAGATAGATGATAGATAGATAGATAGATAGATAGATAGATAGATAGATGATAGATAGATGATAGATAGATGATAGATAGATGAGAAAGAGAGAGATAATTGACTGATTAGTCTTATTACTATACCAAATACAATAAAGGTTAAAAAATAAGGTCTATCTCCAGAATAAAATAGGTACTATAGCTGTGATGGTGAATGGCATGCAGAGCCATTTCTCTGGGCACGCCAGCCGTCTCCTGTTGCTCTTCCAGGTTCCGGCGCATGCAGCTGGTTTTGCTGTCCAGCTGGTCTTTGCGCATGTGGGAGCACCAGAAACCAGAAGAGCAACTCCCCAGTGCTCATGTGTGTGCCAGCCAGCTGGTCTCCATGTGCACATGCGCATTAGAAACCAGAAGACCAGGTGGCTGGCACACATGCATGCACCCAGAGGCTGAGCTTTTGGTTTCCAGTGTTCTGTGCAGTATGCTAGAGATCTGCTCTTCCAGTTTTTGGCACGCACTCTCCCGTTTCGGCACTAATAAAGTAATAAGGGCTAAAGACAAAGAATCGACATTCAGACATACATTGCCTTTATGATATTCTGATTTGTTCAATATAATGGATTCTTTGCTGAAGTGCCTTGTCTATAAACTTAGCAGTTCTACTAACAATGTATGGTATATATTAGAACCCATGAGGTAATAAGACAATCAGACAATTCTTCAGTAGGGATTTTAAATAACTATGCCTAAAAGGGGCAGACAGTTGACAGACAAACCAAACATGAGCAGTATCTTCAGTGACTGGGACACTGTATATACATATCCAGCATATATGGCAAGTGAAGGAAGCACCCATATTTGTCCAAGGAATCCAACAACTCAAATCTTGCTGTAGACTAGGCCCACCTTAGGAATTGCATCAATTCAATGACATTCAGTCATTTTTTGGCTTAGAATGTGATTTTTCTTCTTAGCCAAACAATGCAGAGGTCTATTTGTTGCCAGTAACTCTATATTTGGACTTTGATATTTAAGAGTTTTTGTTTAAAAATTTCCTTTATCTGGGAGGCAATTGTGAATAAATATTAGATGGAAAACCCATGCCGTAAAACAACTTTAGTAACTGGGCTTACCCAGGAGTTTATTTATCTAACTAAACATATTGTGAGTAACCTATCAGGACTCTGTTGAATAGGTCCTCTGTCAATAAGTAAAAATTTGTTGTGTGGTATGGAATGGATACCTGTTTCTGCTCTGACCACTGTTGCTCAGTAAATTGCCTTGACTAGATATCAATTATAGTTTCATTTTTAGTCTTCTGGAACACATTTACACATTTATTCAATTTATTGAGTAATTCCATTTGCTTGCATTTCAAGTGACTTACAAAAACAATAATAAACATACATTTTAAATGCATTTTGAAAATCAACAATAACATATCAGTAAGAAATACCTCATGTGACCTCATTTGGGCAGTAAGATCTTCAAGCATCCTCAAATGCCTTCATGAAAAGCCAATGTTTTCACTGATAGTATATCAGAGTCAGGCTGTACCTAATATCTTGGGCAAGCTCTTTCAGAGTTGGGGGGGCGTGACTGAGAAAGCAAAATTTAATATGGAGTCTTTGTAGATGTCATTCCTTTAAATGTGGGAACCTCAACAAGCCCTATCTCCTAGATCTCATTGGACCAAGAAATTCAACTCAGGGAAGGCAAACGTAGAACTCTCCCAGTTTAAACCTTCCAGAATTCATAAGCACTTTTAATAATCTAGAGTGCTACAGTCCTGGCAGAATTAGTGCTAGAGGTACTGTCTCAGGATGTAAGGTGTCCCAACTAAAGCTGCCTTTTGCAATTGACTAATGGTGAATTTGTTTATGCCAATAGTTTATCACAATAGTTGTTTTGGGATTGCCTCTGAGGTGCCTATTACTATTGGTACTATCTTTTGCCATAGTCTACCTATTTCTATTTGTAGGTCTTTGTATTTTGTGATCTTCTCCATGGGCAATCCAGCATAAAATAATCATAACAATAACAAACCACAATACCCCCAACACCTTAACCCCAGGCCTAAGATTAAAAACAGGTCTTAAGGGTCTTCTGCAAACCCCAGGAGAAAAGGCACCATCCTATTTTTAGGAGAGGAGGGGGAATGATGTTTCAGAGGCTGGGGGCATGACAGAGAAGGCCCACTTCTCAGTCCTTGCATGATGACACCTTTAATAGAGGGACCTCAGACATTAGTACTCTACCAGAAACTACTTGGTGGGATGAGTTTTTAGAGTGTTGTTTTGACTAGGTCAAGAATTATCTGTATAGGCTAGTAGTAGTTTTCTTATGGTTCAGATGGATGACCTTGACATTATTGGGAGTTTTCAGGGTAACCCTTTTGGACAAAGGTCTGCTGTTGACAAACTCAATTATGTGAAATTGCAATAAGTTAATATCTGCTAGTGTAGGGTTGATATTGTTAGTGACATATTTAAACTAAATATAGAGAATCTGCAGTTTGCCCAATGCAGCTGATTTAAAATTCTCATCATCTATTTCCATGTTGCCTGAGGCTGCTGAGAGTTGTAATACAGCAACATCTAGAAGATCAGAGTTTTCTCCCATTCATCTAAGGCCAACAAAAAACTCATTTCGTATTCTGTCTTCTTCAGAGATCTTTCTGGTTTTCCAAAGGCAGAGCATTCTCAGCTGACATCCAAGGGATTGAAGGACCTCTGCACAGGATGTTCTTTTAACATCTACTTAAACAATACTTCAGAAAAACTAAGGTTATAATATATTCTATTTTTTGTTATGTTCTTGTTACACAATGGCTATGGATTTCATTGTGTGTATTATTTCTTTGTTTAATTTAGGTACTTTTCAGTTGTAGTTAAGTATTTTTAAAAATCTCCTTAATATCGGCGTGTGAAAAGCACGAGATTGACAAGCTCGCAAATAATTTATCCTAAATTAAAGCTGCTAGTTCTTTTTTTTTCATCCCTCACAGCTCCCTCACAAAAGAGGGTTCCAAAGGGCACATAACTGTGTTTGGGACCATCTGGTTTCTGTGAGGTTACTTTATACATCTGCTTGAGCATAAAACCTGCAGTAAATTATCCAGATGTTACACACACTTATATGTCTTCTTGGCCATTACCTCAATGAAAAATGGCAAGTGCTTTGTAAGAGAATTGCTGCAATTGGGAAATTAAAATTACGGTATAAATACTAGTGGTGCCATAATCAGAATCATGTGTGCTAAAAAACAATAGCATACTTTAAAGTATACAATTCTGAAAAATGAAGACAAATATTTTTCTCAGGAAAATTTCTCAGGCTCAGAAAAAAACAAAAACAAAAGGGAGATCTTGTATTCAAAGGGAAAGCTTTAGTACTTATACAATCATGTTAGCAACTATGCATACATAAAAAATCTTTTGACCAAAATAAAGCGGGGGGCGCCCTCCCCCTGAGAATGAAATGTTTTGGGGAATATTAAAAGAAGCAGAATAATATATGTCCCCGAAGGAGAAATGGAGACACATGTTCTTAAAGGCAGAAAACAGCCTCAAGGAGAAGCTTGAAGAAGCTGGTCTTTTGGAATGGAGATTTTCTATCCATTCAGAAAGACTGGTGTTAGATCTGGAGCATGGGCGCAAGGAACGGAGACGAGGCATCGAATAGTGACTCCAACTCTTTATTAGTGACTTCAGAACAGAGCAAAGGACTTGGGCAGCAGCAGCTCCTTTTATAGAGCTGGCTGCTGTCACAACCAATGATTTGAGTTTGCCGCGCTGGTAGCGTCCAATCAGCGGCGACCCGCTGTCAGCCAATCAGATCAGCCAGAAACGACCAATCACGATCCGCTGTTCGCAGGCCAATCAGAAGTGCAGGATTACGAGCCTGCCGTGGAAGCAAAACTATTTAGGATTTTAAACTAACAGGTTTGCTTAGTTCGTAACAACTGGGCCAAACTATTTGTAAACAAAGAGACTTCAAATAAGCAACACAATTAGGCAAACTGACAAGATTACCTCAGACAAACACCTAGGATTTGCATTTCCTCTTTTGCCTAAAGAGCCAGCCATGACCCCTACATGATCTCATAGGAATCTGGCAACAGCCTTTAAAAAATTAAAGGACACATTCTTACACAGGAACAGGCATCTCAAACACAAAGCCCCAAAGAATGTATAAAAACCCACCTATCACAACCCCATTTTGTTAGCCACCGCAGAAATATGCTGCGGTCACTGAAGTTTCTTGAAAACCAAATAAAGAGACCTTCTTTCTACGCAGCCAGCCTCCATTTTATTTCCAGTATCTTTCTCCCTGCTTAGAATCGTCTAGTTTTTTTCTTCCAACAAAAGCAAGAAAATGGAAGGATATATATTGCAAAGAATTTCCTTAACAGTTCAGAAAGCTTTCCAACAAGACATTTCAGGTATCTTCCATTTGTTCCAAAAAAAAAAAAATGGTGATAGATTTGGTGAAAGATAAGGGGAAGGAATAACTTTGTTATAAGGGGAAAGAGGTGTGAGTTCTCAGCTACAGTGTTTGACTCTGAATCTTATTTCTCATCCCAGATGCCTCTATAAAGCAGGCTATAGGAATGTTGCACCTCTTTTTGAAATGTTGAGGGAGCCACAACATTTCCATCTGTCAATTACAAAACCTCATATTGCTTGGATCTACACATATACTATGCTAATACATTACATTGTAAAGTATACCTAAATTCTTGGGAAGAACTTGATTATTATGATGGCCAATGCTAGCCAAAGAACTGGCACTGTGACTTCACATTGTTGTGAACAGATAATTACAATAAATATACTGTTTACCAATTTTGTGTGTGTATGTATGTGTAATATGTGTGTGTGTGTAGTGTGTGTGTGTGTGTGGTATGTGTGTGTGTATTTATTTGTATATGTGTGTGTATATATGTGTGTTTGTGTGTGTGTGTGTGTGTGTGTGTGTGTATAAAATGGGCAACAGGCTAGAGCTGAGGTGTTTAACTGGTGGCCTGCGGGCTGGATGTATCACACACAGGCCACGCCCACCCCAGCACCACTAAGAGAAAAAACATTGTGATACATCATGTGATGGCAACATGATGCCGCAAGTTTAACCCTCATGGGCTAAAGGATATGCTATGTCTGAGAAGTGTATATGGCAGGGAGGTAAAAGATACAACTCTTGTAATTAAGCTATCACACAGAGCCTATATTTTAAATATCATGCAAATGCTTGTCTCCTCATCCCAATGACAGGAAGTGAGTTTGTAAGGATTTAGCTTTCAAGAGGATTTGATCCCCACTAAAGTTTGTAAAACTGTATAAAATGTATAAATACTATTCATACAAACTATCGAAAGTATTGTTTGGCTGTTCCAAAAGTGCTTTTTCAAGAGGCAACTGGACTTTCTGTTTTTTCTTTGAAGACATTTCACTTCCAATCCAAGAAGCTTCTTCAGCTCTTGGATGAGCTTCTTGAATGAGATGCGAAACGTATTCAAAGAAAAGCCAGAAAGTCCAGTTGCCTCTTGAAAAAGCACCTTTGGGACAACCATGATCTGAATTAATGAGAATCTCCATAGATAGTGTTTGGCTGCTTATTATTAAAAACTTTTTGATAAATATATACCTTTCAGATTAGAGAAAAGTATAATCACATTGACTTTTCTGAGATGCAAATATCTTCTATTTTGTATATTTATTTATTTTTTGAGTTAAAATGGTTCGTTAACAAATGATGTATCAGCTTTGCTAATTTTATGAAATGCATAAGCCTCCTGCCAACATTTAAGTTGCTCAAGATCAAATCTGAAAAGAAATGTGTGATATGGTCTTCCTTTTATTTTCTGTACAAAAGCACTTCAGTGTGCATCTTTCATGCTGGTCACTCCATTTATATTCAATGCACATTCATTCAATAGCCATTCATTCTTGACTCTATCTGTTCTTAGTTTACCACACATGCTTAATTACTTCGTTTCCACTGCATTAAACTTGCTGTTATAGTTCTCCTGACACATAAGCCTCTTGCCTCTGTATTATAAAGTAGAGAGAAGCACATCCTCTCACATAGTCATTTTTCGTTCCTTTCCACAAATACTCATACCTCACAACAGACCATATAATGCTTTCTATCTTTCTATTAGTATTTACATTTTCTCTATTCAACTTTAGTAAATATTTATCAAGATGCATTCCTTTGCTTGGTTTTCTTTTCAATTGTTATGTTAAATTTCCAAATGCTGACTCTTTGAGCATAATTTCTTGGGTATTTAATACATACATTTTTTTAATCTATAATTCGTGCTGCATCATATAGTCTATCTAATATTCACTGCAAATCATTCAGAATTCTCAACCAATAAATGCAGCAGCATCTGCATACAACAATATATATACATTCACATTCCATAATTCAGGTCTAGTCAACTTTAGCGTACCCTTCCCCAAATCAATAAACAACAAACTTTCTTATATCATAGGGTAGTCATCAACTTACAAGAGTTTGTTTAGTGCCTGTTTGAAACTACAGCAGCACTGAGAAAAGTGACTTATGACCATTTTTCACACTTACCGACAATTACAGCACCCCCATGGTCATGTGTTTAAAACTCAGGTGCTTGGCAATTGATTCATATTTGTAACAGTTGCAGTGTCCCAGGGCCATATGGTCGATCACCTTTCGCAATCTTTGCAAGCAAAGTCAATGGAGAAGCAAGATTCACTTAGCAACCATTTAACTTGCTAACGTGGTGTAGGGTTTCCTGCCTAGGCAGTGGGTTGGACTAGAAGACCTCCAAGGTCCCTTCCAACTCTGTTATTCTGTTTTATTCTAACTATCTTAACAACTGCAAATGATTCACTTAATAACTGTGGCAAGAAAGGTCATAAAATGAGGCAAAACTCACTTAACAACTGTTTCTCTTAGCAACAAAAATTTTGGGTTCAATTATGGTTGTAAGTTGAGGACTACCTATACATTTCTCAATAACCTGCTGAAGTAAAAATTATCTCCAGGTGTCTCGCTAGATATAAAGCTGAATTTCATTTTCCAGGTTTTGTTCATTGTCTCAGACTAATTCAATCAGAGGTCAGCTAAACACCTCCTTGGACATATTTCACAAACAAATATTCTTGTTTTTTTCATTGACTTTTGCTGCCCTTCCCTTTGTGTAGCTAAGCATTGACATCATTCTTCCATTTATCAGGCACAGATGATGATGATGATGATGATGATGAACAAAAAATGACAGTGTACACAGCAAAAGAGATAATTATGCTAGGTTTTGTATCACAAATCACTAGTCGAACACTTCCCAAGCGTTTAGGACTGCTGTTAAGAATGATAGTCACCTAACAGTTGGGTTGGAAATATATAAACCAGGATAGTAATTTAATACTGTATCTTTAAAAGAATGCTGTAAGTGTGATTGGCTGAAGTTTCTCCAATGTCCATAAGATGGAGCCAGAAACCTGGTTTCTCTCTCCTTGCATTTCCTGTTTTGCCCTATTGCCTGATCGTCGTTCTGCTCGGATTTCTGTGAGTCTTGTAACTGTTAGCAAACTCCATTTACTGAACTCTGTTTATGATGCTTGACTTCGTTTTTGGATTATCCCTGGACTGATACTAACTGGTTTAACCGTGTATGATTTGGACTGTTTGTTGGACTTTGTTTACCTGTTTACTGGAAGTAAAACCTACATTTTACTATTCAGTGTATCTGTATGCTGGTTGTGTGTTATTCATCATCTCTCTCACTACATTTCCCTGAGTGCACTCATTCTCCTAACGGGGAATACCTCAACAACTGCATGATGTATCGGTGGATTATGCGAGCAGATCCCAGTAAGGTTCTGCAGCTGATCAATGGTGATCTTGTCAACACTAATTTTTTTAAGTGCTTGCCTAGGTCTTTAGACACAGCACCCAGTGTGCCGAGTACCACTGGAACCACCTGCCAGACTCCCTGCAGTTCGATTCTCAAGTCTTGATATCTGGTGACTTTTTCAAGTTGTTTCTCGTTGATTCTGCTGTCACCAGGTATGGCAACGTCAATGATCCACACTTTTTTCTTCTCCACAATCATGATATCTGGGGTATTGTGTTCAAAAATTTTGTCAGTCTGTATTGGGAAGTAGTTTTGCATGCTCATTTTCAACCACTTTTGCAGGCTTATGATCCTACCAGTTCTTTGCTACAGGCAGATGATAGTTGTAACACAAGTTCCAGTGGACCATCTGAGCAACTGTGTTGTGACGTTGTTTGTAGTCAGTCTGAGCAATTGTCTTGCAACAGCTCAGTATGTGATCAATTGTTTTGTCTGCTTCTTTGCAGAGTTTGCTGTTGCGGTTGCTGTTGTTGTTATTGTTGTTATTATTTTGAATTGTTATATTAGTCAGGAGACTACAATGCTATTGCAAAGTAGTACCGTAGTTTGGCTGCCTATCTACCAGCCCTATACATGCTTGTGTGCTTCCCATGGTGCACCACTGGGGGTGGACTAGATTCACACCAGAAAGAAAGATGACTGGTTCTTCCTACAGCATCATCCAGGGCCCCCTTCCCTCACACCTCTCACAATTGGGTATTGCAATCAGGAAGGTTTAGAGCTATCAGAAATCTAACTGCCCGCACAGAACACCGACTCATCTTCCCACCAAAGAGGTACTTATCTACTTGCATAGAACATACTTTTGAATGGCAAGGTGGGCAGAAACTGAGGCAAATGATGGGAGCTCACCCCGACACACAGTGGTAGGGCTCAAACCAGTGGAGCAAAGACCATCTCAAGCATCATTAAGTCACAGAGCCACCGTGCCTCTTCAGACACAGGTGCACTCTTCCGTTTTCAGAAAACATAAAAGAGGGTTCACAGCCACTACGTTTCTCTATCTAAATCTGCATCCTAAAAATTTTTCAATAACTCCATGCAATTTTGTCTGCCTTTTCAGCTATATTTTTTTCCCCTTGGAAATCAATATTTAAAGCATTAGTTTCAATTCCTCTCTTCAGCATCCCCTGCAGTGGTGGGATTCAATTTTTTTTTACTACTGGTTCTGTGGGCGTGGCTTGGTGGGCATGGCAGGGGAAGGATACTGTAAAATCTCCAGTCAGAGGTGGTATTTGCCGGTTCTCCAAACTACTCAAAATTTCCGCTACCAGTTCTCCAGAACTGGTCAGAACCTTCTGGATACCACCTCTGTCCCCTGCCAGAATTGCCTCCCAAACCCAGAATAATTCTCTGTCAGGAGCTCCCTCACAGGAAGTCGACTGATAATTGTGAGAGTGAATTTGCACGCTGATAAGAGAGATGGCAACCATGTGGTAAACTTTGCAAGTTGTCTCCCATTCCCAGAAGCGAAGGGTTGTATCTTACCTCCACGATACACATATATGTACGTACAACTGTACATACATATCTCCCAAGGTTTAAATCCTGATCTTCTTTTATAATAAACACTTTGTAGCCTGTTTCTCATGCTGGTTGATTGTTTGCACCTGTGTTGACAAAACATGATAGTTAGCAGGCATCACTCTCGCAGTAGAATATTATTCCTATACTGTGAGACTTGTATTTTTTTGCTGGTATGTTTCTGGATTCAATTCAATATGTTGATTTTGACCTAAAAGGCTCTATGTGGACTGGTACCTAGAATATTCAGATTACCATCTTCAGCCAGAGTCAACTTGCAGTATCTTCATCTCAGGAACAGCTGATGTTTGTCCCTCATTTTTGTGAAGTGTGAGGAGGGGCTGAGTCTAGACATATGGAACAGGTAATTACCCCATCATTAATAATTAACATGTCCGCATTCACTATTATTTATTATTGAGTTATTGTTAATTTCCAATGTATTTTTATTTAGAATTATGATTGTTTCATTATATCAATATTTATATTGTGTTAATGGCAGAGGTGGTATTCAGCTGGTTCTGACCAGTTCTGAAGAACCGGTAGCGGAAATTTTGAGTAGGTCAGAGAACTGGCAAATACCACTTCTGACTGGCCCCGCCCCCATCCATTCTCTGCTTCCTAAGTCCCAACTGATCGGCTGGGTCTTCTTTTGTTGCCCTACACAGGAGAACAGAGCTGGAAAGTAGGTTAGTGGGGTGAGGAGGGAATGGGATTTTGCAGTAACCTTCCCCCTGGAATGGGGAGGGAATGGAGATTTTACAGTATCCTTCCCCTGCCATGCCCACCAAGCCACACCCCCAAGCCATGCCACGCCCACCAAGCCATGCTCACAGAACCGGTAGTAAAATTTCTTGAATCCCACCACTGGTTAATGGATATTGGTTATAATTGTGATTGACTTATACAGTCTATTGTGGTAAATGGCCAAGAGTCCTTGCTAGATTCCACAGTTTACAAATTGAACAAATAAATAGATAAAGGAGTTCTGTCCATTCCTGGTGTTTTGTGGTCTATCTTGCCATTTCGTAACTGTTAAGGCACTGAAGTAGAAATTAGGGAACTATGAGTTTAAGAATCTTCTTTAGGCATGAAAACTAGCTGCGCAATTTTGGACCAGTCACTCTCTCTCAGCTCAATCCACCTCACAGAGTTGTTAGCTATGGAGAAAATATTTATGCTACCTTGAGTCAAACAAATTAAAGTCAGGAAATCAATCTAATAATAAAATAAATTGCTAACATAGTATACAGATTTCTAAACCACTTCTTTCAGCATTCATTCACATCAGTTACATCTCAAATCGTTTCATCGCTTTTATTTTAAATCTCTTTTCTTCTATTGAAGAATCCCTAGCTAGACCTCTTTACCCACTTCCAAAACAATGTTTATTTCTATCAAATTCACTATGCATTTGTCTGCCTCTCTTAATTTCAACTTTTCCTGACTTTTCTCTATAGTCAATAAATACTATATATTGCAACTTTTTTCTTAATATACACTGCAATATGCAATTCTCGTTTGCTACATTAATCATTCTCTTATATTTTTTCTCAGCTCCGGCCTGTTAATTATTCTACCAATCATCATTTTTCATATTTTCCATTAGTGAGATTCTATGAACTTCCATGTTATTCTATAATTATTTTCAGTATTTCAAGCAGTGTTCATGTTATTTTAAAAGAACGTGCTCATGCACACACGTCACAATGCTATCCCTTCCCTTTCCTTCTCCTCTTCCTTTTTCTTCTTTGTCCATTTTTCCCCAAGTATCTCTTTGAAACCATTAAAAATGATCTGTTCAACATTCAGAACCTAACATCACCCCTAATTATCTAAATTTTAATCATAAACAATCAAATCAGATTTATATTTATTCCTTTGACATGTATTAAATGTATATAAATAAACTTGAACCAATACAATTGATTGTTTTACCTCTGATAATTGCCTGGACAAATTCCTGCCATTTTTTTGTGGGGGTTTTTTGGAAAAATTTCAGAAGTGGTTGCCATCCTGTCACTGAAAATGAATGACTGGCCCACAGTCACTTAGCTACTTAGTTGCATGCAGTTGTACAGCAAGGACTATATTGATCAGTTTAGTCACATTTTAGGTAGTATGTTATAAGTATAAACAAAGCCCAGTTTTATCCCACATGAGGGTAAAAAGCAGAAGCTGTAACTTACAATTTAGCAAGCCAACTTGGGGTTGTCTACATCTCTCCAAGCAGAAGAAAATACTGTACAAGAATGAAGATATGGTGCCAGTTCCTTTATCTGATGCTACTCTTGTGGAGTATTACCTCAGCACTAATGCAATTATTCCCATACGCAGTGCAGTTCTTTTGATTAGTCCACAGGACTGTGTCTACGTTCATATACTTGTCCTTACTCTGAACTCCAAGACTTGCTTCTTCCATGCCAATGGGTAGGGGGTGTCAAACTTGTGTCATCATGGTGTCGTCACGTGACATATCACGAATTCTTTTCCCCTTTGGTAAACCGGGCATGGGTGTGGCCAGCATGTGATGCATCCGGCCTGCAGGCTATGAGTTTGACACCCCTACCAATGGGTGTCTGCTTCATTGCATCTTCCCAAAGGTTTGAAAGAACAAACAAATTGAACATTTTTGGGTTTAGAATTACAGAGCTGATTTACTCATTTGCTCTGGGCCATCTATGTAGAAGTAGAAGCGGGGGGGGGGGGGTTCTGCCATTTCTCTATCACTCTGTTGAGGGGTGGCTCTTTCATATGAATAACTAAGTATTGCTTAAGGCAATACTATGGGGCTAAATTTTGAGGAAGGAAAAAAAAGCAAACTGAAAATATTTTTCATGGGCATGAAAATGTGGATTACACAGTTTGCCTTGAAGTCCAGTTGTTCCCAACCAGACTAGGGTGATCACTGGCTTATTATAGGATTTCTTAATGCAAAGCTTGCTAAGATGAAAGAGAAGATAGGCAGGCTAAAAGTTGACTTCTATTTCAAAATTGGTAACAAGACACCACACCAGAGGGCAGTAGCTTATCTTAAGCTCCAACAGCTGTTGGGACTCTTCAACCGTGAGGGCTCCTCCCATAATGTCACATTTTTCTCTGTCGACCTCTATTCTGCTAAAATGATTGCTAACCTTACCAGTCAGAGTGCATTTGACCCCCAGGATAGATTTGTTGGAATACAAATCTGCTAATTCTCTTTGATTAAATAGAACAATCATCTTTTTATATATCCAATTTAAAAAAGCACATTTCCCTCTGTATAAAGCCACTTAGCACCTCTTTATTTTTGTCTGAAAAAGTGCTTTCTTCCAGCCATGACTGAAAATGGTTCTACAGTTATAATATGCCTCTTCATTGCAGGATTATCAAGTATAATTCTGGCAAGCTCTTAAATTAAGAATCGGAACTTTTTCTCGGGTGTTTTAATAGGCTTTGAGAGCGGGTCTTGTGGTCCGTCAATCTCATTTTGTCTTCAATCAGCATCCATAATGCACTTACCTCACAGTCACTTTTCTGCACTATATGCAGACAATTTTCACCAAAGGTGTATATGTTTGATTACTTAGCAAAGTTTACAGTCACATGAATAATAATAGAACTGTTTAGTAGCAGACAGTGAACTCAGAATCTTCCTCAACACAGAAGTGTTAATTCAGCCAGTCTGTTATCCCATTGAAGGTACCACTTTATAAATTGAAAATAATTTTATCCAGAAAAAATATTGTATACTAGGACCATCTGCATGCTAGGCTGAATTATAAGCCTGGTCTAATAATGATTGTACCATGTGCATCTTCTGGCTCCGGACATGATTGGGTATAACTAGCTAATCTATGAATTAATCAGACTTAATATCCATATCTGGAGCTGTTTTCATCTGTTTGGGAGAAGCCAGAGAATAAAGCCATCCACATATCTACATCAAATAATGACTTTGTTCTCTTGTTTTTCCCAAGCAAATAAAACCAGAATATCTTATTTTGATATATCACAGACTTGATTGGTTAGTTGGCTAATTTCTTGCACATAGTCACATATATCAGTGGAGTGACATGGTGGCATTCACTGCTAAAGAAGATTAAGCCTCAGGTGGGACAGATGAATGTTGTTGATGAATCATACAAATGCATTATTCATAATGTAATTTCCTTCTATTTGCATGGGAGGCCATCTTCCTTTATTGAAAAACCATCACAGTGGACTTTAACATCTGCTGTACTCTTTGTTTTTGTGCAAGCTTAGATATAAAAACTGTGGAAATACTATGCAGACTTTGTTACATGGACAGCCTTTGAGTATATTTGTCCTATTCCTCGACTGGAAGATGTGCCTCTGAAAAAATAACGATTCAAATGAGGTCTGCAAATAGCCTGTTGGAAGAAATGTCCATCTGGATTCTAAGTGGGGAGAAAGGCACTGGAAACATGGAGGCTATTTAGAAAGATGGTTTAATGGAGGACAGGACCAAATGGTTAGAGTCCTGGGCAATCAAGCACATGGGTGAGAGAGGGAGAGAGATTTATACTCTTTCTTGGGCTTTGAACTTGCGTCCTGTTCCTGTGAAAGAAATATATTCTGATTGGTTGTCAGACTCCCATGGGGCCATGCAGGGGTAACTTTGTAGATTGTCTTGAGTCCCAGGGTTGTTTGAACCTTGCTGAATGATACAATCTTCCCAGGTACCATGTGGTAAGATGGGTAGAGGGTTAATCCTATTATGTCCTGAGGGTGAAGGTCTTTTTTTTTTGTAGATAAGCTGGCCCAGCCTTTCTGGGCTATTAACAAAGATGGTGGCTGCTTTCCAAAACCATGTTTCTCCTTTTCTCATCCAGGGAGGTATAATATTCTGCCTTTTTAATATTTCCTAGAATATTTCATTCTTCTAGGAGAGGGGTGGGTGCTAACTTTCTACAAACCCATAGGCTGGACAACCCATTTAGCTCACTGGGAATTGCAATAGCTGGTGGGAAGGGCTGCCATTTTGAATTAGCACATTCTTCCAAACATCCTCAGCCTGATGTATTGGGCAATAATAAAACTGGGTGGCTTCTCAGAGGAAAAGAAGCCCATTACTTTGTTGGAAGGAAAATCCATCTGATTCAGTTCCAAGCTGGGAGAAAGGCACTGGAAACAAAATGGAGGCTGGAGGCTGATTGGAAAGAAAGGTTCCCTTTATTGATGAAGTAGAACCACCAACCAGATGTGATTCTGGGCAGCTGATAAAATGGAGTTTAGAGTGGGTGGTTTTTATACCTTCTTTGGGCTTTGTATTTTTTTCCTGTTCCTATGCAAGAACATGTCCTTTAATATTCTAATGACAGATTCCTAAGGGGTCATGACTGGTTCTATAGGCAAAAGGGGAAATGCAAATCCTAGGTCAGTGATGGTGAAACTTTTCATCATCGAGTGCCCAAACTGGAATGCGTACATGCACAATGGGGTGCCAGAAACCTGAAGACCAGCTGGCTGGTGCGCATGTGCACACTGTCCAGCTGGTCTTCAGGTTTCCGGCACTCCAGTGTGCACAAAGTCTAGCTGGCTGGCACACTTGTGCATGCCGGAAACTGGAACAGTAGCTGGTGATGGCACACATGCCTACAGAGAGGGCTCTGCATGCCACCTCTGGCATGCTTGCCATAGGTTCGCCATCACGGTTCTAGGTGCTTGTCTGGGCTAATTTTGTCAATCTTTTGTTTGTTGTTTATCTGAGTTTCTGTCTTGATCCATGGATTATCAAATCTGAATTTCTAAAAGTTGGCCTCCTCGATTCCTGCTTGGGGCAGGGAAACTGGGGCTGGTTTCTGCCTCCCTTAATATTTTTTTCCCATTTCTCCTTTAGGGGAAATATTTTATCCTGTCTTTTTTAATATTTCTCAAAATATTTGATTCTTCGGGGGGGGGGGGGGCTTCCCACAATTTAGAGAGTGAGCAAGTCCAACCAGCACAAGCAGGTAAAGCGCCAACATGCAAGGAGACTTACCAATTGGTTTCCATGGAAACTCACAAATCTGACGCTGAGCCTGCAAGTGTATTTAACATATTTGTAAATTATATCCTTTGTTCATGAAATGAATCTGGTTGCACCAATGTAATTACAAATGATATGGCATTCTACTTTTTCCTTATCCACAATCAGGCATCTTTGTAATAGTCCAATTGATACAGCACTGTTGCCAAGTTTGCTTTGTTGGCATGACCACTTACCTTCCAACATGCAATCCTGAGCCTCAGCAAAATCATCAACCTTGATGGTGAATGCTCCTCAAAGTTAGCTACTTTAAAGGTTAAGAGAAAGTAGAAGCATAATTACTTATGTAACCACTGCTTTATAGAAATGAACTCTCTTTCTCTCTCCATCTAAACATCTTTCCCTAGATAGTATTAATTAGCAACAGGCATTTGTAATGTTACAATTCATGACTAATCAGCTCCAATGATTTCAACAGATACTTTAAAAGTAATGATCTGAGCCATCAACATGAGAGCACAACCAATAAGTGTTTATTTCCCAGGAACCATAAAAATATCTCAGGAAGAGGAAGTAAGAGGAAAAGCTGAGAATTTTCTATTAATAAAGGGAGGGGGGAATAGCAATAGCACCTAGGACCGTCTTAGACTTATATACCACTTCACGATGCTTTACAGCCCTAAGTGATTTACAGAGTCAGCGTATTTCCCCACTCTTTTAAATATACAGTATTTGAGAACAATCTCTTTCTCTCTCTTCCAGAAAGGTGCACCCAGCCAAGAAGAAATGTTATTCGAAAGCAACTGCAGGTGTTTTGTTGCAAGTGAGAGAAGAGGTAGCTAAGATTTTCCGTCCTTCTTTCTTACCTTTGGCAGACAGTTTTAAGCAGCAGCTGGAGTCCAATTTTCTGCACGTGTCTGTTGTCCCTACCACTGATTATTGATAATGTCCAATCTTCAAGACAAGTGCAACTTGGATTTAACCCTCACAAAAGTAATTACATGTGACATAGGGAATCAGAAATTTGTTAACCGTTTAAAAAAAAAAAAGCCTATAAGTCATCTAACACGTTTTCTTCCTATTAAAGCAAGAGAAAAAGCAAGAGAAAAAAAGCATTAATAAACACTGAGTAAAATTTACTTAGTGACCTTCTGTTGCTAGCATCGACAGCCTAATCAGAGTTTTCAAAGCAATATCCATAAAGAAGAATAGATCAAAGGATTAAATCTGGAGAGCACTAGAAATGACATATTTTGCTTAATTCTGCTTGGAAACTCAGGCTTGGCCCCTAAGATACCCTTCCAAAGGAACTCATTGATTTTGGCAAGGCAGGAATGGAAATAAATCTGTTTTTCCAAGCAGATAGCTGTCTCACCACTACATGTTTTAATTGCAAGCTGTCTCATTTTTTTTTTAAAAAAAGCTGTCTGTTAACTTCTTGAATTGAAAAAAATATGGCCATTCAAACAGTATTGAAAACAATTTCCTTAAACTTAATTTAAATATCCCTTACCATCTTGTTCCAAAAACTGCTCACATTTCCTATATATATTACTCCTTCCATCATGTGGAATGCAAGCCTGAAAAATGTTTTTTTTTCCCTCACTGAACTGAAGTAACATATATTTCAAAATTATATCAATGTATTGCTGTGCCTAAAATTTAGTGACTAAAGCTACAAATCACACTTAAGATACAACATAATTCTACTATGTAATTTATTAGTATACAAACAATAAAAAAGTATATATTGCTGTCTTTGCAAAACATTAGCAGTTTGCCGCTGAGCGAAGACAGAACCGTAGCTTATACAGTACCATTACAATACCCATATAATATATTGTATGCAGCAGCACTCACAGTGTGATCAGGAGTAGAATTGCCAATAAAGGAATGAAAAGCTAACTTCTACTATTTTAAACAACAATAGCAAAGGAAACTTACATTTTAGACATTGTGCATTTCTACATACACATGGATATGGAATAGGCGCCAGTGGTGCATTTATTTAAATGTTAGTAAATTGCTCTCATTAATACAGCTGTCTATGCAGAATTCCTATTTCTAAGGTTGTACAGGAGGATTAATGGATGTTAAAAGATGCTGCTAAAGTTGTATAGAAGGATTAATGGAAGTACTGATGGATGCAATTATGTTGATTCAGAAATAATGCTTTTTAATATAAAAGTAGCTCATCATGAGGATGAAAAGGCAGTTCAGATGTTGAAAACAGTGGGTGTGTTGGGTACTTTTGGCCACACCTTCTCTGTTTTCCTCCCTCCCGGTTTTCCTTTGCTTTGAAATTAGTGAGAGTTTTGCCACTTGCTTCCATGTGCAGCTAGGTTCCCCCATGCAGCTCCAAAATGGATGTTGAGTGAACTTTACAAAAAGCTATTTGACAGGGCCAAGAAAGCAGGGGAGAGAAAGACAGTAGGGGAGAGGCAGCCTGCCTTTATCACACCCAGAGCTAAACAAGTTCTTTCCTTCAGGCTGTCTAGCCATGTCACCATCCTTCTAACTCCTCTGCACTCATTTATTTTTCCTATCCAATGAGCGTGAACAATTCCACACTGCAGCCTGTCCGTATTTTATTCCTTGAATCCATCGGCAGCTTCTTCACAAAGAGAAAGCTCCTGTAAATGGGTTTTTAAAATGAGCTTTCTTGCCAAACACAGCAAAGGTGTTTATTGCTATGTGGAGCCCATAAATGCATTAAAGTTGTCATAGAAAGAAACAACATAAAGAAATATAATTATTCACCACCACCACCAATCTTGTAACCATTTTCTCTCTGTTGTAATTGACGGTGACTGGTTTTATATGTTGCGTTGTCATGGTGCAGTTGGTTTGCTTTGGGGTTAATATGTGATTTGAACCTAGCCAATTGTGGTTTAGACAACAAATCACAGTTTAAAAAAAACCAGGACACAGGAGAGATTGCAGATCAGCCATTATCTTGGTATTACATAAGTTACGTGAGATAGACAGCTATATAAATTGAAATAAATAAAATTATTTCTGCTTTTTCTTTGTTGCAGGTGCTTTGGCTCTTGATTTTTGGACTGACTTTGGGTTTTCTCTTGGCATTGGACTCCATCTACTCTTCCCTTATATTCTGAAATTCACACTGAAGTCCAGGATTGCCAGTTGATGCTGCTATACAGTAAATTATTCAGTACTCCAGATAGCCAGCCTGGCAATCCACACATTCAAATTAATGGTGATCTCTTTTTCCTTTTCCTTTTTTCTTTTTTGGCATAAAGTACAGTAATGGTCCCCAACCTTTCCAGCTCTGCAGACTGGCAGAGGTGGCAGCAACAGCGAGGAGGATGATTTCAGGCATATGCCCACCGTATGCGCAAATGGAGCTTTGCATGCTCACCTGAGGCTTGCGTGGCCTGGTTCCTAAAGGGCCACAGACAGGTACCAGTCTGTGGACCAAGGATTGGGGACCCCTGCTGTTATAGGAAGCATATAGAATAGATCCTCTATCCAGGGAAGGAGAAGAATGGAGAAATTTAAATCTTAAATCTCTCAGCCATATACCTACAATATTTCTTCTTTTATGTATACTGAGCGCATTTGCACCAAATCAAATTCCTTGTGTGTCCAATCACACTTGGCCAATAAAGAATTCTAATTCTAATTCTCTAAATTCTACAGCAATTTGGGGATAAGTGGAAGAGGGAAGATTTTCATTGGTGCCAACAATTTTTCCTTTTTTCAAAGAAAGTGCCTTGGGGAGTGAAAAGTAACTGGAAGCATTAATATTTCCCCTATTTTGTACTGTCATGTGACAATATATGAAACTTGTATGTTTACTTTTAGGGGAGGGAGGGAGGGAGGGAGGGAAGGAAGGAAGGACCTCCTGCATGCTACATATTTAACACAGTAAGTAGTTTGAATCTCATTTAACGTCAATTGGTTTTAAGTCATTCTCAGGGCATCTTATGTGCCATGGAGTCTGATTACTTCTAAGTAACTGAAGATTTCTATTCATTCATTCATTCATTCATTCATTCATTCATTCATTCGGGGTTTTTTTTACACCTGTTCACTTTATAGTTGTTTTATAATACCTGTTTCTCTTTGTATTGCTTCAAAGAGTATTACACTACTAATTTATTTTTATTGTAATGTAATGACAGGCTGCCTAAGGCTCCTGGTGGGTGGATTCCGCAACTCTTGTTTCCCTCTACGATATTAGCAAGAAGGGTGGGAGTAGAGAAGAAACCTGTTCTCTCTTCACTTCCCACCTCCCTTCTCTGCCACTATAAGTTGATAGGAGACATGAGAGGTGAGGTGACATCCCCTACAGTGGAAGAGCCCTGACTTTCCTTCTGTCAAAGGTCCAGTTGCTCATAAAATGAGTGACTTGGGACTGTGCCCTCAGTAGCCATATGTGCCAGTACTGCATGCCCTCTGCTACTCCCCTATAGCTTCTGGGGAGGAAGGTCATCTCCTAGTATCACCTCCATAGTGTCTAAGACATGAATATCCATTTGGAGATTTTGCCAGAATACTAGAGTGGATTATTATTTCCTTATCTATTGGATTGTGTTAAATGATTCCTTGTTATGATCTGACAATCAAGTGTGATCTGGGAGTGTTACACTTCATCCCTGGTGGTATAGCTGACTGCAGTATTAGATTGCACAAGTTTCTTTGCCACTACAAGCTAACAATCTGGAATGGAACATAAGATTAGATGATTATAAACCATCCCTTTTCCTGCTTTGCTCGAATCTCTGGCAATCATGCTGACTCTCTACCAGCTTTTTGGTGTTTTGATTGATTGTGTGCCATCTAGTTGAAAGCAACCACATAGATAATTTTGTTTCCAAATTAATCTGTCTCCGATTTGGTCTTTCAGGTTGCCCAACAATGGACCCATCTCTGCTGTAATCAAATTGATCTATTTCCCTTTCTGCTGATCACTCTCTTTTCTTTCCTTCCATCTTTCCCAGTTTTATAGACTTTGTACGATGTGACCAAAATGCAATAATTTGAATCCAGATATATATGCCCTTCAGTGAGAACTCTTGATTGATTGGTTCTATGATCTCTTTTTTTCTTGGTTGTCCAGGGTATTATCAGGAGTTTACTCCAATACCAAGTTGAAAGTCTATGGAGATTCTCAGTCATCCAGATCATGGTTGTCCCAAAGGTGCTTTTTCAACAGGCAACTGGACTTTCTGGTTTTTCTTTGAAGACTGAAGTTTCTGGGATGAGAAGCGAAACGTCTTCAAAGAAAAAAAAACAGAAAGTCCAGTTGCCTCTTGAAAAAGCACCTTTGGGACTACCATATTGAAAAAACTCAATATTCTTTCTATTTTGCTTCTTCAAAGTCCAACTTTCACTCCACTGATGTCACAGAGAAAACCATTGCCTGTGTGATACTGATATCAATAGATATAGTGTAGATACATCATGAAAGTTGAATATCTTTTCTAAAGCCTTCATTACTACCTTACCAAGTGCTAGTCCGGGGTTCTCCAAACTTGGCAACTTTAAGACTTGTGGACTTCAACTCCCAGATTTCCCCAGCCAGCATGGCTAATTGAAGAATTCTGGGAGTTGAAATCCACAAGTCTTACAGTTGCCAAGTTTGGAGACTCCTATGCTAGTCTGTTTATATTTCTTGATTGTATTTTCTTTACTGTAGACAGACAATCAAAACAGCAAAAGCGATCTGCAACTTCAATATCTTCTTAGTTCTAAGACTAAGACTGTATCTATTGTAATTAATTTGGTCTTATTTCTATTTTTTTTCATTGTGCTTCTTGATTTTTCTAGACTCGCAGGGGTAGGGAAACTTGGTTCTTTTATCACTTCAACTCCCCAAATTCCTGAGTGAGCCATAAAAGGTTCCCCATCCCTGGCCTACTGGTTTTTCAGTTGTGGGGGGAAATCAATTTTTGACTGGAATGGGACTGTTTAATATTAAACAGACAAGTTTCCCTAGCTTCCATATTATCTGCAATTTCAGCTATCAGAGCAGTGTCTTCAGGATAGTGCAAATTAAAGCTTTTTCCTTAATTTTAAAACTACACCCATCTTCTCCCAATTCAATTTTCCTGCATATATGTTCTAAACATTTTCTTTCTTTCTTGGAAATATGTCAATCTTTAACATGAAATTAGGAAAACTCACATGGAATACTGCAATGTTGAGACTGCACAACTTTCTAGACTCTTTTTAAAAAAACAGAAATTGAGTGGAAATCATAAAATTGTAAACTGTATCCCTGTTTCCAATCTTTAGGGAGTTATTAAAGATAACAAAATATTTGTACTGTTATACGTAATTGCCAAATAAAAAAAGTTGAATAAACCTCTCTTGTTCACTGAAAGTATCTACTTTTTCAACTTGAATATTGGGAAAGGAGTGCAAATTCTACTGCTAAATTATACATATTTCATACAATTTATAAACAAGCCTTATTTGTTTATAGCTGTTTTTATGAATGCCTAAAGTTGTTCATACAGGGGCACCATTCACATACAAAAATTGAGTCTTCCACATACTGTTGCATGAAAGTATCAATAGAAAATGCTTAAGGAACAGTTGCCATAATTGGATAATTGCCATTTTTTTCCTAATTGCTTCATCTGAAGTATGTGTGTGTTCATCTTTCTTGTCTCCCCAAATTTCAGTGTCTACACATTTTTAGAAATCTAAATACACAGTCTTAAAATATATGGAGTATGAATAGGAACTCAAAGTGATGGGCTGAATATTCCAAAAAAAGAATTATCTGGACATATGTTTATGATTACTATTCCAGGAAGAAATCTGCACCCACAAGCTTTCTTTCACAAACTGATACATTTTTGTCAGATTCTTTTTTTAAAAAAAATACAACTTTCAAATAAAAAAAAATACACATATTTTCACCCACATATTGTTGGCTGGTATGCTTTTATTAGAATGTGTAAGTAAACAGAAGAACATTAATAAATGATTTCTTCCCTATAACTTTTCAAATGATAGTCCTAACTAAATAAAGACAATCAGAGATAAATACATAATAGCTTAAATGGAAAAGACAAATGTTCCAGAACATTTGAAAAGAGAAAAATGTTTACTTTTACTTTAAGTTGACTGCTGCATTTTCTATCTGGCATTAATATAAAACATGCACATTTGAAAAGCAGGAAGAGAGAGAAACATGAATAACCCACTATCCATTTGCATTACAAATATATCTGCATCTATATCAATATCAAAATGGACATGATTTTCCTGAGCCACTAGAAACGATAAGTAATTAACACAGACCAGTGTTTCTCAACCTTGACAACTTTTAAGCTGTGTGGTGGGCATGGCAGGAGAAGGATACTGCAAAATCCCATTCCCTCCCTACCCCACAAACCTGCTTTCTAGCTCTGTTCTCCTGTGCAGGGCAACAAAAGAAGACCCAGCCAATCAGCTGGGACTCTGGAGGCAGAGAATAGATTGAGGTGGAGCCAGATGGTATTTGCCAGTTCTCCAACCTACTCAAAATTTCCATTACTGGTTCTCCAGAACTGGTCAGAACCTGCTGAATACCACCTCTGGTTCTGCCCCAGGAAGGAAACAATTTGATGAATGTGTATGATGTATCCAACAACTTATAAATAAAATTAAACCAGGAATGCTGATGATTCCTCACCACAAATAAACAAACAAAACTGCTTTTATTTCGGAGGCATCTACATATAGCATCCTGGCTTTGTTCTGATTCAACCTACTATCTGTACATCAGCAACAAACTTGGATGTAGAAGGAAGCTGACTGCTCCTTGGATGATTCCAGGATTGATGAGGTGGGGGAGACAATAAATAAGGAATGGAAGGATGAAAACAACACTCTCCAAGACAGCGGAAATATGAGTTTGTGGCTCCCTCCTCTAACATTTGCTTCTGCCTCCCAGTATCAAGAAGCAATCATAATAATGCTCCAAACTGTAGAGTGGGGGGAGAAAAGCGTTTTATTCCTTAAATGCAGTAGTTCTCATCTTCAAAGCAAGAAACAATCTCAGTGTGTTGCCTCTATTTCTGCTTCAGAGGTCAGAAAATATTCTCAAGCTGTGATTAGCCTAATTGTGATGCAGCCTGGAGGTTCTTAGGGAAAGTGGATGTCTGATTAGGCCCTGATTGGACTTCCTTCCCCTGTGTTCAATTGCACAGCAGAGCTCAGCACTATAAATCGGTGATTCATGCCAGGGCTCAAACACTGAGCTAGGAAATCAATGCACAGCCGGGGAGGGCGGGGGGGGAGGAGAGATGGAAACCTGACAAGAAAGAGGAGAAAGCAATGAGATCAATTCTCTGCTTTTAGATATTGTGAAATCAATAGGACTATGTGAATCAATTAGAACAGCTGATATACTAGTCTGGCAGCTCCAAGCTATCTTGAGCCATGAAAGTCCTTCCTTACTTCGGTACTGGCCCTTCAAATTGGTCTTGGTGCACTGCACTTCCCCACGTTACTAAGAGACAACCAAGGAGCAGCACCTAGACAACTTCGGCTAACCCAACCTAGTACGTGGAAGAAAGTGAACCAGGAAACCCTAAGACTGTGAGCATGTTTGGGACATTGAAAAACACTTACTGAAAGTCGAAGTGATGCAAACCACTCACAACTGTTGCCAAGAAAACAACCTGGACATGTCCAGGTTTGTGGTCACCAAAAGATAAGGTTTGTTGAAGGAGATTGTAAACTGAAGGGGTCGCATTAATTCATGACACAAGCTGCTTTGCAAACTTGGGAAGAGAGGAATTGGCAATTAAACACTCCCCTATAAAGTTTCCCATTCAGAGTTCCAGGGCATGTTGCCTTTTTTTCTGGCTATACTATCCTAAGTCTCTTCCTCCTTGCTCATGTACAACCAGAGCCCCTCCAAACATTCTTCATTCTTTAATGTGGAAGCTGTACTATTTCTTTGTTCCAGATTGCTTTCTCTTCTCCCATCTATCCAGTTCCAAATGCATGTTTAGTTCTGTCTTCACAAGGGCTTAAGCAGTGGTGGGATTCAAAAACTTTTACTACCGGTTCTGTGGACGTGGCTTGGTGGGCGTGGCAGGGGAAGGATACTGTAAAATCTCCAGTCAGAGGTGGCATTTGCCGGTTCTCCGAACTACTCAAAATTTCCGCTACCGGTTCTCCAGAACCTGGTCAGAACCTGCTGAATACTATCTGTGGTTTAAGGGTGTTTGCAGGAGAGGTAAAAATAAAAACCTTCAAGATGGTGACCATGACAGTCTGATTGAAGTTTTGCTTGTTTTGATGTGCAACAGCGCAGTTTCAATTGCACTATCAAAAGTGTCATCTGGCCTTTTATTTACCATGCTTATGGACACTCTTGTATGGGCCTGTCCACAATCAGACGTATACAGGTAGTCCTTGACTTATGACAGTTTAGTGACAGTTTGAAGTTAGAATGGCACTGAAAATAATGATTTATGACCATTTTTCACACTTATGACCATTACAGCATCCCCAGGGTCACATGATTTACACTCAAATTCTTGACAACTGACTCATATTTATGACGGTTGCAGTGTTCCGGAGTCGTGTGATCCTCTTTTGAGACCTTCTGACAAACAAAGTCAATGGGGAAACCAGATTCACTTAACAACCATGTTACTACAGTGATTCGCTTAACAAACGTGCCAAGAAAAGTCATAAAATGAGGTGGAACTCATTTAGCAACATACATTTTGGGCTCAGTTGTAGTCGTAAGTTGAGGACTACCTGTAGTTACAGATGAGAGATGTACTGTTATAAAAAAGCACCAAAAAATCCCATATTGCTTACAGAATGAGTCAAACATCTATGTTTTTAGATCGGAGGCTGAGACTATTCTTACTTTTGGGTTATCAAAATGAACAAGCATGAAGCCAGAGATGTGGTGTTGGGTGATCAAATTCTTCTGAAAAAGAGACCCTCTAAGGCACTTCACAGAGCTAGTGTTTTATGATCCAAACTGAAAAATGGGTTAGTTGGAGCAGCTCTGTTCTTGCTAACACAATAGATGTATGGATAAATGTGCTCCCTCCCCAACCAAGTTCCCACAAGTGCAGATGAAAAGAACAGAAGAACTATTCATATTATAACATCAATGTTTGAATTCATTTTGTGCAAAATTTGTAATCGGATAGTTAACCTTTCATATGGCATGGCTTTTCAATCGCTGTACCATTTCTCTTGGTTCCACATCAATTATTTTCAACCTAAACTATTCACTGGCTTATTTATCTACAGATTTCCCAACCAATTTTCTAAACAGTAGACACTCAAAGGTTTGTGAAACAGCTCTAGAGAAAGAAACAGAATTACACAGATAAAAGCAGTTCTTCATATAATCTGATTCCACGTCTAGATCAGAAACTATTTTATACCTCAGTGAATATAAATACAGATGGATGAAACATTTGTGGTGAAGTTCATGGGCTGCGAGTGAAGATAACCATACCATGTCGCATCATCTCACTCTTCCCTCAGAATGCTTTCTAACAATTAGTTTTCAGCCACCCACCAAACTCATGGATTAATCTAGAGGTGTCAAATTCAAGGCCTATTGGGCTGGATCCAGCCCCTGGGGTGCTTAGATCTGGCCCGCAGGGCCACCCTGGAAATAGTAAAGGACCAGACTGCAGTGCCTGTGCCAACAAAAACAGAGCTCCCGCAGCCCTCCATTTTTGCTGGCAGAGGGAGCTCAGGAGCCTGTTTTCAGTGACAGAGTGCTTGGCCCACCACAGGCGTTCCAACACGAGTGACGTCAAGCTGGCCACGCCCACCCTGGCCACACACACACACACCCCAAGGTCAAACACAAACCTGATGTGGCCCTCAATGAAATCGAGTTTGACACCCCTGTATTAATCAAATAAATATTGGGGATAATGTAGAACTGGCAGTGCATTAAGGGTTAAATTCAGCTCTCTTATTCACCTTCATAATCAATATTGCCATGGCCCAAACACACCCTTCATCCTTAGATGCACTCTCAGAAGGTTCCCAAATCCTCCTCGTATCATGGCATCTCTCCTTTCTATTTTTGCTTCATCTCAATTGCTTTGGAGGCAATTTTTCAAAGGCAGGACCAGCCTCTTGGCTCTGTTTTGGAATCTTGGGGAGAAACAGTGGAGTGGCGCTAGAGAAGATCTGCAGCTGCTGAGAGAGAAGGAAGAAGAGTGGAATTCACTGAGGAAGCTGTTCACCAATATGCCTCAAGAATAAGAAATACTGACCGTGTCAACATGGGAATAAAGGAGGGGGGGGATTTGATGAACATACCTGAGGAATATAGGCTGAGTCTAACCTACAGAACACGATTCTGTTTGATTAGATAAGACTAAGTGCTAGGTAGCCAAAAGTACGTAAAGACAACAGATTGGTTGCAGATAAATTAAGAAATTTAATTGGGTCAAATAAACATATACCCTCTTTGGACCACAGCTTGGTACAATAGAGAACTAATATATCCTTTGAAATAAAAAACCTAGCATGATTTTTTTATTTATTTAGGTACTATTATGCCCAGGTCATTTGAAACATATAATGCCTTAAATAATTCTGGCTTTATTTCATACCTTAGAAAACTCAACATTTTATAATTTTTTTCCATTACCACTTTAGAGTAAGGAATAAGAAGAATAGATGCTACTCGTCTGTTGCAAAAAACATCAAAATAAGGTCCTAATTGTTGCTAACAGTGGGAACAGTTTAGGGTGAAAGAACATTTAGGGGGAAAAAGATTTCAGACTAAGTAGTGTTCAAAAACTATTGATCCAACCAGAACACTTGATAACCCTATCTGAAATCTACATACATACCTACAAGCATTTAGCTATAATGTTTGTCAGGAATACATTTGCACTAAATCTTCTTTTGTGAAATAAATCCTTAAAATATCATTTTTACTCAGCCTTCTTGCCTTGGAGGAGGGCAGTAAACATATAAAGTCTTAGCCTGAATTTTACTTTTGACTAGTTCTGTTTTCAAGAAAGCAAATGAGAATTGCTATATAACCATCTTCTTACAAAAGACCTATACTGCTCTTGGCAGAGCATATAAGTCCTATATAGATCTGTTTATTTTTCCCAGAAATCAAGTAAAAAGTATATTAGCCAGGATCACTTACCATTGTGCATACCTAAATCAAATAAACTATGTTTTATCATAATGCCTGAATTCAATATGAAAGTATACATAAACACACAATTCTACTTCACTTAAAGCAGTTTGAAGTGGCTGTGCTAATTAATAATTATGGTCCACTAGTGTTAGATGAGGTCTGGCAATATCAGAAGGAAACTACCTAAGATCAGGCTATGGCATTATAATAACAAGAGACATTTATAACAGTAAGCCTCAATTCCAAGCTATGATGACACTAAAATGTACATCATGGCACAAGTTCCATCTTTTTGTACTTACAGTAGAATATTGCACCCCTACAATGCAGTGATGGGATTCAAATTTTTTTACTACGGGTTCTGTGGGCGTGGCAGGGGAAGGGTACTGTAAAATCCCCACTCCCCACCCCACTAACTTGATTTCCAGCTCCGTTCTCCTGTGCAGGGCAACAAAAGATGATCCAGTCGATCAGCTGGCACTCGGGAGGCAGAGAATGGATGGGGATGGGGCCAGTCAGAGGTGGCATTTGCCGGTTCTCCGGACTATTCAAAATTTCTGCTACTGGTTCTCCAGAACTAGTCAAAACCTACTGAATACCACCACTGCCTACAAGAGCATAAGGAGCAAGTTTTGTATTATGATATCCCAGTTCATTATTTGCTACCCTGTACAACTTCCATAGACACCCATGGTGCCAACTGCACTTCCCGTCCAAAACCAAGAAGCTCAGAACATAACATGGGACAGAAAAGAAAGTACAAAAATGGACTCTTTCTTCTGTTATATATATGGCTTAGCCTGCATTTCATTCTTGGCACTTGCCAGCTTCTTCTTAATGGATTTTTGTTAGTTCCTGCAATAAATAGTACTTATCAATGTGTTTGTACTTGAATTACCGCCAATGAGGTGTCTAGTTCCAATATAAGCTGAGTGAAGCCTGACAACCAGGTGAGGAAGGATGGTCCAGATCAATCAAGAGATACACAGAGGCTATTATGGGAAAGCTTTCAAAATGCTTCTCTACCTTCATAGCAATTGATCATGTTTCCAGAATTTGAGCCATTTCACACTTCACTGTTTTGTATGGGTTTTTGCTTTTAATGGAAGTGGAAATAAAAATGAAGTACATTCTCTAATTATATGGGGCAAAGAGTAACTCGTGAAAACCTTTAAATGGTCCCATTTGTCACTGTCAAAAGTCAGAAGATACAAGCTGATCAATGCCAGCAAACTCAGAGATGAACCCATTTTAAAGTTGGACCTTTTGGCACCAGATTGTTCTGTCTTGATGCTTTACAAATCTTCACACTCCATAGGAAACTTTTGATCTGGGACCCATGCTATGTAAGAAATGCTAATTTCTTGACCCATCAAGTTTGCCAGACAGAAATCATATCAGGGCATTCAAGTGTTGAAACATGAAACATTTGGTGGGGGAAAGGCCTTTAGAATTATGAAATCTTATTCATGGAAGTTGTATACATATTTCTAACTATTCAAGGCAGGACTTACAAAACACATAGCTTTTTCTAAGAAATAGCTCTAGCAGCAATCTGTTGTCATGGAAATAATCCTTCACCTAAAGGTACTTGATATTTGTCTTTCTGTTTAATGACCTAGCTTGTGTGGTTCACAATTTTCATTCCCATTTGTTCTTTAACTCCAACAGTGATTCTTTAAGTTGGTTTCCAATTGTTGTATTTTATTTCTTAATGATGGCCTTTCTTTTTGTCAACTATCAAATACTTCATTCTTTATACTGTTTCACAATAGTAATTTTTTTATGTTGAGCTGAGAATAATTCAAAATTATCAAGTGCCCAATTTCCAGAATAACGCAAGACAAGCCGAGCTTTTTACTTAAAAGATTTATGGAGAGATGCATTAATCAAAGCTGCCCCATAATTTTAAAAAATGGGCGGATTGAAACAGAATATCTGACAAGTAGTGTTGTATTATGGCAGCCTTCCTGAACTTGATTGTATCCCCACCCCTCCCAGGTGTGTCCATACAATTTCCATAATCGTGTGGGCTATTCTGGCTGAAAATTATGAAGTAGAAATCCTTTGTAGTAAAGCCTGATGGGATATTATGCTGTGTGAAGTCAAATTGAAGCAATCTATATCAGGGGTCTCCAACCTTAGCAGCTTGTGGACTGCGCAGAAATGGATAAATTGACACAAGAATTAAAAAATAAGGATGATTTGGATTATTATAAAATATGGGGAAAGTTTTATCACTGGTTGGAAACTAGGAAGGATCAAAAGATATTGAAAATGACTAATGTTTATGTATATATTATATACTGTGTATATAAAATGTAAATATATATCATTCTTATATGTATTAGCAATGTAAGACAACTAGGTGTGTCAGGAGGATTGCACCACGTCCATTGTTTTTAAATGTCTTTTTCTTTTTTGTGTGTGTTTGTTCAATAAAATTTATTTTAAAAATAAAAATAAAAAAAGTCTTTGTGGACTTCAACTCCCAGAATTCCTCAGCCAGCAAAAAGTTGAAGTCCACAAGTCTTAAAGTTGCTAAGGTTGGAGAACTTTGACCTATATCATTAATGATATAACATCTGTAACTGATCTCCTTCTAGCAAAATTGGTATTTTGTTGTAAATGTCAAGCTCCTCATCCATGGCCCACAGAGAAAGCTGTCACACAAACTGTTTGATTAACAATGCTCCCAAACCATCTGAAAACCACTGCATTAGAGAATAATTTTCATTAATATTCATTAATATTTGGCTTTAGATAGTTCCTCCTGACCCAACATGGATATTTGCACTATTTCAAAGCCAGAACATGCAGCACTTTATATCAATATTTCTCAAACTTGGCCACTTTAAGAATTCTGGGAGTTGACGTCCACCCATCTGAAAGTTGCCATATTTGAGAAATATACTCTATACCAAGGGTGTCAAACTCACATCATCACAGCAGCATCATGTATTGTGATTATTTTTCCCCTTCACTAAACTGGGTGTGGGCGTGGGCATGGCCAGTGCATGCACATCCGGCCCACAGACCGCGAGTTTGTCAGCCCTGCTCTATACGCATTTAACGTTAGCAGTAAGACATTTCCAGGCTCAAAAACCTTTGCATTTTAAAGGTTTTAACAAGCCAGTGAGACAATAATGTTTGAGAAGATCATGGAAGGAGAAATATTAAACAGATTGAAATTAAACATTGTCCAACCTTGGAGTTCAACTCCTGGCGGCTGCTAATGGGTAAAACATAGATTTTTCTTAGCCACAATACAGTATTTGTCACTGCCTTCTTCCAAATCTTTCCAGTAAAACTTCCATCCCTGGAATTACAGATTGCCATGCCCCTGGTGGAAACTGACTCTGAGGAAGAGGAGGAACAGCCAACAGGGAGTGGGAGTGTGGCTCCAGAGGTGGTGGAGGAGGCTGAGCAATCAGAAGAGGATCCAGGCCCATCCCCTATCCATCCTAGGGCACGCAGAGAGGAGACGATTAGGGAAAAGAGAGGTCTACTCAGGAGGAGATTACCATGATCCTCCTCGTGGCTTGCAGGTGGGAGCTATGTATATAAGTTTGTAACTGCGTAGTCAGAATTGCTGGAGTCAAAGTTTAGTGTTTCCTTTGAAAGAAGTTTATCTTTGTTGGCGTTCTTCCCATGGACTCTCCCCGTTATCTTCCTGGAATGTATGATTAATTATCTTGGCTTGCTTTGGAACTCTCGTCAATGCAGTTTGTTTTGGTTTCCTTTTGCCTCATTATTTACTTTTGTGACTTTAAACTGTGCCTAATAAAACAGTGAAGTTAAGTTGAAGGCATTACCGGACTTTAATGTATGTTTTGGGTTATTTTGAGAGACTACGGGTCATCACACAGATAGTCCTTATTTAGTGACTGTTCAAAGTTACGACACTGAAAAAGTGACTCATGGCCAGTTTTCACACTTAACTGTTGCAGCACTCCCATAGTTATGTCATCTAAATTCAAATGCTTAGCAACTAACATGTATTTATAATGTTTGCAGTAATACAGGATCATGTAATCACCTTTTCTGACCTTCTGACAAGCAAAGTCAATGGGGAAGCCAGATTCACTTAACCACTGTGTTACTAGCAATACCAATATCACTTAAACCAGGGGTGTCAAACTCGTGTAGTCACGGAGTTGTCACATGACGTATCAGGACTTTTTCCCCCTTCACTAAACTGGGTGTAGGCATAGCCACATCCGGCCTGCGGGGCGTGAGTTTGACAGCCCTGACTTAGACCGCTTCACAGGGCTTTACAGCCCTCTCAAAGCAGTTTACAGAGTCAGAATTTTGCCCCCAACAATCTGGGTCTTCATTTTACAGACCTCGGAAGGATGGAAGGCTGAGTCAACCTTGAGCCTGGTGTGAGTCAACCTGCCAAACTACATGCAGCCAGCTACATGCAAACTACATGCAGCCAGCCTGCAGTACTGCATTCTAACCACTGCGCCACCGCAGCTCATTACTAACTTAACAACTGCAGTGATTCACTTAACTATGGCAAACAACTTCATAAAATGGGGCAAAGCTCACCTAATTCTCTCGCTTAGCAACAGACATTTTGGGTTCAGTTGTGGCTGTAAATCAAGGATTATCTGTATCTGATGATCTCCCAGGTAAGTGCTAATCTAGATCAACCTTGCTTAGTTCCATGCTCACAGAAGTACTGCTCTCTGCTGAGACATTACATAGGTAAGATCTGCAATACGACTCTTTTGGCAGTGATGAGAAATTACTCTAATCTCAAGCTTTGTTTTTAATTTTAAAATCATCCAAGGTAAGATTAGTGGAAGTAGAATACAAAATCTGCATTCAATATGGAACACAAGCTAAAAGACCAAATGCTATTAAATGTGAAAATAATACCAGGCTGCTTGCACTAAAGTGTAATTAGAAACAGATTATCTATTTGTGCTGGAGGTTTTATTTTTTGCATTTTTTGTTATTTAATTTATGATATTGATCTGAAGGAAAGGACACCACAGGAGATGGAGATATCTTGTGGAGGTGAAGGAAAGTCATATTCTGCTTTAGGCAGCAAAATATTGTAGGACTAATATAGATAATCATGCAAAGTAAACTTTGAGAAAAAGAATTTGAAACAAGATATTTCGGTAGAAAATCTCACTCATGATCTGAATATCTATCTTTATTGCTGGAATCTTCATGGAGGACACATACATTGTCATCTGTCTTAACAAAATGCCATAAAAACATATTTTCATAATATGGAGGACTATATAAGCTACCAAATCTAACTCCAAGGTTAATTTGTCCTGCTTATTTTATAGGTAATGTGTGCACCTTTCCAGTGAGTACCCCTCAGATGAAATTGCATATATCTCAACTTTGAGACACCCTGTTTGGCAAAACTGCACAATCCCTGCAGTTTTCTTAACAAGGTTTTACAGAATGGTTTACCATTGCTTCCTTCCTAGGGAGGAGAGAAAGTGACTAACCCAAGGTCACCCAGCTGAATTTGTGCCTAAGGCAGGACTAGAATTTATGGTCTCCTAGTGTGATGATTCCCCCAGACGCTTCCCCAGATACTTCTCCAAATGTCAATTTGGAGGAGAATGAACCAGTTCCTGGCACATCTGGAGGAGAGTTGGTCAATGGCTCCAAGCAGCCATCTGAAAGGGATTTGGCTGAAGCACAGCTGCAGCAGGACAGCCCTGAGGCTTCAGGTGGGGGAAAGCATGCAGCTGTGGCCGATTATTGATGAGGAAGAGGAACAGCCTTCTGCACTTGATCCAAGAATACCTAGGGAAGAGAAAAGGCAGGAGCAGAGAAGGTCAGCCAGATTACTTGTGAGGAGGCAGCCTCGCCCTTCTTGATAGGCTGCACTGGAAGCTGACTATTTAGCACAGCAGACAGATGGGAACAACGTGTTCATTTCCTAGTTGTGTGTTTTCTGGTTGTTGTGATTCTTGCCTTGTTTTGCATTGATTGACACTGTGCTTTGACTTGGATCGTGCCTTATGAACTCTGGACTTTTCTTGCCTGGTGAACCCTTTTGTATTGTGGATTTAATTTTGCCTGGTGGGTTTCTTTTGATTGGGAAACTTTCAAGTGCCTTGTGGACTCATTGGGCATTGTTCTGTGGACCAGCATTGGTCTGCTTGTGCCTTGATGTAATTGGGACAGTTCTGGGTTTTTGGTGAAGGGAGTTGCAGGGGAATGTTAATAAACCTACTAAACCACAGTTATGGGTGTATGTGTGTGAGCAGGACAGCACACCTGGTTTTTAAACCTGATACATTAACCACTATACCAAACTGTCTTTTGCTGTAAGCAATAAACTGCTAATAAAAAAATCCAATTAAATATGTGAAATATAATGACAATTAAGTACTTAGAACAACTTTTTTGATCAAAATGGGAGAAGAGTATCAAAGCATTTCATATGAACATATGCATCATTCATTACATTTTTAATGAGTTGAAAACAGATTATTTATAATCAGTTAATTATGTTTGCAAGGAAAAGTTCATGTGGTAAATTCATATAATGATTAGCACATGCAATAACTAATCACAGTCACATTTTCCTACACAGAAATATATGTCACAGAGCAATTGCCACAGTCAGAGGAAACTTGCCTTGCAGAGGCCATTATAGCAATAACATTTAGACTTATATACTGCTTCACAATGCTTTATAGTCCTCTCTAACTAGTTTACAGAATCAGCATATTGCCGCCAACAATCTGGGTCTTCATTTTATCCAACTTTGAAGGAAGGAAGGTTGAGTCAACCTTGAGCTAATCAGAATTAAACTGTTGGCAGTTGGCAGAGGTCGCCTGCAATATTGCAATATTCTAACCACTGTGCCACTGTGGCTCTTATTATCAACACTAATATGACACCTGATTAGGTATTTCAAAGGAAATACTTGATTAGGTATTTCAAAGTATTAGGGTATTTCTAGGTAATTGCCTTAATAAAATGGTCAAGTTGGTGCTATTAGTACTTGTTGAGGTAATTCCCCGTTAGGAGAATGAGTGCATACAGGGAGACGTATTTGAGAGAAGTGTTTGAATAATATACATACACAGCACACAGATACCCTGTACAGTAAATGTAGGTTTTTACTTCCAGAAACGTTAAGCAAAGTCCAAACAAGCAATCCAAAGTCATTCACAGGTAAATCAGTCAGTTTTTCAATCCAGGGATAATCCAAATATCAAAGTCCAGTGTCAAAAAACAGTTCAGTAACAAACTTACATCAAATTCCAGTAATATCAGTCAATTAGAAAAAATTGAGGAACAGCAATACTTTCCAACAGAAGGAAACAGAGACTGAGACACACTCTCTTCTGAGATTAAGACTAAACAACCCAGGTTTCTGGCTCCATCTTATGGCCGTTTGAGAAACCACACCTAATTACAGTTTTGCATTTTCTTAAAGATACAGTTTTTAAAATGTTTATCCTGGTTTATATATTTCTAACCCAAATACCTGTTAGTTGACTTGTATTCCTAACAGTACTGACGTTTGGTTGTGAAGTATTCTGTATTCAAGAAGGCATCATATATAAAAGAGAATATGATACCAGGATTTATTTTATTCTCTATAATTTTATTTTAGATTTTATTTTTTTCTACTTTTCAGCTTAAGTTTCCTTAACCCCCCGCCCCCAAAAAACCCCCTCTGTTTGGAAGGAAGGTGAAACAAATACAGAAAATAACAAAGGGAAGGATGATGTCGTAACAGGGTCACTGAAATAGAAAGAAATGAAGGGGGGGAAACAGAAGCCTGGAAGCGTGGGTTCAATCAGATGAACGTAAAGAATGGGTCAGATTCAAACTGTACAGTGTGTATGCTTCTAAACTATATGAGGAAGCTTATATGGTGGCTGGAAGAAGGAGGAGAAGGTGAAAGAAAAGGGAGAAAACAGAAAAATTAGGAGGAAATAGAAAAGAGAAAATTAATTTTTTAAAAAAACAAAGAAAATGAAACATTTACAGTACAATCTCCTCCTCACAACAAAATACACAAACTGCCCTGAAGCATGTCTGATATTGAACAGCCCTGAACAAGAATATTCCATGCTATAAGTTATGTTTATTATCTTAAATTCACAAACTGACTGAATACTGTAGATCTACACAATACTGTAAGTAGTCTAAAGAAAGTCCTCAATTCAACTTTGAGAAGTCGAAATTTCTTGAATTGCAACTGCAATTTTCACCGAGTTTAATCACTGCTATACAATATGCCTATGCAAGACTGCCCTCTAGTGAGCCATTCAAAGTTTTCCACAAAATAAACACCATCAATAAGAGTATCAAATTGAAATAGTTGTTCATCCTTATTAAGGTGTTCAAGGCTATTTCAGATTTAGAACCAAATTGCAAATAATTAATTCTGTAGGAATTCTACATATTTTTAACAGAAGCCAATAAAAGCACGAAAGCTAGTATGATGTGATTAGAGCACCAGGCTAAAATCAGGAGACACTGTGTTCTATTTTTACCTTAGACATAGAAGGCAGATGGGTGACTTTGGACCAGTCACTCTCTTTCAGCCCTAGGCAATAGCAAACCACTTCTCAAAATGCTGCCAAGGAAAGTACAGGGACTGGTCCAGGCAGTCACCAAGATTCAAGACTAACTTAAATGCACCAAAACAAAAAAATAATAGAAATTTACATTATCTGTGGATCTGAACACACTGAACCTACATTGAGTTATGGTTAGAATGCAGTGGTTCAGTGGTTAGAATGCAGTAATGCAGGCTAACTCTATCCACAGCCAGGAGTTCAATCCTGACTGGCTCAAGGTTGACTCAGCCTTTCATCCTTCCAAGGTTGGTAAAATGAGGACCCAGATTATTGGGGGCAATATGCTGACATTACAAAAATCCCAAAAGAGTGCTGTAAAGCACTATGGAGCAGTATATAAGTTTGAGTTCTATTGCTATTGCTATTCTGCTAATTGTGATGTATGTTCAGATTGTAATTCCCCTCACATTGGTCCTACCTATTTCACGAAAACTATAACGAATTTAATATATGGCAACCCTAGTTACCTATTTTTTGTGTTAACTAAAAAAGACTGAGTAAATGGCTACCAGTGTGCTAAAACTAAAGTCAGATAGACAAAAATGTACTGAAGTCCATGGCTGGCTTCACTCCAAACACTGAGTTTTTCAATTGAGCCATTCTGGCTCCTATAGTTCTAAGACATTATTTATAGCGTTATTCAGAACCAGCCCCTGTATCTTGTTCACACAAACAACTGTTAAAACAATCAATGATATGGCAAGTATGAGAAAACAGCCAGAATTAAACTCTTCCAAAAATATAAACTAATGCAGGGGGTTAAACAGCCAAAACATTATTGAAGAAACATGATATATGTACATCAACTACTGCAGAAGGGATCCTTCTAAAACCCTTTTTAGAAGAGTCAGAGTTGCTTTGGTGAAAACTGATTCCTGGCTCTCATTCTTGCCTCTCTTTCTTATCCAAGAAAAGCCTATTGTCTCTCTTGGACCTTGACATTCTCTCTTTGTCTCAATATTTTCTGGATCTAGATTTTAAAAATTATCCATTTCATATTCAGTTTCATTTTGTATAGGAGCAGGAAGATAGCTTTGAAGAACTTATCAGCATCCATTAGGGAAAAAAATGAATGTAGCCCAGAGAGAAGGGTGAGGAAGAAATTTAAGATTTGTTTAACAGATATAAACATGGACATCGAAAATTAACAACCCAAATCTGGAGGTATCATTATTGAAGAGTATTGGGGTTCACTGCCAGACCTTTGCCAGAAATGAGTTGTTTTCTAATACCGTGTAGAGCAGACCTGGGCATTTTACGGCTCATGGACCGCATCCAGCCTTTCAGGTGTCCCTGTCCAGCCTGCAGTATTGATGATGTCAGCAGAGGGGTGGAGTGTCATGGGGGGGGGGATATGGCAGTTTCTCACTTGGTCCCTTGGGAAAATTAATTGCCCATCGCTGCTGTAGATAAAAAAGTTACTTTAGTAAAATGCAATACTTTTACAAACCTAGTGTTACAATGTAATTATCTGCTTGTCTATTTAATTAGAATACATTGCTAAATTCTTTCTCATTCTGTGCATACAAAATTGACCTGTCCACTGGATAGGCAGCTGGCTCAACAGCAGACTTGTAGAAGTGCCATCTAAGGTATCACTACTCATTTTACTGTCCTGCTTAATAGATTCCAAAGGAATCTCACATGCTCCCCTCCCTCTCCAGGTAGGTGTAACTGCAATTAAAACTTCAGCCTTAAACCAATAGATGTGTGTGTAAAGTGGAATTCATCATCGTCATTTTAGCCATTGTCTATCCAACTGCAGGGTAAAGGCCTCTTCCGCATGTTTCCAACCAATACAGTTGGAACAATTTTACATAAGTAAAATTTATAGATCATTTAAACAAGGAAAAAAAAGAAAGTAATTTTGTATAGACATTCAAATTTTATCTGGTGCCTCAGTGTTATATTAAAGTTGTTGAAGTTGAGAAACACCTCAGCAACTTTTAAGTTGAAAGCTGGCTGAAGTGGCTTTCTTGCTTGTGATTCAGTACATTATGGGAATCCAGCCAGCGGCAGTGAAGTGAGCTATGAAATCTACTCATTCTACAGGTAATCCTCAATTTACGACCACAATTGAGCCCAAAATGTATGTTGCTAAGTGAAACATTTGTTAAGTGAGCTTGTCCCATTTTACAACGTTTCTTGTCACCGTTGTTAAGTGAATCATTGCATTTGTTAAGTTAGTAACACCGTTGTTAAGTGAATCTGGATTCCCCATTGACTTTGCTTATCTGAAGGTTGCAAAAGCTCATTGCATGACCTTGGGACACTGCAGCCGTCATAAATATGAACCAGTGGTGCCAAGCATCTGAATTTTGATCATGTGACCACAGGGATGCTGCAGCATTCGTACCTGTGAACAATGGCCATAAGTTGCTTTTTTCAGAGCCGTTGTAACTTTGAACTAAATGAACTGTCACTAAATGAACCGAGGACTACCTGTATTTGCTGCCACCAACCGTCATCCCGATTCATTCTTTCAACCCGGTAACTCTAAGCCTGGACCATTTCACCTAACTCTGCTTCCATTTAAGGAAACGTTTTCATTTTCTTTTTAAACCGCCACTAAGTTTCCTTGCTAGATAAGGACCCAGCGCCCTAATAAAAATAGCCCTGATGCTGATGCAGCTGCAACCTAAGGAAAGAGCCCCGTCCTGCTTTCTGCCTGAAGCGAGGAACCAAGCCCAGCTGCAAAAGGCGCCATAACCCCGCCCTTCTGAAATCCTCGCGCTGAGTTGCTATGGCAACACAGGCGCGGAGTCATGGAGCCCAACCATCGAGTAGAACCGGCCGCTAAGCGGCGCTCTCCACCAGTCAACGCTCGCTCGTCTCTTGGACTCTTTCGTCCGGAAGCCTCCGTGCACCGCCCCTCGCCTTTTTCCGGAAGAGAGTTTGGAGAAATTCCTCGTGCCCGAGGTGGGAGGAGGGAAGGAGCGTCGCGAAAACTAAGCGGGGGGCCTCGCGCAGGCCTCGGCTTCGCCCGGCGCGGCTGTGATTGCGCTCCGTCGCAGCTCCTCGCGTTATACAGGGGACGAAGGCAGCGGGCAGACTAGGTGAGGAAGGGAGAGCCTTTTCTTTTCCGAAGCAGCCCACGTGTAGTGATGATATGTGTGTGTGTGTTTCAATTTGGCTGAAGAACCCAAAGCAGCCCAATTAGCATACCGAGGTACGTGCCGATCGCGGAATTGCCCGTTGGGGTAAGCACTTTATTTAAAGTCCAGAACAGGAATAAGAAATGGCGAATCAAAGAAATAAGGATGGCTAAGAAAACGATTATTACAGATCACCGTCTTTCATCCTTGTATCTCTTTGCCCTTGCAGACTGATGAATAGAATAGAAAATCGAATAGATAGCAGAATTGGAAGGGACCTTGGAGGTCCTTCACTATTTCTGACAGGTGGCTGTCCAGTGTCGTCTTGAAAGCTTCCAGTGATGAAGCTTCCACAATCTCTGATGGCAAGCTGTTCCATTGGTTGATTGCTCCCACTGTCAGAAAGTTTCTCCTTATTTCTAGGTTGAATCTCTCCTTGATCAGTTTCCATCCATTATTCCTTATCTGGCCTTCGGGTGCCTTGGAAAGCAGCCTGACCCCTTCCTCTCTCTGGCAGCCCTCAAATATTGGAAGACTGCTATCATGTCACCCCTGGTCCTTCTCTTCACTAGACTAGCCATGCTCAGTTCTTGCAACCTTTTCTTCATATGTTTTAGCCTCCTGTCCCCTAATCATCTTTGTTTCACTTTTTTTTTTAATGGCTCTCTGAGGCCTTTGTCAGTTCCATCTGGACTTTCTTGGTCTTTCATCTGTACCCATCCTTTTTTTTCATACTGCTTTGCAGTTGGATGTTCATGAAGATTTTCAGTCATCCAGGTCATGGTTATCCCAAAGGTGCTTTTTCAAGAGGCAACTGGACTTTCTGGTTTTTCTTTGAAGACATTTCGCTCTCAGAGCTGAAGAAACTTCTTGGAAGAGAAGCGAAATGTCTTCAAAGAAAAACTAGAAAGTCCAATTGCCTCTTGAAAAATCACCTTTGGGATTTGCACTTGGATCTTCAATGGGTTTTTTTTTATAGTATGACAGAAACACCACTCCTTTTGTACAGTCAAGTGCTTTTATACTTAATCCATATTTATACTCCACTTTTAGTTCTAATTGCTTTTTAGAACATAACTAATCCATTCCTACTTCATCCAGATTTTATCTTCTGAGATACCACATTCTCATTTTTTAAAATAACAGTGTGGGCAAAGGCGCATTTATTTTTATGTCTTCCAACAAGAATTTATTCCTTACAACAGACTACAGTACATGATATCTAATACTCCGGTTTTTAATACATTAATTTTCAGATCCATGGTCCTCATTGTATTATACAATTTAACATTTACTGGAAATCAGTTCATTTCTGCAACAGCCATAACTTTGAGCATGGGTCACAAGTCCATTTTTTTCAGCACCTTCCTAATTTTGGAAGTCACTAAATGAATGGTAATAAGTTGAGAACTCCCTATACTTAAGAGCATCAGCTCCATAAAATCATCTTCATTTAGGTTTGCTAGCACCTTCTCTTTTTCTCTTCACAGATATATATCAGTTTTTCATTTCATGTGTTAATTTATGTTGTTCATCGTTTATTCTTACATTCTGTGTTTCAGTTTTTCATCTGCAGGTCAAGATATTTATTAAATTTTTTAAACCAATATCTGAGTGATTTATAATAAAACACACTAAAAAACAATCTGAATAAAGATATATACACAAAATCAAGTAAAATAGGCCTCGTTTAATAACTACAATTGGAACTGACAACTCCAACATCAAGTGACATGATCATTAAGTGAGATTAAGCAATTCACCATGGTTGTTAAGCAAGATATCACATGACCACGACTTGCCAACTTCTGCACTGATTCTGCTTGTTGGAAGCCGGCTATGAAGCATACAAATGATAGTTGTCTGACTGTAAGACACTGCAACAGTAGTAAATATCCACTGTTTGCAAAGCTTCTAAATCTTGATTAGATGATTGCAAAGACATTGTGTCTTTCTTAAGTGGAAAGACTGGAAAATATTTTTTCAGCACTATTATAACTTGGAATGGTCATTAAACAGGAGAGTCATTAAGTGAGGACTACCAGTACAAAGTAAAAAAATCGTGTAAACTAGATAGAAACAAAGTGGTCTTTCAAAAATTAAAACAATATTAATTATGATATACAATGAAAAGCCTGACACCAACCTGATGCTAATGTGGGCAACACTCGGAACAGAATTCCATAATGGGGTGCCACCACAGAAAAAGCTCTCCCCCTTCTGAAAGTTTACCTCACCACCTAGATATGCTATGTGTTAATAAGCACATTATTTTACACGGGTAGAAATATAAGCACTTCTATTGCTTTGGAGTTTAGTCCTGTTTCAAAGACTGTAACAATTATTTTAATTGTTATTTTATCTTTCCTTATGTATTTGTATTTTCTTTCTGGAAGATCTTTAAAAGCTACCAGACTGCCAGAATGTCTGAAGTTGCAAAGGCTGCCAATGTGTTATCTGAAGTGAACCTCAGTGACACAAGTACACCATTAGATGAGAATAAAGACCTAAAGAACCCCAACGATGTTGTGATTACTATTGGAGCTACTATACCAACTGGATTTGAGCCGACTGCGGCAGATGAAGTACAAGAAAAATTAGGGTCAAAATCTAGGATTAGCAAGGGCCGTGGGAAGATCTACTTTGAAATTCCAGTAATAAGTCTTCCAAAGGTTTGAAATTTTTATTTTTTCTGCAATTTGCTATTTGAATATTGGTCTGAGGCTGCAGTCATTCTTGAGGTTACCTGCGTGTACGTATTCTGGATAGCTACAAATTTCAGATTCATAGCCTAACATTCATTCCAGCTTCTGGCAAGTTATTCCATTAATATTATTTCACTAATTATACTAGATGATTTTGGATTCACATGCTGGGACTTGATTCATAGTTTTTACTAAACTATATGTTGTTTTCTCATAATTTGTTGTAAAAGCTAGAGTTGGATAGCTGCAAATCACAGTGAGTAGATTAAGAACATAGACTATAATCACAAGCTGGATTGGACCATCAATCCCATATAGTCCAGCAGTCTGTCCTCATAGCAGCCAACCAACTACATGAGGAAACCCATTAATTTCTCAACCAATAGCCTTCAGAGGCAGTCACGCTGCTATCAAAGCTAATCCATACTGATCCCCATGACTTTTCTGAACAGATCCAAACAATTTTGAAGTCAGGCAGGCTGGTATTGATACAGTACAGCACATCATACCAAATGTTATAAGGTTGCAATGCATCTATTCCATTTTTAAATATATTTGGTCGATTTATGTTCTACTTTTTAAAATAGAGCCTTTCATTTAAAAAAAAGTACTATGGAATGCAGCAGTTTTAGTTTGTATACTTTTGAAACTGTAAAAACTAAAATTGTACAGTGTACTTACTATACATATCTGTCATGTAAGATAAGAATCTGTAATTTCATCCAGGTTCACCAGTTAAGATCAGTTGATAATTTATTTGTCGTCGTTCAAGAATTCAAAGATTATCAGTTCAAAGAAACTAAGGTAAGTTATTTTTTATTCCATGATTCTAAGCAAATTCAATTTTTAAATTAGAAAAATAGTTCAATAATTATTGAGATTTGAGAATATTTATTCTTTTATTTGGGAGTGGTATTAATACCTTACCATTTTCCAAAGCTTCTGAAATTACCAGCTCTCATTTCTGTTTCTCAACCTTCAGTCTAATAAATACTGTGCAAATAGAGAGGGAAGAGAAAAATAAACAACTTAGGCACTTGTTTTTCAAAACTATGTTGATTTTATAAAAATGGGCATTGATCTGAACTGCAGGAGTAGAGCTGCTTCTTTGAAATATAGCTCACCATTCTCTTAAGAGAAAAATCAATTATGCTTAGCGCACAATATCAAAACAACATAGAAACAAAGCATAAATAGCTAAAAATGGGAAGAATAACCATCTGAAACTAAAAAGCCACATTAAAAGCTAAAGAAAGACCCCAAACAATGCTATTTAACTCATATTTTAAGAATAATTTTAAATTACTTAACATGCGGTCCTTCTCAGAGATGCAGTCTACATTCTTTGCACCCAATTAAAAAGACTCTGTGTCCCTAATAGGTACAGCTAAACATTATTTGGAGAACATTCCTGAAGCTAGCCCTCTAATCAGAACTGACAAAATGTACAGGTATCGGCAGATCGTCCACTGCTGTCCAAAAATGAATTTATTTTCTGAAATATGGGAAATATGCAACTATATACAATGAGTTTGTCTCAAAACTTTTATTAAATTATTACAGGAAGAAGCTTTAAAGGATTTAGAAGAGTTGGTTAAGGATCTCCCTTGGGCCAACTCTTTGGAAGTATGGAAGTTAAATACAAGTCTTAAGAAAAGAAAACCTAGACGAAATAAAGGCAACCATCAGAGTCATGCAAAGGAGAAGCTAGATAAGAACAAGAATGAAGAAGAAAATGAAGAATTGCAAAAACCTGTGCAAAATGATTTCAAGTCTGCTGAAGTCCCAGCTCCAGAAAATGCTGATGAAATAGTACCATCAGATGACGATGAGCAGTCTGAACCCAGGGAAGAGTTAACATCTAATGGTGACAACAAAGATGAATCAGGTGATGGTAAGAAACAGAACATGGAAGCTGAAACGCTGAAGTTCCGGGTAACTTGCAATAGAGCTGGGGATAACCACAACTTTAAATCAGATGAAGCAGCAAGAGATTTTGGAGGAGCTGTACAAGACTTCTTTAAATGGAAAGCAGATATGACCAATTTCGATGTAGAGGTAACATTTATTCTTTGAAAGCCTCCCCTTATATGTTCAGTGGAAAGAATGATTTAAAACACAATATATATAGTCCTCACCTTATGACTAGTCGCTTAATGACTGTTGGAAGTTATAATGGACTCCCCTAGAGCTACAACCCAGATTTGAAGTTCTGACGGCCGGTCTCCCCCCTCCCCATCACATAATTGCATTTTGGTTGCCCAGCAACTGGCCTGCATGTACAGCCATTTGCAGTATCCTGCAGTCACATGATCATGGTTTACAATGTTTTTTCCTAAAAACTGGAATTTACTTTTCCCAGCAAAAAAAATCCTTTAAGGGCAATGGATTTACTTAACCATGATGTTCACTTAATGTTCACAATTTCTACAGAAAAGGTCATGCAATTGGGCACAGTCATGTGACCTGCTTAACTACTGGCATGAATTACAACTGTAATTCCAGGCTCAATTACGGTCATTAATAATAATTATTAATAACTAGCAAATATTAATCTGCTTTATACAAGGTTCTCCTCAATATCCACAATAATGAAGTGATAGTGGGGATTGCATTAACAGAGGAGAGTCTTCATAGAAGAAATATTACACATTTTGGGCCCACAACTCTTCGTTCCACTCTTGCGTATGGAATGCTGCGGTATGTGTGAAAATTTATTTCAAATTTGGACCAAAATCATACAGTCAATCAGTCTATTAAAAACCAAATGTGTATTACCCTAAACTGTGCAGTATGCCATATGTTCTAACCTGGTGTATATATGTTTTACTATTCATCATGATACTTAAAACTATTCCATCAGATGTTTACTGTAGTTCTCTTTTGTCATTGCTTTTGCTATGTTTTGCTTCATTTAAAAAATAAACTTCATACAAAAAAGCTTATTGCTTTTTTTATATGAAGAATTATAGCCCATCGGTACTATAATGTAAAAACATCTATTTCTGATGTGGGCCGCAGTGGTTCACATGGTAAAACACTGGGCCTGCACACCACTGAGGTCGGTGGCTTGATTCCCGTGAGCGAATAAACTGCGTAGGAACAAGAAAGGAGCCTCCCCCTGATTGCCTACCGGCATTCAGGTGTCCCGTGGGTAAAGATAACACTGCTCAAAAAAATTCCTTTCACAGAGGCAGCTCTTGCTGGTGGAATGAGATAAAGATGGGTGATCTTTACTGATTCTTTTCCCCTGGAGCAGATGGAGCATTTTCCCAAAATTCTGACAAACTCTCTTTAGATTACATCATCATAGAGGGGAGGATCTACCTATGCAAAAAGTATAGTAGCAATATTCCTTTTACTTGTTCTCTAGTAGAAATGCTTTCCTAAAATTACATCTTAAAATATAAAAATAGTCTTGCCAGATCAAGGCAAATTCTATTATAGTCCAGCTTTTTGTTTCTTAGAGACCAACCAGGTGTCTGTATGGCTCAAAAGCAAATGGTGAACACATACCCTTCTGCCACTGTTCTCCTGCAGGTGGTATCTCTGCCAATGTCCAGTGATAATACTTGGCTCTCAAGACTAAGAGACCCTGATAGATGTGTTCTCCATAACTGTATTCAGTTAAAGTCTTCCAAACTTCCAGATTATTATCACATCTGAGAGTGAATTCGACAGTTTAATTGTGTTGTATGAAAAGAGCTACTTTTTATTGCCTTTTCTAAATTTATTTCCAATCAAGTTCATTAAATGATTAGCAGTCATAGTATTTTGAGAGCAGGAGAACCCCTTGTCCACTTTCTCCATGCCATACATCATTTTATATATGGAACATTAGTAGCAATACTTAGACATACTTTTATACCACTTCACAGTGCTTTACAGCCCTCTCTAAGAGATTTACAGAGTCAGCGTATTGCCCCCAACAATCTGGGTCCTCATTTTACTGACCTCAGAAGGATGGAGCCTTGAGCCGCTCAGAATTGAACTGCTGGTGGAATGCAGAGTTAGCCTGCAATACTGATTTTTCTAACCACTGTGCCCCCATGGCTCCTTAATCGTGTGCTCCCCAATAGCATTTTTCCAAGATAGGGAATTCCAAATATTGTAACCTTCACTGAAGCCGTGGATCATTCTGCTTGCCATATGTATACAGTATGCATGAATGAAATAAGATTTTGATTCAGTATGCATTATTTTAAATCTCCTTAAATCAATCTGCAATATATCCTTCCGGAATGTTTCATTGTAATGTTTTTACTTATCTTGAATATGTTAATATTTTTATAGGAATATGCAGTGAGCTGTCCAAATTTTCAAATTGTTAAACGCATGTGAAGCTATTCAGATGTGGAAAAGGCACTTCAGAAAGTGAAAGCACAGTGCTACCCCTGTTGATGCCTCCTTTAAGCAGCTACACATTTTCCTTAGCTCACACAGTAACGGAATAGTTCTAGTTCTATATTTGAGTTACGGGGGTATCAACATAATGCAACAAGACGTTTGCAACCTATCACTATTCTCTTATCCACTTCTGAGCTTAAAGAAATATTTTTCTGATGCTGCACCTTTTCTACTTTGGACTTGAATGTGGGTAGTCCTCAGGGCACAATTGGATCCAGAATTACAGTTGCTAAGTGGAGTGGCTGTTAAGTGAGGTGCTCAAGTGGCCACTTCGCTCCACAACCACAAATCTGACTCTCACAGTTGCAGATGTTAATTGATTGTATGGGTCTTTACCTGGAGCCCAGGGTGCCGTGGGGTGGAAAAACACTAGGAGACCTGGCCCCCAATAGCAAATGAAAACCTGGCAAAGACTGGGAGGCCCAAGCCTCTCTCTACCCCACCATGCCCAGGTACACTTACCTTTGTGTTGTTTTGAAGCTGCTGACAAGTGTGCCAACAAGGCCCCTGCACACCATCCTACAACTGGGCTCCATTCTTGTGATCATTCAGAATAAGTTTTCTTCAAATCATATGACTTGGACGTCTTCTGAATGATCATGAGAATGATTGCATTCTCTAAGTTAAAAGGCTAGAAAGCTATTGAATGCAATTATTTTTATATTTATTTTTATTTGGAAGGCCCTTTCTCCAAATTGCCCACTTGCAGGATGGCATTGTACATATATGTTCTTGATGGTATCAACTATTGATATGGGGGAAGAGGGAAAAGAAAAAACTAATATTAAATTTGTATGTTTGTTACCTTTTTGCTATCAGTTTTTGTTTGCTGCTTTGTTGTTTTTTGCTCTTCACACATTCCATGATGTGGTCAGTTAGAGTTTCCTTTGTGTCTTAATGCTATACTCCACTTCTTTTTATCCTGCTTTTGTTTAGATTGTGTGATCCTCAGCCAGCCGATGTAATAATTGATCCCATGTGTGGGACAGGTGCTATACCAATAGAGGTACTGCTCTCTCCCTGCTTCCCTGTCCTCAAGCATATTGTGTCTTTGTTATTTCTGAGTACCGGTAGATATGTATATCGGCAACTTCAGTTTCCAGCCTTGAAGTTGAGATTACTACACCATATTAATCTTAGCAGCATGCAGAGGTACTCTGGTATATTGGCAAAGCAGTAACTGTTCTGAAATATGCTTATTATAAATTGGGGAGGGGTATATAGCCATTTAAAACATACTGATGGGGGTTTTCGGAGCTTTGGATATATAACTTAAAAGGATGAGTGCAGCCTCTGGAAGAAGGCCTGGTGCAGCCAGCAGCTGCTTCACAAAAGGCCAGGCAGGGCACACCTCATCAGCAAGCACAGAAAGAAGATGGCAAAGGTTCAGCTAGGGATGGCAAGGGCTAACAAGTACAAGACAACAGGGCCACCAGGAACAGCAGGCCAACAGAAGGCGCCAGCATACAAGGCAGTCAATAGGGAAGAGATGGAGAGACAACGCTAATGTGGGGAATTGAAGGAAAAGCACTCTGTTAACTTAACAAGTCTCGAATGGGAGGGACTAAGCCAAGAGTGCTTTGGAGTAGAGTGAGTCCTTGATTAACACAAGTGGGATTCAGTTAACTATGGCAACTAGGGTTTCCGGGATTGCCATCACTAAGCAATGCTGTCACATGATATCACACTTTAAAATGCTTCGCTTAGCATTAGAAATTCCAGCCCAAATTGCCATCCTTACTTAAGGATGATACTGTATAGCCAGAAGGTCAGGAACATACAGAAGACTCTTACTCTTGATCTCAAAAACTCAAGAAATCTAACCAGTTAGGTTTATATTAAATATATATATATATTACTTAATTATGGGTAGATTCTTTTGTAGACAGCAAAGAAATTGCTAAATTCACTGTTTCTCATTCACAGGGAGTTACTGTCTGGCCAAATTGTTATCATATTGCTGGGGATAACCATTCACAGGCTGTGAAGAAAACGGCAAATAATATCTCCTCTTTACTGAAGCAAATTGAAAGTAAAGAAAGGTAAGAATTAAGAATAAAAAATAGCATAATCTCATATATATATTTTTTAAACATCCAAATAATAGAAAGTATTTATCAGTTCACAATTGTGAATATGTGGGTCTAAGCAATGCTTTCTCCTTGAAATGACTTACTGCTGATGGGAATTTTTAATTTATAACAGCACTTCTACAGGAATACCCATAGATAGCATCCAGTGGGATAGCTGCAATCTCCCCCTGAGAACTGGCTCTGTGGATGTCATTGTAACAGATCTGCCATTTGGAAAAAGGTACAAATCCATATGTTTGTTTGGATGATTCTTCAGGGCTGGGAAGATTACTGATCAATGAATTACTATCCAAATATAAGATATTTTATGTTTCTTTAGTTTCTTCCTCTGCCCTATTCATAAGAAATATGTTGGTCCTGATTATTATTGTGAGATTCAAAAATAGCCTTTGGAGCAAAAAATTACTGTCCATTGTGTGGATTTATGTATCAGAAGTACTTCAGAATGTCAACAGCTAATTCATAGTATAGCGATTAGGCAAAGTATGTGCAATTTATAGGAATTATTCTGTTTAGATAGTTTATATCATATTCTCCTTTGAGCTAAGTAATCACTATCATTAATAATTGGCGATAAAAAAGGCAAAAAAAGTCTGGAATAGTGGACTTCAAGTACGTGGAAACAGCAGAAGAGAAGAGAAAGAACTGAAAAAGAGAACAAAATGCAAAGACCTGCCAATAGAAACAGAACAACTGTGGCAAAAGAAAACAAAGGTAGTGCCAATAGTAATAGGCATCGTGGGTCCAATCCCAAAACAACTGCAGCACCATTCAAACACCATTGGTATCAACAAATTCAACTGTCAATCACAACAGCTAGGGTTACTCAAAACAGCTTACAACTTGCAAATATACCTTTGACACTATTAAACCTCAGCATCTGCCTATTCCAGGTCCTTGGGAAGGACACAATAGTGCATAAAAATTGCCAAATCCAGTCTGAAGATCTGATAGACTGTGTGACGAGCCATAAAATTGTATAAGAAATAAATGAAACTTACACCTGTTGAACTACACCTTTTTTCATATTTATCTTCTTTCACTCATTCAGTCTTCCTTTATATATTTGTTTGATAATGCATGTTACAAGTAGTCCTCAGCATACTTCAGCAACCATCAAAGGTACTACAGTAGTGAACGGGGAGCACTTAGGACAGTTCCTTCTAGTTCCAGCTATTGCAGTGTCCCCATTGTCAAGTGATTGTAATTGAAGCACTTGGTAAATGGATTGCAATTATGTTGTGTGTTCCACACTCATATGATCACCCATTTGTGATCTTCACTGCCAGCTTCCAACAAGCAAAGTTAATGGGGAAGCCAGCAAGAAGTTGCAAATGGAGATCAGGTGACTATGGTGCACTATTACCATACGATATTCACCTAATGACAGCAACTGGGACTGCCAGAGCTGCCATCATGAGTTGGTGTGATCACCTGACTGTACGATTTCGTCACTTAGTGATGGAGTTCCTGATCCCAATTGCTGTTGGTAAGAAAGGAATACCAGTACTTTACACTTGCTTTGTATTGGTCACCCACTGTTGTGTCAAAACCACATTTATTCAGTAACAAAATGTTATTAGTCTTTTCTCTTTGTTTTATCACATGCACTTCTTAAGCAACCCAAAGTGGGTGGGCACATTGCCCAAACTTATTACATTTACTAACCTCCTAGTTGGTAAGATGCAGGGAAATTTATTTATTTTAGCAATTTGTTTGGCTGCCTATCTTAAAAAAGTGACTGAGCAACGAGAAGGATTAAAAAATACAATTTAACAACCATCATAATATCTAATGTCATAAATAGAATCCAGCTCATAAAAAAATATATTAACTATTCTACTCAAGATATATAGAACATTGTATGGATCCAAATGCAGAAAGCTTCTAATTTGAAAATAGAGAATTTATTATACATATATCTTAAATTCAGATTTATCATTTTCAAATCATCAAAGTAGTTCTTGATTTTTTACCATAGTTTAGCCTGGAATTAGCTGTCCAGAATCAATTCAATAGTGATATAAATGATATATAAATTTAATTAATTAATTGAAATTATTTGTTAAATTATAAATTTATATAAGTTTTTGTAGTTGTGAGTCAAGAGATCTCATTACCAGGCTCAATTTTTTGACATTTTTTGCTGCGGTCATTAAGTGAACACCACAATCATTAAACAAATATATTTTAAGCAGTACTTTTTTTTTTCCTGAAAACTAAACTTCAGAAACAAGCAAAAAACATTGAAAATTTCAATCACTTGCCTGTGCGATGCTTCAGGTGGCCGTAAAGGTGAGCTGGTTGCCATGCACCCACAGTGCAATCTCATGATTGCGGGGAGAGGATTGCTTCTTCAAAATCTGGTCCTAAGTAGCTTTTGGAAGTCTATTGGAACTTTGGTGATTAAACAACCAACCATAAGTCAAGGACATAAGTCAAGGACTTGTATTCGTTTTTTACTAATTAAAATAGTTCAATGTTTATTTAAGATTTTTATTTTCTTCCATCTTGAAACTGATTGTACATGATTAAAAATCATTGGAAGTGTATAGCCCATTACTGTAGAAATATGTAACAGCATGAAAGTACCGTATTTATCGGCGTATAACACGCACAGGCGTATAACACGCATCTTCATTTTAAGGGGGAAATTTCAGGAAAAAAATTTAAAAAATTCTGCCTGCCTGCCTTAGTTTCTGGTTGTTTGGGAGCAGCTTCGGCTGAGAATAATAACTATTCGCCTCTTTTACTCAGCCGAAGCTGTTCCGATTCAACCATTAACGAAGGCAGGCAGGCAGGCAGAACGGAGCACTGCGGGCGGGCGGGCGGGCGGACGGGGTGGGGGTGGGGAGAGGCGACAGGAAAAGCCCCCCCGCTTCTTTGAAGCAGTTTCTTCCTGTGCTGGTGGAGGAGCGAGAGAGCAACTGAGAGAGCTGACCCAGAGAGAAGGACAGGCTTCGGTTGCTTCCTCCCTCCCCTTCTTTCATTTGTGTCCTTGATCCCCGATCCCAGCAGCATTCACCGAAGGCTTCTTAACATTATATCGGCGTATAACACGCATACATCATTTGCCCCCTATTTTCAGGGGAAAAAAGTGCGTGTTATACGCCGATAAATACGTAGCTAGTTATATCATAATTAGCTTAAGTGAGAATAAAAACTGGAGAAATAGTACAACTTCCTGGCTTCTTTACAGTTTCTCATTCTAATTTAAATTGTTACAATATTCATGACTTACCATTGCTGGACAGCTATTAATATGGAGACAAAATTAACGACGTGAATACTTCTAAAGTTACTCACTTTCTACTGATAATCAATTTCACTGTAGGATGGGTTCCAAGAAGAAGAATTGGAATCTCTACCCCTCTAGCCTTAAGGAGATGGCCCGAATTTGTAGACCAAAGACTGGGAGAGCTGTGCTGTTGACTGAAGATAGGAAATGCTTTGCCAAGGTAGGCATGGATTGCTAGCCTATGATAGTAGTGTGTTATCTTCAAAGCAATTCTTACATAGGGCATAGTAGAGCATACAAACGGCATAGGTTAGTCCTGATGGCACAGTGGTTAAGTGTAGCATTGCAGGCAAATTCTGCCCACAGTCTGGAATTAGATCCTGATGGGATTCAGGGTTTTTTCCAAGGCTTCCATCCTTCCAAGATTGATAAAATGAAGACCCAAATTGTTGGAGGCAATATGCAAATAATGTTAACATTGTAAACTACCCAGTGAATGCTGTAAAGCACTATGGGGAAGTGTATAAACTTAAATGCTATTGCTGTATTGCAGTAATTTTTGGTGTCTGTCTATCCCACATTCTGGGAACAAGCCCAATTCTACATTAGAAAAGGTAGATAACAAGTCACATTTATTTTGCCCAGGATAAATTGCAGCTTGTATGTGAGGAATTGTAAGCTGGATAAATTTTTCAAGGGGACCTTAAAAAGCACCTCCAATTATAATTCTTCCCATTTCTTTGCATTAGCTAAATTAAGATATAAGTTAATAGCAGTAACTCTTATATTACTAACTTGGTTAGCAAAAGTACTGGTGGGCTGTATAGATGAAAAGAATAACATAATTTTATTCAGGTTACCCTCTAATGAATATCTTTGCTTATATACTAAAAGGCACCTTCAAAGAATGCTTATTCCATTCTTTCTCCATTCCCCTCTCCCTTTTTCCTTAGAAAATTGTAATCTGTATAAATTCTGGATTTTGAAAATGTTCCTCAAAATTAGGTTCCTAAAAGAAACCAAAGCAGCTTTTTAACTTGTTGACTGCTTTCCTGTTATATATCTATTTGGTGATTAAAAATAATGAAAATTTCAGCTCAAGATTGCAATAAGACTTTGCCTTTAGGCATTTATTTACCAGATGAAGTTGATTTGCTAATCTTTGTTTCAAATTTTTTTTTGAAATGTTTTGCATTTCAGGCATTGTCAAAAATGGGGCACCTGTGGCAAAAGTCTCACACAATCTGGGTGAACGTTGGAGGCCTCTGTGCTGCTGTATATCTCCTGAAACGCACCTCAGAAATAATTGAGCAGAGAAAATCATATTGGTAACATTTTAAGCAGGCCTAACACTCTTTCATAATCTAATAGCTTTACTTGAGATTCCAAATTGGCCAGTGTTTCAAAATTAAGCGAGTTCAGCAAAGCGAACTACTGAGTAAACATACTGTGCCAAATCCAGCTTGAAGCTCTTGAAGGCACTTAAATAGGAAAATGTAGTAAGTTGATAAAGCTTGCAGTTTCACTATCAGCCTGAAAATGACAGTTACTGTACAAAAGTGCAAATTCTTTAATATTCATAAAGCAAGCTACCCAATTTGGTTGAAAGGGTTAATAATAGGAGTTTTAGAAGAGATACTTCAAAATATAGTGTTAGTTGTTTTCTTTAATATTGTTCAGTTTAGAGTTTCTTTAGGTAAGGGTGTATATATTTTGCCACTGCAGAATTGCCTCCATTTTATTTTGTTTGGCATCCAAAATAAGGGTAACAAAGTTAGTACAGTTTTACAAACTTTATTGCCAAAATAGGGACAATAATGTTAATACAGTTTTACTAAGTTTTATAAGTTCTGAATTACACTGTGATCTCACTAGTGTTGTTTCCTTATCTGCTGTCTCAATGTAAAAGTTAAATCTTTTGTTTACTGTCATATGCTTGTTATAGCTCTAACTGAAAGGTGTTGTGTAAGTCTTTATATCTTCCCTTTGTCATTGTTTTAATTCAGTTTTCAAGCTTAAAAATACAGGAATAAACATTATATGTATTGTTGATTGGAACTTGCAGGATACATGAGAATATAAGTTAATTTTAACCTGAAAATAATAGCTAAAGAATGTGCTTAGTAGCTGAAGGATAGTAACTTGTAATGATTCTCAAACATGGTCAAAATTAATAAGATCTATTACAATAAATATACATCCACCATCAGCTTGTTATTCCATTCTCTGGCTTCTCAAATTAGTTGTTGATATTCACTGACTTCTAACATAATTTTTCCTGTATATAATAAATTTTTTACCAAGATTATCTGTCCTTTGTTTTCTTGGTGTTTATTTTCACACGTATTAAACAACCCAAGCAGTTTATTGTAAGGTAGGTTATTTAGGTATAATTGTTCATATTTAACACCATAATTCAGAGAAAATCAGAAACCACCATTCATATTTACAATTATATTTGTTCTGTTTAATTTATAACGAAGTTTAAAGCCAGTATATTCAGTCTCTTAAATATTAAATAAATCCTTGAATAATAAATATTATATTCTAATGAAGTATTTTTGAGAAAAGCAGACGTAGAATCAGTTTTGATTCTTGCTCTGGCCCGTTATAAATCAACCTTTTATAAATGAAGAACTTATCTAATTAAACATCTGTTTTGTAAGTAAAGAATTTTGAAACTAGATGTGATTGGGCTCTTTTTAATTAGTGATATCTCAATTGCTTGCTACTTATAACTTTAAACCTAATCCTTTGACCTGATTAAGGGATATTCTTAGTTTTGAATACTATAAAGACATCTGGCAATTCCTATAGAAAATACAGCTAGCATAAATTTTGAACCATCATTTCTTTCAGAGAGATCATATCTTTCAAAGAATGCTGAGGCACCACTTTATTATAGACAGATAGCAAAGAAAATACTTTTAGGATCTAACTGCACCCATAAGAACTAAGTCCCAGGAGTTAATATGTGCTTATATCTTAAGTTTTGCTGGATATTTAGATATTTATTAGATTTATATCCCTTTTCTTTTGCTCCTCAAGAACAACCTTAAGGTAGACTAGGCTTTTAATCATTGGCATCTGAAGCCGTTCCATTGCACTCAGGGAGCTTCCATAGCTAAAAGTGAGTTGAATCTGGGAGTCCAATGTCACAGGCACATGCTAAAAAGTTGTCTTGAATGCATTTTCATACAGTATTATGCTTCATACTCAACAAGGAAAGGTGGCTCTTAACATTATGCAGCCTTTGGTGTTGTAAAACAAACTTCCATCTGCGTAAGTGAGGTGAAGAATTTCCTTGTAAAATGGTTATCTCAGAATTGCAAAAGGAATGAGATTTTTCTTTTGATGTAGGCTTAAGTTAAACTTTTTTGAAAGTAAACTGATCCAACTCATTCCTTGATGTTAAAATTTTCAGTTAAGAATTTTCTTGAATTATAAAAATGTTTCAAGAACTCACAGCTTGGGAGAAAAAGACCTTGAAAAGTTCCTTATTTTGCTCCACTTTCCACAGCCATTTCTTTCCTCAGAAATGGCCCTCCCTCCTCCATCATAATTTAATGCTGCATATTCCTGCTGCTATCAATATTAACCCATTATTAAAACACTATCATTGTTGGGCCAGTTCACACTGTCATAATGTTATATCACATAATCCATGCAGTATTAAGAAACATTTATTTTTAACCATTAGCAAGGACAATGACAGTGCACAGCATAAAAGAAGGGGGAAGATGGTTGAAGAGAAAGAGGAGTGGTTGAATTTACGTCTGGCCTGGAACCTCAACAGATTTTTCATGTAGGAATAGGATTCTCAAAATAGCAACAGTGATAGCAAAGAAGCCCCTCTTCTGCAATTAGCTCTTTACATGAAAAAGCCCATTCTGTACTGAAAGCTTACTTTTGAAGCCCCTTGTTTCAGGTACTTACATTATGGCTTTGGCTTTATTTGAAAAAGGGGGGAAATAGAGTACCATTTTTACTCTGTAATATAACCTAGACAATGGATACCATGTGATCATCGGAGGATATTTTGGTCCCAGAGTAGAGTAGAGTAGAGTTTTATTTTCAAAATATATGTCGATAACTAGACAAGTGTGATACAAGTAAATAGGTGCAAATAATTCTGGTGTTGGGATATATACTGATAGATGAAAATTCCATTGTCTTTCATGACCTCTGCTCACATTCTCATTTTTGTGTATTGGGATTACGGGTCATTTGACATAGTCAAATGTATCTCTATATCTGGCAGCAAGATTAATTATTTTATTATCAGTTGTTACAAATGCTTTATGCACTTTTGTAACTCACCTGGAAAACACTACTTGTGAGGTGGATTTTAAAAATTATGAAGATACAAACAAGGCAATAATAATGAATTTATTTTCATCAAAGGAGAATACATTGTAATAGCCACCAGTAAATTTTCGAAGCACTTTAAAATATGTGAATTAAAATACTTTTTGAAACTAACCAGATGGTCTATAACAAGTGCTGGTTTTTTTTTAAACCTCTCTGATCATTGATTCCCACAGTTTATTAATTCAAATCTCAGCCAAATGATATTCTCTTAGTAGTAACCATTTTACTAGAAGATTATAATGTATTTTTCAAGCAATTGTTGCAAAACAGCCATACAACTGGTCATACGATTTTTTCCCCTCTCAAAGCGAACATCAGCCTACCACACGTCCCTCCAAAACATCCGAACTGCGCAAGCGCTTACGGGTCCTTCACGTCTAAGGCACGCGATTTCCGCAAAACAATGGCTGCCGGGGATGCGCATGCGTGGAACGGCGGGGGTTTATTTCTCCGCAAAATAATGGCTGCTTGCGTGCGCGGCTGTCCGTGCGCGTAAATCTTCCCCGATTTGGGTCGCGGGAGGCACCGGGACCGGAGGCGCTTAGGATGCCGCAGAAACCTGGGGAGGAGGAGGAGGAGGAACGAGAACGGGAGGACGCTGCTCGGCGTCTGTGCTCGGTAAACACGCGGGAGCCTTGCCAAGTTATTTTCTGCAACCGCACCCCCCGCTTGGTGAGCCCAGTCTGGCTGGACTTCGACGGGAAGCCGCGCCCCTATCCCACCCTGAACCCGGGCACCGGCCGCCGGATGTACAGCTACCTGGGTGGGTAGTTTGCCGAGGGGGCGCTTCGGGCGTTTAACGCTTTGCGGTCGTCTTAATGGACGCGGTGCTACGTGCAGATCGCCGCCTTTCCGCTGTCGGGTTGTAATCCCTTTGCAAAAAGGGGCTAATGTTGCAAAATGTTCATCAGGGAAACCCTTCCATTTCCTGGAGCCCCGAGAGGCAGCTAAAAAGACGGAGATGAACAGGAGGCGACGGGTTTTGCAAGAAACCGTGGGGTGATGCTGAAGTCATGAGGTCTGCAGGCTTAGCCTTTGAACGGGAAGGTCTTGTTAAACAAGCTAGCCTTTCGGTGCCTTCAGACTGCATATAAAAACGCGGGGGGAGGAAACAATGCGTTGTATCTGCTGAAAAGCTTAGAAAAAGTAGTCTTCGGCTTTTGCAATCATACTGAACGTGTCTTAATGGTTGCTACAGCCCTGACTTGGTGGATTTCCCCCCTCTTTTTATAAAATCTTTCCCTCCTGCGTTGTGAAGAAAATACCGCTTTTTTCCTCCCTAGGTCTTTTTTTGAGTAGATGAGGTTTCTCCTTTTAGGAGAGAAGTGCTAGAGCTCCCCTCAATTTCACCTTTTTTTAAAAAAAAAAAAGTCAGGAAAACTACAAATGCAGTTTCATTTGTAGTTGCCAGAACAAATTGAGAATGCCAAGGCGCATTTCTGAGCCCAAGGAACGGTGGCTGTTCCTGCACTGGGTAAGCAGGAAAGCCCTATGAATGCATATTCAAGGGACTGATTCTGTAAAATATCTTTATTATAAAGATATGTGCATGTGTGTGTGTTCTTATATTTCAGTGTAAATAAAAACATTATCTGGACTGCTTACAGCATCAAAACCAGTAAAACTAATAACTAAAACAGAGTAAAAATACAAGTAGCATGCAGTATTTTATTAAAAATGGAAAGACCTAGGAAATTGAAGAAACAAACACTGAGGTACTAATAGATAACTGTTAGATTAGCTGCCAAACAAATCACAGCCCTGTGAAGAAGGCAAGCACAAGCCACTTCTGAAAATGCTGCCAAGAAACTGCAGGGATTTGTCTAGTCAAGCATGATTTGAAAGAACACACTCACAAATATTAACTCTATCTGCACAGTTACTTGTGTATCACTCTAGTTCTGACAATCCTCTCATTATACTGGTAATTGTCTCCCATTCCATAGAATCTTAATCTTTGTGGATTTTGTTAAACCCGATAAATTACATTTCCTTCCAGCAATCTTCATATCTACAAAAATATGTGGCTTTTCAATATATGTATATGACTTGCTAGCGGATACTTTATTTTTCCTTTTCTAGAACATCTTTGGTTATTCAGAGATGCCAAATCAGATGATAGTCTCCTTGTGAACCAGACAGAGCTGTTTGTAGCTACTCGCAATATAAATGGACAACCCATACTTGCAAATATTACATTGCCAGGTAAAGTTAGCAGTGAATATCTGAAATAAGATTGATTACAGTATAATTTTATTCTGTTGTGTGATGAAAAACAATGCAATTACTAAATAGCAGTTTGGTTCTCTTCTTTTTGTCTGAAATAAGCAACAACTGAAATTCTCTGAATTTCTGATGTGTCATTTTGAGGATCATATCAGCTGCACCATACCTTTTTAGTCTTCCTTTCCCTCTCATCTTTTTCCTTCTTCTTTCATGTATTTCTTGTTCAGTCCTTTTTTATTCTCTTTGTATGACGAAACCACCCCAGTGTGCTACTTTGGATTCAGTAAACACTCAGCATTTATTTTCACTCCCATCTTTTCTTGTTTTACCAGATACAGTTCTTAAGCATCTCATTTCCACTTCATTCAATTTTTTTGTTTTCTCCTGACATATTCAGCTTTCACTTCCAAATAACAAAGTGGGCAGAACTGCCCTTTTACACATAGCCTTTTCATTTCTTTCAACAAACATCACTGCAAATCTAGTAGATAAATATTGTTTCTCAAGCAGTTTCTATAATTATTGCTGTTACCCTTTTTTTAAGACTAATTTATCATGGAGGGCCATGACTTTTGTTTTGATAGCTAATAAGAATATTTTATCTTTAAACTTGTTTCATATTAGTTTTGAGTATCTTCCGCCAAACATTAAAAGTCCATTCTTCTCTCAATAGTATTCACTCTGAAAGAAAGATGTCTGCAAGTTATCCGCACATTAGTGAATCCAGGAAACTACAGGGAATTAGACATTGTTCGTTCATTATATGAAGATCTAGAAGATTATCCAGACATTAGGAAGGATCTTCAGCGGCTTTCTAGGGAAAGGCATAACCGGCTGAGGAATGGAATCTCTGATCGACATGAGGAGTCTTAAATGAGAAAGCTACTTGGGCTAATAAACTGCTGTGTACAAGAGGTATTAACTATATTTTATGAATGGAAAAGATGACATTGACTTTCCATTGTATGTTACTTAGCTTGTTTGGTTTAGCCTATGTAGGTTATATGTTGATAGCTATAGGCAAAGACAAGTAAAAATGCCACCGGGCCATAGCTAAAAACACTTCAGTAAAACACAAAACATTAGGGAAGGTATGGAACTTTATTTAGATATCATACAGGAGAAGATGAAGTGTTTCCAAAGGTGTTTTCTGGTGGCTCTTCACATATTTCAACTACTGTTTTATTTTTATTATTTTATTGTAAAAACTGAACTGTGAACAAAATAATCCTCATATTTAAGAGTAAATTACTATTAAATGTTTCACCCCTCTATATCTTACAAATTGATTTTGAGGGACAAGAACATTAGGTTTTCTTTTATTATTCTTACGTTTCCTGTAGATTATTGTTATTGCTGCAGATACCTGACATAAGTAGAAAAAGATGGAAAATTCTGTGAATGAACGTAATGAAGTAATGAATGTTACTTCCGTTAAAGCAGGGAGTAAGCATTTTCTTAGCTAGTATTCTTCCCATTGCCACTAGCCCTAAAATCTGACAGCTATATGGCAGACATAGTTTTATGCTAAATCACAATTTAACCCTGGTTCAAGTGTCACTATAGTAGTAAAAGTGAATGAAATAAATATGAAAATAATAACCTCTTTGGTGCTCCAGCCAGAAGATCATGACCAGGTATTTCCTAAACAGTAGGAATAAAACTTCCTGAATTTCCTATGTTTCCTCAGTTCATTGCACTACAGGTTACCCTTGATTTATAACTTCATTTAATAATAGTCCAGAATTACAATGGCCTTGGAAAGTTTCTTTGCAGCCCATAAAGCACTGCATCACCACCCTGCAGTCATGTGATCGTGATCTGGATGCTTGGCAACCTGTTCACATTTATGACCGGGTTATTGTCAAATGCCTTGCGATCATATGATTGGCATTTGCAATCTTCTCTGCCGGCTTTTCTAGAAAATCAGTGGGAAAGCTAGCAGGGAAGGTTTGCAAGCTGCTGCCATTCTTATCTCTGGGAGCTGGCTGAAAGAGCTGCCTCCCAAGGGAAGCTGAACCCTTTCAGAAAGATGCAGAAATGGAGCTAAAATCCTGAAGTTTTCAGCTCAATTCCTGCACCCTGTCAAAAGAGTTTCCTTTTGTGTACAGAGCCTCCAGAGACAAGAGGGAGCCGAAATCCAAGAAGAGAATAGAGAGTCAAAGTAGTAAGGAAAGGAGTGAGGACATATGGGGGAAACCCAGTGCAGGCTATGCATGAGTGTCTCTAACTCAGGCTGCAAATCTTGCTTGGATTTTGTCAAGGAGGATTTTCAGCTCCTGACTGGAGCCTCTTTGGATTTCTTCCTCCGTCCTGAGGCACTCTGCACTCCTTACCTGGGACTCCACTTAACTCACACAATTATTTAATGACTACAGTCAGATGTGTCAGGATTATGATCATTGAGCAAAATATCTTGTTTAATAACCACTGCTCAATTCTAATCCAAATTGTGGTCGTAAGTAAAGACTGCTGTATACCATATACCATGCATCCCTAAAACTCCCAATTTTAATAACTTTCTACAACATGCTGAGGTAGTGTTCAGCTGCTTTATAAAATATTTTTGTTTTGAGGTTTAGCAGGTGATACATGGAATCATTGTTGTCCAATTTTCCAGTCTCTTTTCTATATAGCTACTGAAAACTAATTTTCACAATTATTTTTATGTTATTTGTGTCAGAAAAGAGTGCTTTCACTATTTAATCTTAAACTTTCAAGATGGAATAATTGAGGTGAGAGCCAATGTTTAGATACCATTTTTCAAGTAAGGAATGTTTGTTAAATAATTGCATTCCAAAGTAGTTTCTAATTTGTATCATTTGTGTAAATGACATGAATGTTGGGATCTGGAATTTTGTGTAAATAAGATACTCCTGTTTTAAATCAGACAGCAAAAATCGCAACATAAAACAGGAAGGACTTTATGAAAATGAAGTCTATAGCAGCTCAGTTTTAGCAACTTAAATATTTAGTTCTGTACTTGAGTTCTTAGAAGAAAACATGTTAATGTGAAATTGGTCACATCTTTACTTTTGTGTAATTCTATGTTTATTTGATAGTTGTCCAGGCTGGCCTATTTGACTTCTATTTCTGAATTGTTAAGAATTACTTTTAATGTATATTTGATTATTTCTCAGCATTCCATATAATGCAGTTTTTCTTTTTTTAAAAAAAATCCTTGAAGATATTAAAGCAGCTTGTTAATTGGATCTGTTTTCTTTTCTCTCCTGCCCCTTCAGTTTGTATAAAATGTAAAATATAGACTATGTTAATGCACACTAAGCCATTGTTTATAAAATTCATTAGCTGGATATGTATCAGATGGTAAGCCACAAACAGACATATCACATTTTGTCTTGCCACATTATATGGAGCCAAGCATAATGTTACTTTGGCTAGCTTCCTGCTAGATTCTTAAATAATGCAAGAAAGCAATTGTAGGAAAAAAATGCCCCCACACTAAGAAGCACAATGAGCTAATTGGCAGTCTTTTCCTTTTAATGCCTGCAGGTGTCTCAGGGCAATGCTTACTTTTTTGGACAAAGTACATTTCTTAGTAGTGTTTGGCTGGGGATCTGATATACATATGCATGTCTCCATTTGTAAAATGTGATTAGATTTCCTTTTTAAACTCCTTTTGAAGCAATGCAGCTGAATAGACCCAGATGTCACAATGGTTACTCTAAGTAGCACTGCGTACTTACATGAAATAAATAACTTTTTAGATATATATTTAATTGGTAATGCTTTACAATAAGGATGGGCAATATGTGATAAAGCTGAGGCGACCACATTTTGCTTTGATGCCTGGCTCCTGTCTTAGTTTGAAATAGTGGTTCCAAAAGGTCTCTCAGAATTCATGAGTGCCAGTGGATGTTATCTTAAAGATCTCTTAAATGTGGAGCTAGTTATCAAAAACACTTTGGAATGTCCAAGCGTAGCAACTTTAAGACTTGTGGACTTCAACTCTCAGAATTCCTCAGCCAGCCATGAAATCCTCAGGTCTTAAAGTTTGCCAAGGTTGGACACCCCTGTTTTTAGGCCCAGCATCTATCAGATACTAAAGTTATGTCAGAGGTATATAGGATTATACCTGTATTGGAGGTGGGAGGGCGGTGCACAACTTTGGAACTTTGAGAACATGTTTTGGCCATCCTAAAATGCTCACGACCAACATGGCCACCAGTAAAATAAACCACCCAATTATTAAAAGCCAAAGGAAAATCTATTCCCTCCCATGCTCCCTAGTCGCTTTCTCTCCACTTTCATTAAAGGAGTGTTAAAAAGTGAAAAGGGGAGCTGGGAGTCTTATGTATTTACAGGCATGGGGGTAGATCAGTACCCATCCTTTGTAATGACATATCCAGAGGCATGCATCTAAATCATGTTGGCTTCCATAGTGTCTTTTCACCTTGATTTTAAGTATGAAAATGAAAGGCAGAAGCAATGTATAGAGTTTTAAAATATTTAATGCTATTAATAATTTGTAATCTTATATGAGCTACACAAATGAGAACAAGATTATATTATTATTACAATGGACATTTTTTTTTTTTTTGCTTTCTATGTACGTGCTTATTTTACCATTGCTCCTACAAATGAGCTTTATACACTGCACTTGAGAAATCGTTACAATAATAAACATTTTCCTAGAGTTTGTTATAGATTCTTGCTGGGTGGGTGAGGGAGGCTAGGGGAGGGGGGATAGACATTCTGCTATATTTGTGAATAACATCAAAAAAGGAACAACTCAGCTGGTAGATAAATTTCCTAAGGCTGTGTTCTGACGCAATTCCCCAAAAACAACAAACCCTCTGTAGTTGAAGCAATGATTCCTTTATTAGGAGTGCCAGCAGCTCTGGCAAAAAGTTTCTCTTTCACCTTAGGCCAGTGGTGGCTAACCTTTTTGGGTTCCTGTGCCAAAAATTGCATGTGCGCTTGCATGCTCACATGCCAGCACCCAGAAGGCAATGCGCATGCCCCCCCACACCCCCTGCACAGGTGCGCATGGACCCCCTGCACGCATATCTGCATGCGCAAACACCCCCCGCACCATGCATGCCTGTGCATCTCCCAAGCGCACACACCTGTGCTTGCATGCCAGATACCCCACAATCAGCTGTCAGGTGGATTGAATTCTTTAGAGAATGCCAACATTTCTGCATGCACCCTGGGACATAGAACAACAGGATCCTAGGAATCCCAGGATTTCCACCCAATCTTCTTGTTGAGTTTCAAAACATTTTGGATTACCAATTCAGACTCTCCTATCTCCTCGTGACTTGCTAATTGAGGACAATTGTGGGGTGTCTAGTCTGATACTTCTTGCAAATGTTCAAGCACGAACACTTAACTGATTCTTGTTGGCCCTACCTCCTCTATTGCCAAGCATTTAAAATAAAATATGTACAGTAGGAGTTCTAAGCCATAAAATGGTGGCTATCAGTCACCATTCGCTTTCCAAAAGAATTTGGTTTTCAAGAATTTCTGGAAAGCCGAAACATTTTTTGCAGTGCAGTATGGAATATGCAAGATGGCTGTGAAAACTCCTTGCAGGGACTGTCCAAAAGGAACGTTTCGAATTTCTTAACATACCATTGTGGTTTTTTGGGTGAAGTGGGAATGGATATGAGTTTTGTGTCCTTCTAAGAGGCAAAGATACCACCAGATGTTCTGATTGCAATGAAATTCATGCTATTGGTTCCTGTAATACCAGCCCAAGGAGCAAAGACTGACAATTCCTAGAGCTGAAAAATATTTTTGAAAATGTACAGCTGGAAGAGTTTGCAATCTAGCGGATTGGCTGCTAATATCTACTGAATTCTTATCTTTAAGAATGCTGGTACTTCACCTGTCATTGTCAACCATCCATAGCTTTTAGGGTAAACAACTGGTGGCTTCTCATTGTGCTCCTCTAACAGCTTGCAAAACACAATCTTCAGCTCCCTGAACTTGTCCTGGTTACCCATCCCAAGAAAGTTCTGCTCTGCAGCTTCCATGCTATCTTCTGTTACAGGCAGCTGAGCTGCTGCCTTTGATCAACATCTCTACCATCTTAAATGCTAAGACCAGGCTTAGCATTTAAGATGGTAACATTTAAGACTTCCACCTTATCTTGATTCACCCCAACAAGGGCAGCCATGCTTGCTTGGATTTGAGCATAATAAGAGACTATGGGCATAAAGTCATTCCATGTCAGAAATCAAGGCTCATTGATAACTCATTTACCAGAGAACAGGACCATCACTGCAACCAGAGGCACAGGAACACCCGACAGCAAGGAAATATATTTAGACTATCCAGGAATAATTTCTCCTCTGCCCTCACCCCCCAAAAAACCCCACTGTCCCCACTCCTGCACACTACAATTTCACCTGACTGCTCCATTTTGTAGCTGGATTTCTTACTGCTGTCACAGTGAAGATCATTGTCAGTAATCCTGCCATACCAATAGTCACCAAGCAACAACCTACTGAGCAATGATACATCCAGAGTCATTTGTTGAAATGGACTGTTATAGAGATCAATTAAAATTTTGAATAGTAATTGGTGGGTGTTTTTATGGGCAGAAGAAAATCTTAGCCAAGAAAGTCACCAGTTGCTGCTGTATGGGAGAGCAAGAGGTCTAGTCCAATTCCAGATGCAAAGTAAGGACGCTGCATAAGGGCAGCAGAATTTAGGTTGACACAATTTCCTCTTGGAGGAAAGAACAGCTCCTCTTCCCTTTTTTGCTCACCACTAACGTGAAAATATTACATCTAAAACGTTTTTGCCTGCCACAGATGGAAGCGAGTGGTGCAATATCCTTGTTGTGAGCATAGCAGGGCTACATAAATTTGCATAGGTAGTTGTCAACCATCAATAAACTTAACCCTAATCCATGGAGGCGGAAGGAAGCATGACACATCATAAGCAGATATGGTTGATTGACGTACAAAACTCACTGCGGTCAAAAAGGTACAAGAGCCAAAACCTCATTAAAATACCCCATGGGTGAGGTCTAAATCTTTCTGTGACATTTTTCCATCTGTTAGAAGAAAATTCTTGGTCTGTTCTGAACTGGGTCAATGAGTACAGGATGCCTTCTTGAAATAGAGGTAGAATGTATTCCACAGAAATGCAAACGCTAAGCAGTTGAAGGTGGCCACGTTTTGAAAAGGAAGGTTTGGAAATATTGATAGACAAGGTTAGGCTTTGTTAGTACAGCATGCAAATATAATTTGCTTGGGTGGAGGGCTGAGCTGAGTCTGGCAGGAAGGAAGTGCCGTTTCATCACCCCTTGGAGTGAGATAATCTTTGTATCTGTTTGTGTAAGTTGGCTGTGGGCCCAGATCTGGGGAATCTTTAGTGTTTCTCTAAAGGATTTTGGTATCTTAAGGGGCTTTTGGTTTTTGTCTTGTTGACATCAGCTTATTTCCTTGTGTAAGAGGCTCTTAATAAATTAATATCAATAGGGTCTGAAAAGCTTAAGGATCTTTTTGTCTTACTGTTTAAGTTTAACCGATAGCTCCAGGGGTTGCTAGGATCAATCTGTGGTCTAGGCTAGTAACTGTGTCTTAGACCTAGAGGCTTTCACCTTCTCACACTTCTATTTGCATAATTCAAAGAATTAGACACTTGAACTTATATATATTAAAAAAAAAAAGAACCTTGCAGACTGATTCATCCTTACTGCCCTTGTTTCTCCATTTATCCAAGTAAGTGATGTTAGGGGCACGGAGAATTTTATTTAGAAATGTTAGGCGCCGGCCTGGGGCCAAAAATAGCCTTTTGCTCGCATCTACCAAAAAAAAAAAAAGTATGGCCCTTTCCTGTAAGCGAAGCGTCGTCCGTCCGTCCGTCCCCCTCCTCCCCAAATTCTGGCCGCCCGAAAGTGTTTACCCCCGCCCGCCGCGTTGCCACCTTTCCTTTCAATGCCTCGTTTCCTTTTCCCAGAAGTGATCTAGAAACGGGGCGATCGAGGCTCCCCTTGACGTTTTGCAATGCCCCACTTTGCTAAAAGGCAAAGACTCTTGCGTCACGTGTAGCAACTGATGTCAGGAAGGGCGAAACCCGGGGAGCTCGGGGCGGAGCCGAGTCCTTTCAAGGCAGGCAGTCTGAAAGCCGAGCGGTGAGCTGAGTGGGAGCCGCGCCTCCTCCTCGGACGGAGCTGTCGGGGTGCGGCAAGTTGGGGGAAGCGGCCTCGACTTTCTTAGCCTGCCGCTCTGAAGGCGAAGCCGAGTCCGGCGCTATTGCGGGGCCTCGCTCTCCGGGAAGAAAGCGCCAAGTTCACCTTCCCTTTCTCATCTGGACGGACAGCTCTTGTGAATGGCTAAAGGTAGAGAGACGGGAATTCCCAGGCCTGTGACGCAAGCGGAGAGCGAAATGGCTCAGCCGCCGCCGCCGCCCTGTTCCGTGGAGAGGTCCAGTCCCCCGTCTCCTTACCTCCACAACTTGCCCTCCTGGGTGCTGGAGGACTTTTGCCAGAAGATGGACTGCCTCAACGAGTACGACTGGATGCGCTTTGGTGAGCAAACCGAGTGGGTGGGGGAGAAGGGAGGGGATGTTGCTGTTTGGATCTTCTACTTCGGCAGCTGTACAGAATGAAGGTGAATGAATAGAATTAGAATTAGAATTCTTTATTGGCCAAGTGTGCTTGGCCACACAAGGACTTTGTCTTGGGTGCATAAGCTTTCAGTGTACATAATAATCTATAAGTGATAAATCATAATCATAGTCATCATAAAAATACATTCATCATAAATCATAAGATACAACACTTACGGATAGTCACAGGATACTAAATAAGCAATCAACATAAATCATACTAGGAAACTAAATAAAACAATATAAATCGTAAAGATACAAGCAGCAAAGTTATAGTCATAAGTAGAAAATGAGATAGGTAATAGGAAAGATGAGAAGACTACTAGTAATGGCCTTACTAAATAGTTTGACAGTGTTGTGGGAATTAGTTGTTTAGCAGAGTGATGGCATGGGGGAAAATTGTCCTTGTGTCTAGTTGTTCTGGTGAATGTGAAACACACACACACACACACACACATACACACTTTAAAACCTCACAAAAGTACTGTATATCTTTGCTCTAATGAACTGAAATGTTAGGTATTGCAAATTCTGGCAGTGTGCCCACCCCCCCCACCCCCCCATGCCAGAAAGAATTTAAACTGTCTTGGTAAAATAATGATAGAATGTCTTATTAGAAATCTACTCAAATAAATGTCCCTGGGCATTTCTCAAGAAGATATGGCATCTGTGTGAAAGATCAGGATCATTTTGGAACTGCATTTCTTATTTCGGCTTCTGTTTTGTTTTGTAATAAAAGAACTATCTCTTTTTTTAATGGAGATGATAAAAATTAATCTCATCTGTCAGTGAAAAGTGCCTTAACAGTAAACTGATTTATGATTCCTTTAAGAGGCTTCGGTAGTTTTAGCAAAAGGCATTTCCATTGAAAGTTATTCACTTATTGTGATCTGTCCTTATTGCTTAACCCTTCTAATAAAAGGCTTTTTGTTACAGCTATACCTCTTCTTCCTTCTTTTGAAATAAAAAAGAGCTTAATGAAAGTGTGATCTTGGTGTCTCCATTTGTATGTTCTAGCTACAAGAGTCCTCAGAGAATATTTGGATGTAAATTGTTATTTCAGTTTCCCCACATGGTTTTTCATTAACTGAGGAGTTTCAAGTATGTCATACATAAGAAAGCCTGTGTCATCGTTGGCTTTTTAGTTCATTCACAAATAATTATGAGTCACGATTTATGAACTGTTGGGATTGCATTCCTGAAAAATGAAGAATAGTCTGCTGTGGAGTGATTTCCCATCAATGAGGAGTGGGGCAGCTCCTCTGTGTATGGTATTGCCTTGTGCAGGGGAAAGATGCCTCCAAGGTACACCTCCCCTCCCGCCCTTATGCATGTTGAATCCAAAGGTGGTATTCAGCAGGTTCTGACCAGTTCTGAAGAACCAGTAGTGGAAATTTCGAGTAGTTCGGAGAACTGGCAAATACCACCTCTGATTGGCCCCGCCCCCATCTATTCTCTACCTCCTGAGTCCCAGCTGATTGGCTGGGTCTTCTTTTGTTGCCCTGCACAGGAGAACGGAGCTGGAAAGCAGGTTAGTGGGGTGGGGAGAGAATGGAGATTTTGCAGTATCCTTCCCCTGCCACGCCCACCAAACCACGCCCACAGAACCGGTAATGAAATTTTTTTAATCCCACCACTGAGACAGGGGTCAAACTGGCAGCCCAGAGGCTTTATGCGTCATGTGCAGGCCACGCCCACCCCAGCTCCGCAAATGGGAAAAACATCACATGACATCGCGAGTTTGACACCCGTGTTATAAGTAGTTTAGGAGAAATGTTCCTTATCAGTATTAAATCCATCTTAATTCTGCATAGGATGTTGACCTATGCCATGCAAGCTACTGCATTTCAAGAAGTTAGGAACATGAAAATATGGCACTCAGCTGGGCTTCACTTAGGTCTTGTCTCTGCGGCTGATGAGTGATTTTTCTAGCAAACAACTTAATGGCTGGACTTTATATGCAAAGTATGTCTTGTACTTCGTCTTACAATAAAAAGAGGACATCACTGGTGTGGCAAATGTCTGTCCTGTTGCCAAAACAGATAAAGAATGTACTCATTTGTCCAATGTTTGGATACTTTCACTAAAGTTCCTACAACTGGAGTCCCTTTTCTCTCAAGCACTTGTCTGTATATAAACAAACAGAAGAGCCAAGGCAGCTGGAGTTCTCTCTGGCTTCTCTTTTTCATTTCTCTGCTGCTCTTGTGAAGGGAAATTGCCATGACATGCCTATCAATAGATGCCAGATGTTGTACTTCCTCAGCAGGGTGGAGGGGGATGAGGCAGGGAAGCAGGGAAAAGTTGGAGTCTCAAGGGAGAAGCAAAACAGGTCTGTACAAATCTGAAAGGGGCAGATTTAAACAAACAAGGAAAGTGGAGGGAACCTTCGCAGCATTTAAACAAGCAAGGACAGTTGGAGATGAAGAGAAAGTCCACTCCCATTTGGAACAGTAATAGCAAAACCAGCACTTTAATGCTTGCTTTGGAACCACAGATTTATTTTCTGTTAATACTTCCTTTTGCTAGCAATTCAGGTTCCTTGTAGTTCAGATTGTAAATCTCAAGGTGTGCTTAAAAATAAATCTGTACTTCTAGTATTGAGGGAGGAGTTCACAGGTAGTAAATCAATGTTACCTTACAAATATGCTGAAGTTTCAGACTCTGGTTGGAGCTTAGTTTTGCTGAAATTGATATTCTTCTCTGGCTTGGATTAATGTCGAGCAACACAAAAGTTCCTTTTGCTTATCCCCATTATTTTTTTTAAACAAAATCTGTTGTCAGAAATGGCATGCCCATACCTTGTAAGGGAAGCCTACTCAAAAGTCTGAGGACCAAAGGTTCTACCCCAACCCTCGTAGTGTGAGTTTTCATCACTATGTTGTTTACCTGGCTGCTTGCTAAAGCTGGAAACCATTTTAAGGGGCATGGTGACACAGCCTTAGGGAGCAAATCCACGATGATTAATCTCTATCTGTTTCCTTTTAAGTTGCACCCCAAATTTGTAGCTTGAACAGTCTTTCCATTCTTGGAGGGGAAAAGACTGAATGAAAATCTTTCCATCTTTATTTGTCTGAGAACATGTATCTCATTGGTGGAATTCAGATGAAGCTAAATATACTGTACTTACTTAACATTTCTTGTTTGTTTGTTTTCAGTATTCAAGCCTTGCCTTTTTTTTCCTTCCTGAAAGTTCATTTAAATTGTTCCCAGGAGAGGCTGTATTTTCTTTAAAAAGCTGACACATTGAATCCCAATGTGTAAGCAGTTACTTTCCTCATCACCTATGAGAAGAATTACCTCTAGATGAACAGCAGAATTTGATAGTTACTTGAATAATTGGAATAAAATTTACCTATTTCTTTAATACTCACTGGTGGGGCAAGACATATGGATGGATAGCTGGTCATTTGATGCTCCACTAATGTTCATAAATGATAGCAGAAAAAATGAGGAAACATAGCAATTGACTTCTCAACCTTTCGGCAAAGCTGTTGTGATTACAAAAGGCCAGTATAAAAAAAGGAATACAGTGCTGCATATGAGGTCCACCCCTGAAACAGCTTTTCTCTCTTCCAAGTTCTAGGGCATCAGCAATTTATAGCTTTTTCATGGAACAGTAAAATAGGGTGTTATATGGGCAATGAAGAGACTTGCATAGAACTTTAGCCAACACTGTTTCCTTATAGTTGCCAGTCATCTGCTAAAAAGACAAGGAATTGTGGTGAGACCTCCATTGTCACTATTACCTATTACATATAAATAGAATAATGTTAAGCAGAAGTAGGATAACATATACCTTTCCAGATTATATGATCCTCCAGTTCCCACCAATTTTAGCCAACGTTACCAGAGAAGATGGATGTTCAAGTCCTACAAAATCTGAAGAGCTGCATGATTTTTTTCTAGACACCCACAGCATTAGTTGACATCTGTCCTCTTGCATGGCTTAAAGCAATATTATTCTGTTTTGTGTTGTATCTTCTGAACTGTTAATGTGCAGATCTGTGTCATCATGTAGACCAGGGGTGGGCAAACTTTTTGGCTCGGGGGGCCGCATTCACTTTTAAAATTTGACAGACGGGCCGGGTCAGCACAAGATTTTTTGGGAATCGCCCCCCCCTTCCCCCCCTTCTTCTCCTCCTTCCCCTCCCCTCGGAGGCCCCCTGAGTCAGGAGTTGCTACTGCCGGCACGGCTCCAGTCCCACGTTGCCTCGGGAAGGGAAAGGCAAAAAGGAAGAGCCGCGGCGGTGCTTTGCAACAGCAGCAGCGGCACCGGAGGTTCAGGCTCAGCGGCTCCTGGTTTTGCCTTTCCCTTCCCAAGGCAACGCGGGACTGGAGCCGCGCGGAGCTGCGCCGGCGGTAGCAACTCCTGACAGCCCCAGCCGGACACCTGAGCAGAGCCCGGGCAGAACTGCCTGTTGCTGCTGCGGGCGCTGCTGCGGGCGTCTGGCTGCCCAAGTAAAGAACCGCACCAGCTCAGGGCAACTGTGAGGAGCAAGAGGGGAGAGGCAGAGAAGGAGGCAGAGAAGGAGGAGAGCACCTGGCCAGTTGGGGGAGGCTTCTTGTGCTGCGAAAGAGGCGGCTAATGATCTCCGGCTCCACTCTGCTTCTCCAACATCCGGCGCTGCCCTGTTCTGTGCGCCGGCTGCTCGGACTTGCTGGGCCTGACACAGAACAGGGTGGCGCCGGATGTTGGAGAAGCAGAGCGGAGCCGGAGATCATTAGCCGCCTCTTTCGCAGCACAAGAAGAACAGGGTGGTGCCGGACCATTGAAGAAGCGGAGCAAAGCCGGAGATTAGTAGCTGCCTCTTTCGGCGCAGAAAGCTTCCCCCAACCAGCCGGCTGGTCTCCTCCTTCTCTGCCTGTTTGTTCTGTATGGCCGAGGAGGAGGAGACCAGCTGAGAAGCACGCTGCCAGGCGGGGGCCACGCGGCGCAGGGCAACACGCCACCGCCCAGCCCTGGCGAGGGAAAGCAGTGGGCGTTCCCTGGGCGGTGGCCTTGGCCCCGCTACCAGGGAAGCGGCTGCCCAGCTCCGTGTTGTGTGTGCAATTTTTTGGCGCGCGGCGCGGGGTCTCTTTTGGCCGGCCCCAATTTTTTTTTCAGAGGGGAATATTTTTTTTTCAGAGGCGGGCCGTATTAAAATGACCAACGGGCCGGATGTGTCCCGCGGGCCGTAGTTTGCCCACCCCTGATGTAGACAATGTTGGTAACTGAATCAGCTAAAAATAAAATAAATTCAGATACCTAAGCTATGCTATATGAAACTTTTCTTTTCAATCTAAGGAGCATCACCAAAGTAGATTTTAGGGTCTGAGAATGTAGAAAATTATCACAGTCAAAACTATTCCCTGTGATCATAGTGAGAAACTTGATACATGTCAAATGTTACTAAGATACAAATCCCAGATTTCCCCATGATCTGCCATCCTGGTTATAATTGAGATTTGTAGTACAGCAATATCTGAAGTAGGTTCCCCACTTACCATTCAATAATATAAAGCTCTGGATTAAATTCTGAGGTAAAACCATGGGAGTTTCCATGTCTTTCAGATTCAACAAGTTCAACCAGATGATAAATATGTGTGAAAGGAAAGTGACCTGTTAATCAAAATTGTCTTGTTTTGCTTTCAGCATCTCATGTGATAACTGACCAGACTGAGCTGAGAAAAATCAAATGCATGGAAAAAGCAGGAATTAGTATAACAAGAGAACTGATGTGGTGGTGGGGAGTGCGGCTTGCGACGGTCCAACAATTGTTGGAACTTCTGCAGGAATTGGAGTTCTATAGAGCAGCACAAGTGATTTCAGATTGTACGTACCTTCTGTCTTTTCTTGAGCTAGGCAAGTGAAAATATGCAAAGAGCAGAAAAGATATAAGAAGTGCTAAGCTAAATAAGGCCATCAGATGAGGTTTATACTCATTTATACTAACATGTTTCTGGTTGCTTCTGCCTCCCCCATATTCCTTGATACCTAGCCTTTTCTTCTTTAATCTTCTCATTTCTCCACTGCATTACAGCCTGGCAGATTCCAGCGGTATGAAATTTCATTCTACTGCATTGTTTTTAACAAAGAACATTGAAGAAAAGATGGGAATTTCCTGAAAGATAATAGCATTTGCAGTTTCCCTGAATTCCTGTTATTTGCTTCGGAGAATTCAGATATTTATCTCAATGCAGCTTGTACTCATTGTAGAAGGCCATTTGTTTGCACCCAATGCCTCACCCAGAAACAAATGAAATACAGGTAGACCTCAACTTACGACCACAATTGATGTTGCTAAGTGAGAAATTTTTAAAGTGAGTTTTGCCCCACTTTACGACTTTTTTTTTTGCCACATTTTTAAAGTGAATCCCAGCAGTTGTTAAATTAGTAACACGGTTGTTTAATGAACCTGGTTTCCCCAGTGACTTTGCTTGTCAGAAATTTGCAAAAGGGGACCACGTGACTCCAGGATATTGCAACCATCATAAATGTGAGTCAGTTGTGAAGCATCCAAATGTAAATCACGTGACCATGCTGCAATGGTCGTAAGTATGAAGAATGGTTGTGTCACTTTTTTCAGTGCCCTTGTAACTTGAACAGTCACTAAATAAACTGTTGTAAGTCGAGAACTACCTGTATAACTGAAAAAATTAAAAGATTATTATGGAGAAATAGATATTGAAATTTATATATTATTATAGATTGTTCTCATCGAGGCCTATCTATACAAGTGTAAATGCAAGTATTTTGAGTAGAAAACCCATCTGAATTGAATTTGCAAGTCTCAATATCCTACTGCTCTGGCTCTACACATGTACAATTAGAAATTCTCTACCAATGTATTTTATATTTACAGGGAAGTCACACAACCATGATTCTGCCAGGTCTCTTTTCAAGTGCCCTGAACAGGAGAGTGACTTGCCACATCAGCATGGGATGAACAATAAAGAGAAAATAGGAAATGGGATGGAAGTATCACCATTATTACCAAACTTGACACAGATGCATAGAAGACAGAATGGTATGGTACAAAAAGCATTTAGACTTTTTTTTTAAAAAAAAACCTTAAGTTTTGTTTAGTTAACAAAGAAAGGAAAGAAGTTGCTAATTGTATATGCAACATCTTATTTCTTAAATGTACTATAGCAATAGCACTTAGACTTATATATACCGCTTTATAGTGCTTTACAGCCCTCTCTAAGTGGTTTACAGAATCAGCATATTGCCCCCCACCCCCAACAATCTGGATCCTCATTTTACCCAGGATGGAAGGCTGAGTCAACCTTGAGCCTGGTGGGATTCGATCTGCCAAATTGCAGGTAGCTGGCTGTCAGCAGAAGTATTTTGCAGTACTATCAAATGTAATGCTTTGTTTTCTTGATTCAATCAAAACAAATTAAACTCTTTTCCACACTAGAGGTTCATAGTTGTCGGGCTTATCTTGCATAACCATTACCACAAAAATGCATCTGTTTCCTAGGGTACAGGAGAGTGATTAGACTCATGCATTACATCACCTTGTGACTAATTCCACATAATTTGTTGAACTATTCATAATGGCCTGGCTCATGCATAATATTAAGCAATAAGTCACACTTACGGCAATTTTCCTTATATTGGTATATCAGGCATGATATTCTTCCGATTAAAATCAGAATTCCGGTTTTTTTGGGAATCCCCCCCCTTTCCCCCCACCCCTTCTTCTCCTCCTTCCCCTCCCCTCGGAGGCCCCGAGTCAGGAGTTGCTGGTGCGGCTCCACGCGGCTCCAGTCCCGCGTTGCCTCAGGAAGGGAAAGGCAAAAAGGAAGAGCCGCGGCGGCGCTTTGCAACGGCAGCAGCGGCTCCTGGTTTTGCCTTTCCCTTCCCGAGACAACACGGGACTGGAGCCGTGTGGAGCTGCGCCGGCGGTAGCAACTCCTGACAGCCCCAGCCGGATACCTGAGCGGAGCCCGGGCAGTCCGAGCGCAGGCCGCTGAGCGGCAGGAAAAGGGAGCTGGGCCAGCCACAGACCAGCCTCCGTGCAACACGCCACCGCCCGGCCCTGGCGAGGGAAAGCAGCGGGCGCTCCCTGGACGCGCGGCGGGGGGTCTCTTTTGGCCGGCCCTGATTTTTTTTTCAGAGCAGAATATCATGCCTGGTATATGCCACATATATTGGATTTCAATTCCCGTAAATTCTAGCATGACACATTGTCTATGGATTTATCTATTAATTAAAATTGTTTCCTGCCCATCTTGCCACAAGGTAAGGTGCAGGGGTGGGATTTTACCGGTTCAGCCTGGTTCTATAGAACTGGTAGTTCCGAAGAGCAGCTGACACCAAACTGATTCACTGCGATGATCTTTTGGTCATCTGTTTGGCCACCTGCCTGCCCTGGCTCTAGTGCCGCTTGTCACCTGGAGCAGGTGAATGCTTGCCAGACCCGGTAATTTGTAAGTAGTGCGCACATGTGCATTTGGCATGCACACGTGCAAAGCGAACCGGTTGTTATGCCGTTAGGTCCCACCCCTGGTAAGGTGGCTTACAACATTAAATGGATAATTAAAATTTGAACTCTAGACATCTGGAAAGCTCCAGGATGACTGGATAAAGAAGTAAAGTCACCATTGAGTTGAACTCAACCTCTAATGACTATGTAAACAGATCCACAGGAGATCAATTTTCCTTACAATAGTCTAAAAATGAATTTGCGATTTCTCTCTTCCAGGATGTTTCATCCAGTTCCCAGTGTAGCCTAGGGAAAAAATTGCTTAGTAGCCCTCTGTCTGAATAGTAACTAGATACATTCTTGCATTGCTTTGTCAAGATCAGTCACAATTGACTAGGATCTGCAACCCAAAATGCTAGAAGATTTGTAACTGTTTTAATTTTCTGAGTACAGATATTTGAAATGAAACAAATATTCCTCTCCTCTGACTCCAAAACTGCAGAAGTAGCCTCTAATGTATTTCATTTTGTTACTTTCAGATCCTCTTTTAAAGGTAGATTCAGACATGCCTTCTTTATCTCTGCCACCAACTTCCATGGACCTCCCACATTCTTTACATTCAAATTTCTCAGATTTCTCAAATGAAAAGGTAAAGAGTAGGAAAACTTGCACTATTTTAAATTATTTTCTATGGATCATTTTTATTGCATTTAGCCAAAATACTTTTGCAGTCAGTAAAGTATATTACTTAAGCATATAGATAGTAAAGCATTATATTATACCAATTTATACTAGTATACTATTATACTAATAAGATATTAATTTGAAATATACAATAAGAGTTTTAAAAACTCTATTATCAGTATTATTGGCTATATTTTTATCGGTAAAAATAATTCTGTGCATAGTTAGCAACTATCTCCTTTAAATGTTTTGTTCAAATAAGATAAATATTTCATTAAAAACGAATTGTTTGATAGGGTTATTATGCAAGAGGCAAAGTAAAGCATAACAGTTAAGATGTTGGAGTTTAAGGCAGCTGTCAAATCCTGGATCCCAGCTTTTTTCAAGAGAAGCTAAGCAACAATATAACATCCCGTCCAAAATCTTGCAGTTCAGCTAAATTATCCTTTATTTGAGGCAGTAAATCCTACAAACATCATGGATCTGAATCTGGTATTAAAATGCAATTAATAAATAATTATCAGTTTGACACTCATTAGATACACAAACTAAGCCAATTGCCCAGTCTAATGTTATGAAAAACCATCCATATATTCAGGGTTGAATATATTTATCCCATTCTAGGAAGGAACATCCAAATATGCTGTATTCTGAAGATATACAATGTGAGAGTTATGAAACAATGCATATTAGCACCTGGCAGTTAAAATAGAAAAGACTCAAGAGAGTAATAAAGGAAAAATATAAATAAAATGTATTATATTAGTTTTTAGTAACATTTCATGTCATATCTTCAAACTAATTTATACCACTAACCAAATCAAATTGAAATGTATACTTTTTGGTAGGCAATTCTAGTGGTAACCAGAATTAGGTATAGTTATTTTGGAATGAAAGCCTGTGGTGTGGCTTGAGATTGAAAGTAATC